>NC_088384.1:88642045-88945075 GCF_037993035.2 Macaca fascicularis
CGGCACTGCTCGGAGCACTTGAGGTAGGACTGTTATTACGTTCATTGTGCAGACCAGTAAATGGAGGCCTACACCGGGGAGGGAATTTGCCTGGACCACACAGCTGTCAAACAGTGGAGCAGGCATTGCAACCCGGGCCCCCAGGCGCCAGGACTGGAATGCATGGCCTAGTTCTGAGGGCCCAGTGGCTGCCACTGTCCCTGGCACTTAGTAGGTACGGAGGTGTGTCTGTGACAGGCCCCAGAAGGACACAGTCACCTCCAAGCTGGCTGCCGCCCTCCTCCCAGGCGTGGGCATCCCTCTCGCCTGAGTGGGCCAAGCTGTCCCAGGGGGCCGCTGCCAGCCTGGGCCTGCCCAGGCCCTGCCGCCCACACGGCCTCCCTCAGCCACCAGCAGGCCAGCAGTGTGGCCTGCCCTGGGGGACCGAGCCTCCCTCTGCCTCCAGGGTGGCCCAGACAAAGGCGGCGGTGTGCCCGGCCCCCTGGCACGCGAGCTGCCTTCTTGTCCTCCTCTTCTCACTCCAGGGCACTCGCAGAGGTTCTTTTCACAAAGGAGCTGGAGGATGGGGGGCAGGGCTGGGCAGCCCCAAGGCAGGGGAAGGGAGTGCTGGTAAGGCCACGCCCTGCCAGGCCTGACTCCTCTCCCAGCCCTCACACTGGCACCCAGTGGGCACCAATCGTGGCCTTCTGAATAATGACCTTGTGAGGGTGGGGCCCTGGCACACGTGGACACTGCTAATCCTCCTGACAAGAGATGGGGTTTCACACTTAGGCTGGGGAGGGGAGCGTGTCAAGGCAGCTATTATTTCCCCAATGTAGTCAAGAGGAAACTGAGGCTCAGAGAGGCTGAGCCACCTGTCTAAGGTCATACAGTTCAAAGTGGGGCAAACTCGCCCCCCACCCAGGTCTATCTGATTGCCACAGATGGCATGCTACCTGCTGCCCCAACTGTCACCTAACAAACAATTAATAATAAAAAGAGAAACAATGAACATTTAGCAAATTTAATATGTGGCAGGCACTGTGCCTAAGGCATTACCTATATTATGTGATTTAATCCTCACAACAACCCTGTGAGGTAAGAACTGTTATTATGTCCATTTCACAGATGAAGAAACTGAGGCCAGCAAGGTGGGGCAATGCACTGAAGGACAAACGCAAAAATTTGGTGGAGTGGGTTTCAACCCAGCCCTCCAGAACCTGCGCGCTAAACCACAGTTCTATCTTGGACGGTTGGATGGGGGATGGACAGAATGACAGATGGGACTGACGATTGACAGCTATGCCCCACGTGCACCAGGCCTGAGGCTGAGCACCTAGTAGGAGCTTAGCCAGCAGCGGCCACGAGAACACCAGGCGTTCTCACGCAGTGCCGGCCGGAGGGGCCTCATGTCCCCAGCAGGGCCGGAGCTTGGGGGCGGTGGGCAGTGTGCCTGGGCTGCCGGGGCGGCCCGACTCCCTCCGGAGCCGAGCCACGGCATGACGGATGTGCCCGCCACCATGGGGAGCCCAGGGTATAGCAGTTGCCTGGAAACAGGCTGCTCTTGTGGCCCACACTCAGACCTTTGTCACCATCTCAAGGACCTTTTTTTCCCTCTTCCTCCTTTCTCTCTGGAGCCAGACCCAGCACGCAGGTGAGAAACCGCAGCCAACCCCACCAGCAGCCCCCGTCACCAGGGACCACGGGGGCCCTTGGAGCCTGGTTGCCGGGGGAGGTAGGTGGGTGCTGGAAGGATGAGGGGAGCCTGCAGTGGGAAGACAGCACTCCATGGGCAGCCCAGCCGAGGCTTGGAAAAATCCCGACGCTGGAATGCTTCTCTCACTGGCTTTATTTTCCCCTAGCTTCCCTGACAAAAAACAAGGCTGAGTCCTTTTTCTTAATGGCGCAATACAAGAAGCATCAGCTTGCAGAGCCAAGGGTGTGCCCAAAGGATCTGGGCAGGGCTGGGCCTCTGGGGGGCCCACAGCAGGGGACAGGTGTGGTGCCCCCAGCACAGCAGGCACTAATTGGCTCTCATGCTGGTGGCCCTGAGAGGGGATTAACTGGGCCCTGGGGAACTGGCTGGGGACGGGGCCACGCCCCGGCCAGGGTTGGGTTTGGGGATAGGAGTGTGGGGGAGCAACCAGTGAGGACTCTGGGGTCACCCCAGCATGGGCCCAAATCCCAGCTTCGTCTCTTGGGCAAGTTACTTCTCTCCCTTGTGACTCAGTTTCCTCCTCAATGAATGGGGAGAACCTAAAAGGGTGGTTATGAGAATGAAACAATATCATTCGTGTAAAGTAGCTAGCACATGAGCTGGGCATGGCAGCACGTGCCTGTAGTCCTAGCTATTCGGGAGGCTCAGGTGGGAGGATGTCTCGAGCCTGGTAGGTTGAGGCTGCAATGAGCCGTGGTCACGCCACTGCACTCCAGCCTGGGTGACAGAGTGAGACTCTGTCTCAAATAAATAAATAATAAAATATCTAGCATATAGCAAGTGGTCAGTGAAAGACCACGGGCGCGCTTACTCCGAGGCGCCATAGGGTGCCTGGCTCCAGGCAGGCCATCAGGACTATTCCACTCTCACCCCTAAGCACTCAGGGAGGCAGGAAGTCCACAGTCCACTCACTGGCCACAGGCAGAACTGAGGCTCCAGGAGGAATGGCATTTGCCTAGGTGACACTGGGGAGCGTGAGATGTCAGATTGACTTCCACCCACCACCCGCCCATCAGGCTTCCGGTTTCTCTATCTCAGCCACTATCTCAACCTCCCCGACTAACAGTGCTGTACGTTGACTCTGAAAATCAGACCTCAACACCGCCTGCCCCAAACCTTCCTGGGCTCCCCAGTGCCCATATAAAATCCAGGCTGACTTGCTGAGTACCAGAGGCCTGTGTGCCACAGCTCCACCTACCTCAGGTTTAAATGACACTTCCGTGACTCTGCACAGGCTGTCTCCTCTACCTGGGACACCCACCCTCTGCTTAGCCCCTTAGTGAGCCTCAGCCCTAGGGTATACTGGCCAGAAAATCTCCCCAGCCCAGACTCCCCAGGCCAAGCCAGGGACTCCTCCCCTGCTCCACACCCTCTCTGTAGCCCTGGGAGATCTCCTCCCCGGAGTCACCAGCCAGCGGGGAGAATGCTCCCAGCCTGGTATCCTATATCCAGAATCTCTGCCCTCCCTTGACCTCCACAGCTTCCCGGCTGGCACCCTTTGCCCTAGGTCTGGCTGCCACTCCTTTTCTCACTCAGCATCCACAGCCCTCCCCATTCTGCTCCTGTGGGAGGGGCCTTTCCCTGATCACCCCAAGCCACAAGCTGACAGCCCTTCCACCATGCTATTGCTCCAGGAGCTGCTGTGTTCCTGAGGAGGGCAGGGAGGGTGGAGGGGAGGGAGGGTGGAGGGGAGGGAGACTGGAGAAGGAGGGTGGAGGTGAGGGAGGGTGGGGAGGGAGAGTGGAGGGGCAGCGAGTGGAGGGGAGGGACAGTGGAGGGGAAGGAGGGTAGAGGGAGGGAGAGTGGAAGGAGGGAGAGTGGAGGGAAAGGAGGATGGAGGGGAAGGAGGGTGGAGGGAAGGAGAGTGGGGAGGGAGGGTGGAGGGGAGGGAGGGTGGAGGGTAAGGAGGGTGAAGGGGAGGGAGGGAGAGTGTAGGGAGGGATGGTGAAGGGGAGGGAGGGTGGGGAGGGAGGGTGGAGGGAGAGAGAGTGGGGAGGGAGGGTGGAGGGAGGGAGAATGGGGAGGGTGGAAGAGAGGGTGGAGGGCAGGGAAGGTGGAGGGAGGGAGAGTGGGGAGGGTGGAGGGAGGGAGAGTGGGGAGGGTGGAGGGAGGGAGAGTGGAGGAGAGGGAAGGTGGAGGGCAGGGAGGGTGGACAGAAGGAGAGTGGGGAGGGAGGTTGGAGGGAGGGAGAGTGGGGAGGGATGGTGAAGGGCAGAGAGGGTGGAGGGAGGGAGGGTAGAGGGAGGATGGGGAGGGAGGGTGGAGGGCAGGGAGGGTAGAGGGAGGGAGAGTGGGGAGGGAGAGTGGGGAGGGAGGGTGGAGGGCAGGGAGGGTGGAGGGAGGGAGAGTGGGGAGGGAGAGTGGGGAGGGAGGGTGGAGGGAGGGATAGTGGGGAAGGAGGGAGAGTGGGGAGGGAGAGTGAAGGGCAGGGAGGGTGGAGAGCAGGGAGGGTGGAGGGAAGGAGAATGAGGAAGGAGGGTGGAGGGCAGGGAGGGTGGGGAGGAGGGTGGAGGGAGGGAGAGTGGGCAGGGAGGGTGGAGAGAGGGAGAGTTGGGAGGGAGGGTGGAGGGAGGGAGAGTGGGAAGGGAGGGTGGAGGGAGGGAGAGTGGGGAGGGAGGGTGGAGGGAGGGAGAGTGGGGAAGGAGGGTGGAGGGAGAGTGGAGAGGGAGGGTGGAGGGAGGGAGAGTGGGGAAGGTGGAGGAGAGAGAGGGTGGATGGCAGGGAGAGTGCAAGGAGGGAGAATGAGGAGGGAGGGTGGAGGGAGGGAGGGTGAATGAGGAGGGAGGGTGGTGGGAGGGAGAGTGGGGAGGGAGGGTGGAGGGAGGGAGGGAGAGTGGGGAGGGAGGGTGGAGGAAGGGAGGGTGGAGGGAGGGAGCGAGAGTGGGGAGGGAGTGGGGAGGGAGGGTGGAGGGAGGGAGGGAGAGTTGGGAGGGAGGGTGGAGGAAGGGAGGGTAGAGGGAGGGAGAATGAGGAAGGAGGGTGGAGGGCAGGGAGGGTGGGGAGGAGGGTGGAGGGAGGGAGAGTGGGCAGGGAGGGTGGAGGGAGGGAGAGTAGGGGGAGGGTAGAGGGAGGGAGAGTGGGGAGGGAGAGTGGAAAGGGAGGGTGGAGGGAGGGAGAGTGGGGAGGGAGGGTGGAGGGAAGGAGAGTGGGGAAGGAGGGTGGAGGGAGGGAGAGTGGAGAGGGAGGGTGAAGGGAGGGAGAGTGGGGAAGGTGGAGGAGAGAGAGGGTGGATGGCAGGGAGGGTGGAGGGAGGGAGAATGAGGAGGGAGGGTGGAGGGAGGGATGGTGGAGGGGAGGGAGAGTGGGGAGGGAGGATAGAGGGAGGGAGAGTGGAGGGGAGGGAGTGAGAGTGGGGAGGAAGGGTGGAGGGAGGGAGGGAGAGTGGGGAGGGAGGGTGGAGGGAGAGTGGGGAGGGAGGGTGGAGGGAGGGAGGGAGAGTGGGGAGGGAGGGTGGAGGGAGAGTGGGGAGGGAGGGTAGAGGGAGGGAGGGAGAGAGCCTCACCTTTACAGAATACTTGCCCTGGGTCAGGCCCTACTCTAGGCACATGGCCAACCAATACCTTGATGACTCCATTTCATAGAGGACCGAAAGGAGATTGGGGTTGGAGAGATGAAGCCTCCCTCTTGCCTTAGGGCCTGAGGCCTCCCTGGGCTTTTCCGCTGCCTGTGCTGCCTGCGCTGCTCGGGCGACATTACGGGGTCTCCAAGGGCCATCACAGGGCTTGCATATTCCTCATGTTCTCTCACCTGAGCCAGCCAGCCCAGGCCCAAGGCAATGGCAGCGGTGGCAACAGCAGTAATCTTAACACCGGCTGATAACAGGCACCATTTAGGCACTGGGCTCCAAAACCCACATAATACTAAATATGAAGAAACTGTTGCTCAGAGAGGCCAAGTGACTTATGTAAGGTCACACAGCTGACAAGCCATAGCGCTAGGACTTACACCCCATGATGGAAAAGTCATGATGTCCCAGAGCCCAGGACATTGCCTGGTCTCCCGGCCAAGGTGGCAGCAGCCCCCAGGCAGCTGTGGCCCCAATTCTGGTCACTAGGCCCTGAGCTTGTCCCCGGCGGCTACCCGCTAATTAGCCAGGCGGCTCCTGCCTGCTCAGTGGCTGTTTTGGAGCAATTCTCCCAGGAAAGGCCGAGCTTGCAGGAGCAGGAAAGGTAATTGCTAATTTGCACGAGAGGAGACAAAGGGACAAAGGCGCCCTTGGCTGCCTGGGTGCAGCCTGAGCCGGCTTCACATCCAGAGCTCCCTGCCACTTGCCATCCACCACAGTGGGCCCTGGGACGTCTCTCTGTCCCCATGACACATCTGCACAGTCTGTCCAGTATGGGCCACCCGGCCACGCCCCAGGAAGGCCAGAAGAGAGCATTAACATGGCCCTGTCATCCTTCAGAGCACTGCAGGGGAGGTGGACAGGGAGCTATAGAATGAAAAAGCGGATGACTCCCACGAACATTCCAGCATCTTCTGGATGCTCTGCCTGTGTTGCTTATGGAACCTCACAGCCACTCATGGGTTGATACTGCTCTCAGCCCCATTTACAGGGGAGAAAACTGAGGTACAGGGATGAAGCGACTGCCCAAGGCCACCTGCTAGGACATGAAGGAGCCAGGATTAGAGCTCAGCCCATCTCACTGCTGAGCTTGTACTATTCTCATTATGATCTAAATTGAGACTGTCTAGTTCGAGGCTCCCATTTTGCAGTGGAAGAAACTGAGGGCAGAAGGCTACAGAATGGAAGAAGCTGGGCTTTGGAGTCCCAGCTCTGCCTCGTATGTCCTGTGTGCTTCAGGACACAATCTTCCCTCTTTGTACCTCAGTTTCTTCATCTGTAAAATGGGCTAGGAATCTCCGAGTTGTGTGGGCACTGGGGAAAGGATATCTGGCCCTTTGAGGTGCTGCTCAAAGGTGGGCTTCCTGATTGCTCCTTTGAGGGGTCCAGCAGCCCAGTGCCTCAGTGGGGCTGAAGCAGGTGCAGCTAGAGTCAGGGGCTAGGAGCCCTGTGAGATGAGACTCAGGCTGCAGGAACCAAGGAGCAGAGACTTGTGGGCAGGGCCCACTGTCAAGGGCTGGGAGGCTGCGCCGTGGCCAGGAAGGCTGGCCCAGGGAGGAGGGGGCCCGCCGGCACAAAGCCCATCTGCCAGTACCTGCCCGAACTGTGACTAGCACCCTGGGGCTTGGGATCAGGCAGGCCCGGGTCCAAACCCCACCAGGCATGCGCCTCTCTGAACCTCAGCTTCCTCATCTGCAGCTCCTCACAGGGCTGTCCTGAGGCTCAGAGAAGCTGACAGGGACGGGCATCTGGATGACAAGGCACTGGGGCCAGGCTGTTGAGGGAACAGTCTGGAGACCCCGCCCTCCCAGCCCAGCCAGGCCAGACACCGGATGGACACACAGGCCGAGTGGACGGTCACGTGAGGTACCTCTTCCTCTTCTTGCTGAGACCTGCCCCAGACTCTGCCTGCCTGCGGCCTGAGCTTCCCCAGGCTCCCGGCCTTTCAACATCCTTACAACAGACCTCCTGTCCCACCAAGCCGTGCCTTACAAAACCTGGCCAGGACCACAAATCTGAAAGGCGCTATTATTGCATAGCACACATGTGCAGGAGGTGCATGCGTGGGGCTGCTCGTGGTGAGGGGTGTAAGGGCGCTAGACGATTTCCCCTGCCCTGAACCCCCCGGGCTGTCTGAGCCAGGACAGCCTGGTCCTAGCCCCCCATCAGTCCTGTCTCACTGTTACCCTGGGCAAGTCACACGTCCTCTCCAGGCCTCAACTCACCCCCTCTGTAAACTGGGGCTATTGTTTCTTATTCCGTCTTCCTCATGGGGTTCCTAGAAGATTCAAGTGATAGGACAAATTTCCAACAACTTTGAAAACAATTCAGAGTCATACCAGAATGTTAGGTTCTGGTTTTAAACATTAGGCACGGTGGCTCATGCCTGTAATCTCAGCACTTTGGGAGGCTGAGGTGTTAGAAACCAGACTGGGCAACATGGCAAGACCCCATCTCTAAAAAAATAATAATAAAAAAAAGAAGAAAAAAAAAATTAGCTGGGTGTGGTGACGTACACCTGTAGTGCCAGCCTCAGGAGGCTGAGGTGGGATGCCTGAGCCCAGGTCAAGGCTGCAGTGAGCTGTGATCGCACCACTGCACTCCAGCCTGCGCAACAGAGCAAGGCCCTGTCTTAACAAATAAGAAAATAAAAATAAGGCCGGGCGCGGTGGCTCAAGCCTGTAATCCCAGCACTTTGGGAGGCCGAGATGGGCGGATCACGAGGTCAGGAGATCGAGACCATCCTGGCTAACACAGTGAAACCCCATCTCTACTAAAAAAAAATACAAAAAACTAGCCGGGCGACATGGCGGGCACCTGTAGTCCCAGCTACTCGGGAGGCTGAGGCAGGAGAATGGCGTAAACCCGGGAGGCGGAGCTTGCAGTGAGCTGAGATCCGGCCACTGCACTCCAGCCTGGGCGACAGAGCCAGACTCCATCTCAAAAAAAAAAAGAAAAGAAAAGAAAAGAAAAGAAAAATAAACATTTACTGAGAAGCTCCTATCAGCCAGGTCCCAGGCTGGGCACTTACACACACACTTCCCAGAGTGGTCTCTCTAAGTCCCATTGCAACCCAGATCTATGGGCCTCCTGTCCCTGTTTTGCAGTTGAGGACACTGAAGCTCAGAGAGTGATCTGCCTAAGATCACACGGCTGGAAAGCAGTGGACCCAGGATTCGAATCCAGGACCATCTGAGAATCCGCCACTCATGGTGAGGAGCTAGATGATGGTGGCCTCTTTTCCGAGTCCCCATGGGTCCTCAAACCCACTCAGCACTTTTAAGATATGGGCAGCAAGGCACCTGCCCCAGCCCCACGTAAGAGGCTGGCATCACTGACTCCCGTGGGGATGGGCTATGAGGGCTCAGAAATCATTTTGTTCTGAGGCCCAAGGTCCTGCAGAGTAAAATGTGGTCTTTTGATTCCCAAATACAGGGGGTGGGAGGAGCTGGGGACACTGGCCTCCTTGCGGTTCCTCAAACCAGACACACTCCTGCCTCGGAGCCTTTGCACTTGCTGTTCCCTCTACTTCGAATGTTTTTCCACCCAATTCCTGCATAACTTGCTCCTGCACCTCCTACAGGGCTTTGCTCAAAATGTCACATTTCGTAGATGAAGGCCTCTCACTGAGGCCCTCCTGACACCCTGTTTAAAATTCTAACACCTCCCGCCCCAACCCCTCAAGATCCCCTGGTTCTGCTTTACTTTTCTCCACGCATTTACCAGCGTCGGACACAGTGGGCCTGTTCCTTGTTTATTGGGTACTGTCAGCCTGCCCTAGAACGTCAGCTCTCTGAGAGCAGGGATTTTGTTTATGCCTCCAGAGTAGGGTGTCTAAGACAGAGCGGGTGCTTGGCAAATATTTGAACAAGTGAATCAAACTGAGGCCCAGAGAGGAAAGCTGGTGGGCCCCAGGCTGCACAGGAAGAGCAGGGGCAGTATTTATGTCCTGGCCTTCTGCCCCCAGCCCTGGGCATCTGTCCCCTCTCTTTACTGGCATGGGATCAGCTGGGTCCCTGCCTCCTTCCCCTCCTGAGAGATATGGGAGCCAGCAATGGGTGGGAGAACAGCCCCTGCCCTGGGGCCTGTGTTGGGGGAAACAGCAATGTGGTTGTGTAGAATGTGTCCTTCCAAGAGACCCTGGCTTCCCACCTGCCCCACTCCCCATTCCGGTTCCCAGAGGCAAGGCTGAGAACAGAGCCTTCTTTTCTTTCTTCCTCCTGATTTAGGGAACGAGATCTGCCCCAGACACACTAGCTGCCATGGCGAGGTGGCAGTTCCTTGCCTTCCTGGTGGCCTTCATGGAGGATGGTTCTCTCCTTTCACAGACAAGGTGCTGAGGGCAGAGGAGCCATGGCACCATTTGTCCAAACTTACTTGGGCAAAACCAGACCTCAAACTCTGCTCTGGCAAGTCAAACTCACACACTTTCCCTGTGCTGAGCCTCCCACAGAAGGAGGAAACTGCCTGCTGGAAGTGGCAGGTGGCCATAGCTGGGAGTACATCTGGTGAGTGTACATCTGGGTGCTGCCCTTTGCTCACAGGGGCCCTTGGGCAAGTTGCATAAGATCTCAGCGCCTCTGAGCATTGCTGCAGGAGCCCAGTGTGCAAACACACAGGGAGCACTTAGTATAGACTGGCACTCAGTGAGTGCTCAATAAACGTGAGCTGACACACTACAGTCAACACCATCATTGCCATCAACACCATCACCATCACCACCACCATTGTCATCACCACCACCATCACCATCATCATCATCATCACCATCATTACCACCACCACCACCATCATCACTGTCACCATCATCTTCATCACCATCATCACCACCACCACCATCATCTTCATCACCATCACTATCAACACCATCATCACTATCATCTTCATCACCATCATCACCACCACCATCTTCATCACCATCACTATCAACACCATCATCACCATCCCATCATCTTCATCACCATCATCACCACCATCATCATCACCATCATCTTCAACACCATCATCACCACCACCATCACCATCATCATCTTCATCACCATCACTATCAACACCATCATCACCATCCCATCATCTTCATCACCATCATCACCACCACCATTGTCATCACCATCATCTTCATCACCATCATCACCACCACCACCATCACCATCATCATCTTCATCACCATCACTATCAACACCATCATCACCATCCCATCATCTTCATCACCATCATCACCACCACCATTGTCATCACCATCATCTTCATCACCATCATCACCACCACCATTGTCATCACCATCATCTTCATCACCATCATCACCACCACCACCATCATCATCACCATCATCACATCAACATCATTGTCTCCATCACCATCACCATCACCACCATTAATACCACTATTGTTACCATTACTATCACCACTATAATCATCATCATCATGACCGCCATCACCATCCTCACCACCATCTCCACCATCCCCACCATCCCCAACACCATCATCACCGTCAGCACCACCACTGCCACCACCACCGCTGTAACTGTGTCATGTAGCATCTGTTCCCCACAATATGTCCTGAACTCTGCCAAGGCAAGAACCATATCTAGGGGTCTCAATAGTGCACCCCAGGAGGCCCTCTCCAGGTTGCTAAATGGATAAATGAGTGAAGAGTTCTTTGTGGAGGGCAAAGCAGCTGATGAGGAGGAGACTGATTCACCCCTCCAGCCCCTTCCCCTCATTCCTGTAAATTCTGCTCCCATTTAGGGCACTGCCCCCTAGAGCCTACAGCCTCCCTGGACCTCAGATTCCAGTCTCTGCCCTGCACACACTGGACCAGACTCACTCCCTAAACACCTCCCTCCCCTTGTTCTTCCTGCTCTACAATACTCAATGGCTCCCAATCCCTGAGATCCGGCTTTCTGGGGCCCCATTATGGGGCCATCCAGCCATATCTCCCCAGCCCCGCACCTCCCTTCAAGCCAGTTTCCTTCCCTCCTTCCCACCGCCTGTGCCCCTGCCCCACCTGGGCTTCCCAACATGGCCAAGAGGAAGTGGAAATCCTCTTGATGGGGCTTGAGGCCCATGATGATTCCGCCCTGCTGACCCCACCAGGCTCCTGAGTCTCTCCATCCTGGGACTGGAAGAGCCTGCTCGTTGGGTAGGTCGGGCCCCCCTTGATGGGACTGCAGGCTGCTTGTGTGGGGGACCCTGGCCATCTCGCCAGCCCTCACGTTGGCCCCACAACAGCTCTGCTTCTCCATTTTGCAAAGGAGAAAACTGAGGCACAAAATGGATAAAGACAAGGCTTGAGGCATTCATTTAAAAAATATCCACTGAGTGCTAGGAACTCAGCAGTGAACAAGACAACAAATATTCCTGTCCTTATGGAGCCCAAGAGAAACACGCACAAAAACACAGCGTTTGTCATATATCCATAAGAGCTCCAAAGTTAGTGTAAGGGCTGGAGAGTGATGGGAACCAATGACATTTTGAAAAGACAATCAGGGAGGGCCTCCCCGCGGAGGTGACATTTCAGCAGAGCCCAGTGAAGTCCAGGGGAACAGCCAGGAGGCCAGTGTGGCTGAAGGAAAGTGAGCAGAGGCCAAGGAACTGGAGACAGGGACCAGAGCTGGGCCTTGCAGGTCATGGTGACTTTTGCTTGGAGAGTGAAGAGAGGCCACAGGAGAGTTTTAAGCAGAGAAGGAGCATGGTCAAGTTTACATTTTTAACACAGCACTTCGGCCGCAGTGTGAAGTGGGGGGGAAGTAAGAGGGAGGACAATGAGTGCTACAGCTGGGGAGGCAGTGACAAGAGCTGGGGTAGGGTGTAGCGATGAAAAAAGCCTTGCACTCTCACACTCCCTAGAGCACTACTTCCTGGGAAAGGGGGGCTCAGAGGAGCCAGACACCAGGGCAGCAGGGCTGGCATGGGGGACTCCAGGCAGAAGCCATGTCCTGGAGCTCAGCAAGCCTGGCACAACCAGGAGAGGGGCTGCCTCCCTGAGCCAACCAGCTGGAGAGCATACCAGCCCCTAGGCTGCCCCTGACCTCCAGCCAGGGGGGTACCTGGTACTCCCAGCTCTGAGAGGGCAGAGATCAAGTCCTGTTCACCACCACGGAGGCAGTACCTAGCACAGCTCCTAGCAAAGAGTAGATGCTCTGGCAATCTTTATGGAATGAACGACGGGACCTGGTACATAGCAGGCACCAGTCAAAATGTGCTGAACAAATCAATGAATGAATGGATCACCTGCAGCCCTGTATCATTTGCTGGTAGTTTCTCATGTTAGTCTGAGTTTCTTAAAATAATTACAACTGCTGCGATCACAGACCCTTGCCAGGAGCCAGGCCCTGGGCTAAGTCTCTTACCAGCATGAAACAACCCCAAACAGCAGGTTCTAGTGCTAGGCCCATTGTACAGAGGAGGAAACTGAGGCCAAGAGAGGTTAATTAATTTCCCCGAGGTCACTCTGTTACTAAGCAGCACTGCCAAGATTCCAACCCAGGGCTGGGTTCTTCTCAGCTACGTGTTAATACCTCCTGAACCAGGATCTTCTCAATGACACCGTCATTCCCAACTCAACTGTAAATCCTCCTGAGGGCAGGGATCCCTGGGGTCCCTGATGAACACTCCAATCCTCCATCACATCTTAGGCGCTGCGCTGGCTCTCCACAGCAGCTCAGAGAATGGCACCGCCTTCCTGATAAGGAGCCCAAAGGCTTGGAGCTTGGGAACTTTTCCAAGAATGGTACCGCAAAGGGGCAGCAGAGGAAGGTCTTGAGCCCCCATCTTCTGGGGCCTGGCCAAGGGCTCTTTCCATAGTCCCTTTCCCCTGCCTGTCCCCACGGACACCCTGTGTACCCAGCACAGGGGCAGGGATTGAGTTCCCAAACCACGAGCCCTGCACGAAGCAGCAGCTACTTCCTGGGGCCCAGCGGGTATCCAGAAAACCCGCCCACACCAGAGGCCCTTCTCAAGGTCTGGGGCCACTGGATTGACCCTGGGCTGACCTCTTACCTCTACCTCTCTTTTTCCTGAATAGGCAAAACCACAAAAACTGAGCATTAGGACCTGCACGGGGAGCTGGGCATTTAAAACTGCAAGCAGGGCGTGCTTAGCTATATATGCACAATAATAATTGATAATAATAATGATAACAACAGCAGCGGCAGTGATGATGGCCAACACTCACCCAGCACTCAACCACCACCCTTAAGAAGCCCTCAATGCTCACTACAGCCTCCAGGAAAGCAGGTCCCATTAGTACTCCCACTTTTTTGGATGTAGAAACTGAAGCACAGAGAACTTCAGCAAGTTGTCCGAGCCACACAGTTGAGTATGCAGTGAATTCAGGATTCAAACCGAGGAACCCCACTCCAGAGCCAAATATATCGGGCACAGAAGGGAGTGGACCCCTCCAGGCAGGGGAACCAGGGGGCAGGAAATGGGATGGGATGACCACTTATCAGGCCCTAGGGAATTGCTGGTTTGCTTTTTGTTATTTTTGGGTGTTTTTTCTGTTTGTTTTTTTTTAAGTCGGAGTCTTGCTCTGTTGCCCAGGCTGGAGTGCAGTGGCGTGATCTTGGCTCATTGCAACCTCTGCCTCCCGGGTTCAAGAGATTCTCCTGCTTCAGCCTCCCAAGTAGCCAGGATTATAGGCGTGCACCACTACGCCTGGCTAATTTTTGTATTTTTAGTAGAGAAGTTTGTTTTTTGTTTCACCAGGTTTCACCATGTTGGCCAGGCTGGTCTCGAACTCCTGACCTCAAGTGATCCATTCATCCCGGCCTCCCAAAGTGCTAGGATTACAGGCGTGAGCCACCACGTCCAGCCAACTGCCGGTTTTGGTTTGGGTTTTAAATCATGTGCGTGTACTGCTTTAAAACAAACCTCTTTCGTGTACCTTCATCCACCTTGCCCCCTCCTAGGAGGCCTATCTCCTCTCCCCACTGCATGGCTCCTTTCCTCACAAGAGGCTTTCCCTGCTTCCTCCCCAGCCACCGAGGCATGCTCTCCCTGTCCTAACCCCCTAGGGGGTTGCCCAAGATCATGTACTGGCCGCTCGTCTGCTCTTGGGGCAGCTGGTAGCTGGCCTGGGCTGGGTGTGGGGCTGCACCTCCCCATTTAGGCCCCAACCGCTGCGGCCAGAGGCCTGGTTTCCCCAGGAGCCAGCAGGAGGCTCTCCCAGCTTCGGCTGATGTGGAGTGGCCAGCAGCTGGCTGTGGGGCTCCATGCTACTCTGTACCCTCCCTGAACTGCTGAATCTCTGGGGGATCCCTGAGGGTGAACCCTACCAATAGACCCTACTTGTGCCTAATATCCCAAGGTTGGCACCCTCTGCCAGGCAGACTCACACCCGACTCCCTAGCCTGGGATGAACCACAGAGGATCCCAGAATCTAAGCCTTGCTGGCAGAAGGGCGGCGATTTAAGGAGCTGAGGACACAACCCTTCCCTGTGCGAGCTCGAGTCTGTGCTCTGCCTCTTCCCAGCTGTGTGCTTTTGTTCATCTTACTTAACATATCTGAGCCTCTGAATCTCCACTGGCGAGATAAGGATCACAGCGGTCACCAAGTTTGGACAATCACATGGGGTCGTGTGCATAAAGTGTTAGCACAGGGCCTGGCACTTCCTAAGCGCTGGACAATACTGGCTGTGTCATGACTGCTATTGTTCTCACTCTGCAGCAGACAGGGACTGAGTACTTCATGTATTCCAGATTCTCCCCACAGCAACTCCAAGAAGCAGCTGACATCGCTCTCCCCATTTTATAGATGTGAGAATGGAAGAAGTTAAGATGGATCCAAGCCAGTTGGTGAGTCAGGATTCGAACCCAGGGCTCTCGGACCCGCTCTCAGTCCCATAATGCAGAGCCTGGACTCTGTGGAGCCCACTGCCCCTCGCCCCTGCTCCCCAATGACCAGCCTCTGATTGGAGCAGCAGGACTCCCAGCCTCCGCTTCCCACCACCTTTGGCTCGGCGCCGTCCCTCTGCCCTCTGGCTTCCATCAAGGGCCCTCTCCTCCAGATCTGGGGGCTGGGGCCCTGTCAATCCTGGAGGCAAACCCAGCTGACCACCACCCTCCTGGAAGCCCCCCAGCCCAGTTTCCCTGCACACACTCTGGCTTCACTTCTACCTCTGCCCACTGCCCCTTCTGCAGTTCTCTGCTCCAGTGTCCCCTGCCCCTGCCCCGGACGCCATGTCCATAGGTTTGACTGCCACTGGCCACGCCACAGGCATAAGCAAAGAGCAGCTCTTGTTTCCCAAGCTGAGCACTCGGCATGGAGTCTCTCTTCACCTCCCCAAGGCAGCCCTGAGAGACAGGTCATACTATTGCATCCCCTTTTTTTTTTTCTTTTTTTTTTAGACAGGGTCTCGCTGTCACCCAGGCTGGATGGAGTGCAGTGGCACAACCATGGCTCACTGCAGCCTTAACCTCCCAGGCTCAAGTGTAGCTGGGACCACAGGAATGGTGCCACCATGCCCAGCTAATTTTTTTAGTTATTATAGGGACAGGGTCTCACTATATTGCCAGGGCTGGTCTCAAACTCCTGGGCTCAAGCAATCCTCACACCTCAGCCTCCCAAAATGCTGGGATTACAGGCATGAAACACTGTGCCTGGCCTGGATCCATTTTACAGATGAGAAAACTGTGGCTCAGAGAGGGGCGGCAACTTGCTTCAAGGTCATTCAGCTAATGAGTCACAGAGAGCCATTGAAACCCCGCCAGTCTGAGCTCCAGAGACCCACTCGGTGGCACTGCTTCACCTGGCTTCATCACAGCTTCTAGGGTTATTGATTCCACCACAGTCATAATCCCGATTACAGCTCCCTTTCATTGAGGGCTTGACTGTCCACACCTTGGTATAGATACTTCTATACAATAGCATACAAGGAGGATATAACTGAATCGATAGCTATTATCATCCCATTTTACAGATGAGGAAACCGAGGCTTGGAGAGGGGAAGTAACTTACCCAAGACTGCACAGCAGTAAAAGTGGCAGAACCTGGACCCAGCCCCTGGCTCCAGACCCCCACTGCTCTGCTGACCTGCAGGGGCCTTGAATCAACATAAAGCCCTTCACCCCCAGCCTGCTCCTGTCCCAACCTCAAGAGCTCCAGAGAACATCCATCCTCCATGGAGCCTCCCAGCCTAAGCCCTCTGAGCTATCTCCCTTCTCTCTCCCCTCAGCCCAGGCTTTCATATCACCTCACAGAGAGCCTCAGAGCCACCCTTAGGAGCTTCACAGCTGCCTGGCTTCGGGATCTTTGCTCTGAGAGACCCCAAGATGGAGCAGCAGCCCCTATTCTGTGGCCTGCCTGGCAGGCTTGGTTTTACACCATCTTCCCAGCTACCCCTTGGGGTATGGGTTTTATCACCCCCTTATATAGAAGGGGTCAGGGATCAAAGCAGGCAAGCCATTTGCCTAGAACCACACAGCTGGTGCCAGAGTTGGGATCCAAATGCAGGACTGTCCTTGGCCAT
Source organism: Macaca fascicularis (assembly GCF_037993035.2). Classification (NCBI taxonomy): domain Eukaryota; kingdom Metazoa; phylum Chordata; class Mammalia; order Primates; family Cercopithecidae; genus Macaca; species Macaca fascicularis. Next base: position 88,658,778 of record NC_088384.1, read on the forward strand.
ACTGCCTTCTGGATGTCCCTACGGTGGCTCTGCCTAGTCAAGAGCCCCTGTTGCCCGGGCAGACCCCTCTCCACATCCCCATGACAATGACAATCCCACTGGTTAAACATTTCACATGGATTCTTGCCTTTAGTTTTTCCCAACAACCTGTAGGGGAGGAGCAATCATCAGACCCATTTTACAGACGAAGAAACTGAGGCATCTAGTGGTTGCTTAGCTGGGGGCCCAGCAGAGCTTGTGCCTTGGTTTGCTAACCTGTAGAATGGGGTCATAACAGCCTTTCAGGGTGCTTGAGGACGTGCAAGGCTGTGGAAGACAGGGCCTCTCGGAAGCACCCCTGCAGGCTGTCCTCAGACAAGGCCAGAGGCCTGAATGTGTTGTTCTCGACTCGCCAGCATCCAGTTAGGGCCTGGCCTGCTGAAGGAAGGGCCCCATGTCTCCTTGAACATTTCCTCAGCCTGGGGATGCCGAGAAAACGATGAGTCATCCACCCAAGCACAGGCCTCCCAGGAGCTTGTGTCGGGTCCCAGCCGGGAGGGGAGGGTTCCAAGCTGGAGCCGGGGGAGGGGGGGGCCTGGGTAACACGATGACTCCCACGCTGGCCCCACCGAGGCCTGAGTCACGGGGTCCCCTCCGCAGCCTCCCACCACCACAGGCTGCCAGCCGGGAGGACACCTTTGGATGCTGCGTCCCAGATCCTGCCCCTGTGCCTTCACCCCAGATCTGCACCCCGGTTTCCTAAACCACTCCTCCCACCCAAGAGTCCCAGGGTTGACTGTGACCCTCTAGCCTCCCTCACCCCACTCCCACCTCACCAAGCCCCAGCCACTCAACCTCTGGTCCATTGAGGAAACCCGCCATGCCTTTCTCCCCTCATCTCGCTATGCCTCCGCCTGGTTTTCCTTCTCCGTTGCCCTCTTGCCTCTCACCACAGCATCTGAGCGTTCCTTCTAAAACCCCAGCGTGACCTTAGCTCCCTCCACATAAGCACCCTCCTGCGAGCTCCCTGCTGTGTCTGATGCGATGGGCTCCTCAGATCCCTCTCCTCCATCTGGCCCCAAACAATCGTGCCAGCTCACCCCCTCAGGACCCCACTGCGGTTCTCAAGCTGACTTGGCCATTTACTCATCTCCACTCCATCTAGAATGTTCTTCCAAACATGCTTCTCTAAGAAAATTGGCCCTGGGATCCGTTGTACACAGCCCACGCTGCCCCCACCAAAACCAGTCCCACCCCCCCGGAATGAGCTTCCCCATGCTCTGCTCTTGCTGAAAAGTCCTTTTGGGCCTTCAAGGTCCAGGTGAAATGGTGAAATGTCACTTCCCCGAGGACTTTTCAGGCCCTGTCCTGAGGGTGGGTCTGCGCCCTGGAGCTCCTCAGGGCCTCTGTGTATAACTGGGCAGTTCTCAGAACCCGGCTCTGTGACATCTGCTGAACCCCCCTGCCCAGTAGGGAGCCCCTTAAGGGCAGGGGCTCGTCTGGGTCCTGGGGATACAGCAGCAAAAAAAAACAGATGCAGTCCGCCCTGCGGGTGCTCATGGCCTTGGGGGAGACAGATCCTAAGCACAGAAACTAGTGAAATACGTAGAATGTCAGGGGGTGATAAGGGCCACAGAGGAAAAATCAAGTAGAAAAGAGAGATGAGAGATGGTCCAAGGGATCTAAGGTGGTCCTCACTGGGTGATCAGGGAGGCCCACTCTGAGCAGGTGACATTTGACCAAAGACCTAAAGAAGGAGAAGAGCTGACCATGCAGACATCTGAAGAAAGAGTATTCCAAGCTAGGTGAAGGCCAGTGCAAGGGGCCTGGGGCAGGACTGTATTTGGCATGTTTGCAGAATAGCAAAGAGGCCAGTGTGGCTGAGGCCAAATGAACAAGGGGAGAGGGAATTGAGAGTGGCGGGCAGCCAGCGCCAGATCGTGCAGGGCTCTGCAGGCAACTGGGAAAGCAATGGCTCTTGCTTTGAATGAGACGAGTCTTGGTGGGTTCTGGACAGAGGAAGAAGAGAACCTGACTTGGGGTTTCCAAGGTTTCCTCTGGCTGTTTGTGGGAAGAAGGGGTTATGTGGGCAGGGAAGAGGGTAGACACAGGGGGCCCCGTGGGGAGGGCCTCTCCAGGCTTGGACCAGGCTGGAGGCAGTGGAGGCCATGAGACATGGTAGAATTTGAGATGTGCTTTGAAGGTAGAATCAACAGGATTTGCAAATGGGTTGGACTGGGAGGGAGAGGAGGTCAGAGAAAGGGGTAAGAAGTGACTCTCAGGGGAGGCCGAGGAAGGGGAAGGCTGCAGCTGCTGTGCAGGAAGGACAGCGAGGAAGTGAATGAATGAATGACCTGGGCTTGGGAACCAGAGGCTGGAACTCAGCTCTGGAGCTCAGTGGGACCTTGAGTGAGTTCCCTCCACTCTGCCTTAGTTTCCCCATCTGCAGGGGAGGAGCTCCATGTCCAGGGTGGCCAAGAGGACTAGTGCTCTGGGATCCACAACCATGTGGGTGAGAGGATGGGCCCAGCCTCCCACCTGCTCTGCCATCTCCCCACTCCCCCGCACTCCCGTCTGCTGGCCCAGCAGCCCGCCCAGGCCAGGCCTGCAGCTGCAGTTGAAATCAGAGGGGAAGAGCATGGACGAGAGGCAGCGGGGGCATCTGTCTCCCATTAGGCTGGGTCTGGCCAGGTGGGAGGGCTGCCTCGAGGTCTAGAAAGCTTAAGTGGGGGGCCCTCACTAAAGGTGAGCGGGCACCATGAGCCAGGGGTGGATGGAGAGCTAGGGCACCCCTGCTGCCTTCACTCCCAGGGGTCCTCCCGTGGACCCCGCCTCCAGGCCCTGGGATTTGGAGGGTCAGACAGAGTCCTGGAGCTCCAGCCCAGTCATGTGTTCACTGTGGGCCTTGGGGAGGTTCCCTGGCCTCTCTGGTACCAAGTTCTCATCTACTTCACAGAACCCAGGGGAGATTAAATGGAATAATGTATCTGGCACATGGCAGGGGCTTGAAAAATTGGGAGATGGGCTCAGACCCCTGCCGGAGGGAGGCAGTCATTACGCCCGCCATTATGTGTTCTCCTTACAAATCCAGACCCCAGGAACTCAGGTTCCCAGCCAGGGGGCCGGGCGGGGGTGCAGTCCATATGGAGAAGGCAGGGACCGGGTGGGGGTCGGGTCCATATAGAAGAAGGGCGAGAGGCTTGTCCCTCTACTCAGCAGGTGCCTGCCGGGCCTTGGGAAAGCCCTCCAGCGCCCTTCCTTGACCTCTGGGATCTGACACCTCGGAGGAATTCAGAGGCAGGGAGATGACTGGAATCTTCTGTATGTCAATAACTAAAGCTAAGGAGGATCACTGCAGGGCAAGAACCAGTCAGGGCAGCAAGAGACCCTGAGCCTGCAAGTTTCCAGCTCTGGGGGTTCATGCCACACCTCCATCCCTCACCAAGACTTCTGGGGCCAGCTGCAGTGTCCACCGCCTGTAAGCCCAGCTGCGTGGGAGGCTGAGGCAGGAGGATCACTTGAGCTCAGGAGCTGAAGACCAGCCTGGGCAACAAAGTGAGACTCTGACTCAAAAAAAAAAAAAAGAAAAAAGAAAGAAAAGAAAAATAAAAAGACGAAAAGAAAAGAAAAAGCTTTCTCTGTTCTATTCAGTGCAACATTTCTCAGGCCCCTGATAGTGCTGAAGACACAGAAATGACTCAGATACAACCTCTAGGGAACTCCTAGTTGCTGCCTACCTACTCTATGCCAGGGACTTGGCTGGGTGCCTCATCTCCACTGTGCCATTTAATATTCACAACATCCTTCATCACCATCCCCATTTTCCAGATGAGGAATACTGAGGCTCAGTGAGCTCACATAGCAGCTAACATTTCCTAAGATTTGCTACATTTGGGGGCCCTACGTGCATGAAAGCATTAATTTCCACATCAGTCCTAGAAGAGGAATATGATTACAGCTCCATTTTACTGATGAGAAAATTAAGGCCATGGGAGGTGGAGGTTGCAGTAAGCCAATATTGCATCAAAAAAGAAAGAGAGAAAGGAAGGAAGGAAGAAAGGAAAGAAGGAAGGAAGGAAGGAAAGAAAGAAAGAAGGAAGGAAGGAAGGAAGGAAGGAAGGAAGGAAGGAAGGAAGGAAGGAAGGAAGGAAGGAAGGAAGGACAATTAAGGCCAAACTGATAAAAGGGCAGAGATGGGATTTGAACCCAGGGCCCTGTAGCATTAAAGCCCAGGCCCTTTACCTATTCTCTACATCAAAGTGGACTCAAGAGTTCTTGTTCTAATAAGCCACTGGCCCTGGTGGGTGCTGTCACCAACTTCCAGCTGCTCCTTTACCTGCTTTGGGGCCCATAGGCCTAGCCTGGTTCTCCTTTTTTTTTTTTTTTTGAGACAGAGTCTGCCTCTGTCACCCAGGCTGGAGTGCAGTGGCATGATCACAGCTCACTGCAGCCTCTAACTCCTGAGCTCAAGTGATCCTCCTGCCTCAGCCTCCTGAGAAGCTGGGACCACAGATGCGTGCCACCGTGCCTAAGTTTTTTAAAATTTTGTATAGAGACGGGGTCTCACCATGTCCCCAGGCTGGTAGGCCTGGCTTTGACATGAGTGAGCAGGGTGGCCTCAAGCACATTCCTTAGCCACCATCCTCAAATGACAGCAGAGCCTTTTCCAGTTTGCCAAGAAATGGAGCTTTAGAGCCCATTTTCCAGAAAAGGAAACTGAGACTGAGAGAGGCGAGGCAGGCTCTCTGGGGTCATGTGGCAATTAAACAGTTGAGTTAGGACCCCATAGGCCCTGGCCCCCTCCCTTCAAGTTCAGAGCCTTTTCTCCCAGGACCTTTCCGCCCCATGCTTAGCTTTGGGCTTTGTTATAGGACCATAGCAAGAGGCAGGTAGGGGGTGGTGGTGGGAAGCTGGAACAAGGAGATGCCTTGGCTGGTCATGTCATGTGGACAGGGGCATTGCACCACCTCTTAGGGCCACCACTTGGCTTCAGCCAGCTGCTGAGACTCCAGGGATGGCAGGGGCCAGGGCTGCAGCTCGGGTGACTTGGTGATGATGGAGGACACCCCGACAGCACCACACTGGCTGGCAGACAGGGTGAGTCCGATCCGGATCTCACATGAGTGCAAGCACACACAGTCACACCCGCGGCTGCCAAGGCCCACAGCCCAGGTGCTCACATAGATGCCAACAAACACACAGAGGAGCCTCTCCACCTGTGCCCTGCACACACTCCACACACACACACTCACACAAGCATTTCCAGCCTGCACATAGATAGGAACAGCACACTCACACCCACACAGTTGCACTTTTACACACACACACACATGCACATGCATATTCTAGCCTGTGAGCACACACGTGCAGGATTCAGTCGCACAACCTCTGAGCTAAGATCTGGCTTGAAGAAGCCCAGGTATGCCTGAGGCCCTCCACCTTGGTCCCCAGACAGCCCCAGCCATAGGCTCCCCACCCCCCAATCCTCCCAGCAGCATTTCCGAGGTCCCAGATGGGCCTTCCAGCCTCCCAGACATGCAGGGACGGGAAAGCAGCCTGCAGGGGCCATAAAGGAGAGGGTTTTCCTGCCAGCTCCTACCCAAGGAAGAAGGGTGCACAGTGTCCCCACCCCTAGGCAGAGAGTGACCCAGGACTTAGAGGGGAGGCCCCAGGAAGGCAGAGCCTGACCTGTCTGCATCACCCTGGCACCGAAATGCAGCCCCCCAGAGTTACCCAGGACTATGCCACCCAAATCACAAGGCGTAACTGACAAAAACGCACGCTCTGCCACTCACGAAAAATGCAAACGGTGCCTGTGCCAGGCATCACTGTCAACCTTCTTCCCAAAGCCCCCCAGGGCCCAGGACAACAGAGGCGTCCTCTTCCTCCCCACCCATCTTCATGAGCCCTAGGAAAGCCCACAGACTTTGTGCTGTGCCAGTCCTGCCTCAGGCACAAGCCTGTGAATACAGACATCTTGATCAGAGGGATGCTTTGAAACTAATTCAGACTAAAGTGTAATGGACTGAAAGCTTGATATGAAGGACTTATGCTTTCAAATTGGATCAGGTTGCAAGACCCTTCAAAGTCAGAATGGAGAGGTATGCAAGATCCCTGGCATTGATGTGGACTAGGGGAAGTTCTGAACCTCCCTAAGCCTCAGTTTACTCATGTGAAAGTAGCAGTAATCACAGCACCGGCCTCTAGGCTGCTGTGAGAATTCCACAAGCTGATGCGTATCAGCACCTCAGCCCAGTGACAGGCACGCAGTAGGTGACCCCCGAAACAGCTGGTGTACTGATAATTCAGGGAAAACTAGGAAATATTGAGGGACTCAACCAAAGGTCACAGCACATATTACACGGTGCTAAGTCAGAGGCCATTTCCCGCCCAGACCAGCGGCCGCAGGTGTCAAAGGTTTACACAAAAGCTCTGGGGAGAAAGACTTAGGACTGAAAAGGCTTTCCACTAAATGAACGTTGTTGCAAACTGAGAAAAGACCACCATTAGTCAATTTGGGTAGCGGAACACCTGGGGTCCAGCTTGCAAAAGCCTGGTGTTGAGAGTGGAGTTTGGCAATCTCGAAGTTTCCCTTGGGGAATGGGGCTCTAATGGTGGGATTCCTGGCATGTGGCAGGTCCACGGAGAAGCTACAGTGGTGCACAGAGAACCCTGTTCCAGTCCTAGCTCCCGACAAATGGAAACTTCCTCTCTCTAGCCCTCAGTTTTCCCATCTGGAAGATGGTACAGTTGGGCTGAGCACCTCTATCTCTCCACAGAGTCTTGGGGCTCTCTGATCCTAGGAAATGACAGACAGCCCAGAGACCCACCTCAGCCATAACCTGTGGCCCTCGCAGGCTCTGCGGACGGCTCCACTCCGAGATGCCAGAGGAAAAGGAAAGGGGTTGTTTTACTTTGTGGCCAATGCCAGAACAGAATTGGAGGGTCTTGTCTCCAACGGGTTTGCTTCCCCCTCTCGGCAGCCCACAGGGGCTAGAGCAGGCCAAACGTAAGAAATAATAAATCCTCACCAGGCTTCGCCCGGCCAGGAGGCCCCCAGCTGGCTCTTGTCATAAAGAGATCTTATCCCCACCAGCACCCCTAGCTGCCCGTGGAGGACTCCGCCCTCCTCCCCTCCATACCCCGCTTCCACCTTCTACTTCCTGTGACAACCTGCAAACTGGAGGCCAACTTGCCTCTCCCCCCACGCCCAGGCTTCTCCTCGACCCCCGCCCTGCCCCACCCCCACCCGGGCCCCAGCTGCAGGAGGCCCTGCGGAGTGTAATTCCCCTCGCCCTCTCTCTGCCCTGGGCCCGTCCGGACAGATTAAGCCTTTGTCACACACACCCAGAAAAGCTCAGGGCCAGATGGGACGGGACAAGTGGTGTCAGATCATCGACCCGAGGCTGGCCGGGACTAGGAGAGGGCCCCGACCGCAGCACCGCATATGGCTGTGGGAGGAGGAAGGGAGGCCCAGGGTGGGGGCAGCCAGAGAGCAATGGGGAAGAGAGGTGACACACCATGGCCACCCTGGGGACAGAGGCTATATGGGGCCTGTCGCAGCTGGATGACCCAACTCCCACCTCCCTTCTTCCTTGGAATCTTTCTACCTGCTCTCTCTTGAAGCCCCCATGGGCTTTTTTATCCTGTCCTCAGCTATGCCCACCACTCCTGACATCTGGGTGACCTGGGAGCAGGCACAGAGCCCCACCTACCCCAGCACCCCAGTGCCCGCACAAGGCCCGTGGGTACTAAACAAATGCTTTGGACAAAGGTTTATGGCCCAATGACCTTCACAAAAACCCACCGAGGACCAAACTACAGGCTCTCTCCCAACTGACACCAGGGGCGACGATGTGTGTGTGTGTGTGTGTGTGTGTGTGTGTGTGTGTGTGTGTGTGTCTGTGTGTGTGTGTAGGCCAGGGACCGTAGGAGATGTCCTTTGCACCTTTCAAAGGAGGTCCCATTCAGCCCCTCCCAGGAAGAGGCCAATGGCTGCCCCAGAATTCCCAGCAGGATTTGTTCCTCTTGGATCAGTGAAAAGGAAAATGGAAATATAAAAATAATAACTGGGCCCCAGGAAGGAACTTGGAGATGGGGGTGGCATCTCCTGCCTGGCTCCAGCTGGCTGGGCGAGTGGCAGGTAACTAACGGGCTCTCTGGGGACCAGCAGGCCAGGCAGGCGGGCGTGGGGAGCCCGAGGGGCGGGCTGTCGAGGGAGGGCACGTCTGTTGTGTTTGTCGATCTCCTGGCAGCCTGGACTGGAAGGCCTGGGTCCCCTTTCTCTGACTCCCAGGCAGGTGGTCCCTCAGGGAGGGCTCATTATTGGTCTGAGAGCCAGGGTGGAGACTGGGGACGGTCGCGCTGCCAGGGGCAGGCAGGGCGGGTCAGCGTGGGCCTCAGGGAGCGTCTGAAGCCAGCAGCCGGGCCGGCAGGACCTGGGGTCCAGGCCTAACACCCAGTTTCTGCATGTGGCCTGGATGGGGGAGGGGGTGCTCAGCCTCTACAGCTGTGTGGATAAAGAGTGGACGACTGCTCCAGATGCCCACACCCTAGGGAGAAGTTGAGCTACACAGAAAGCCAGTGAGCCTGCTGCCAGGTTTGGGGGGGTCAACCCCCAACTCCAGGAGAGGGTGGACTCAGGGCTCCTGCCTCAGACTAAGAAGGTTGGGCCAAGGCTTCCAGCTCTTCAGGGAGGTGTAACCAGGATGGGGGGGGGCACCTACCCGGGAAGCCCTGATGGCAGAGGGCACTGACCTAGGGTAGGAGGCAGGACCCAGCCAACCATCTCGTGGGTCACTGACCTCAGAAAAACCGCACTCCGGCGGGGCGCAGTGACCCAAGATGGGAGAACCGAGGAGGGGACCGACCTGGCAGGGTGGGGAGGGCTGACCCATGCGCCCCATCTGGGAAAGTGGGCACTGATTTGGGCTGGGGGAGGGGTCCTGGACTCGATCGGGGGAGGGGACAATGACCCAGACTCGCCGGGTTTGAGCGAGAGTGCGGATTTAGGCTGGGGGGATCCCAGCCTTGCGCGGGCTGGGTCACTGCCCCAGCTTCCCCCTCGGGGAACCCGGTCCCGGCGCGTCCCTCGGCCCGGCCCCGGCCCCCTGTTCCCGGTCCGGCCGGAGGCGGCAGCGGCGCAGATGGGCTGCTGGCGGCCGCAGCGCGGTTATCAGCGCTCCTCGCAGATGGGCCGCCCGCCCTCCGCGCTCGCGGCTCCCACTCCCCGCGGCCTGCAGCCCCGTCCCCTGGGCGCGGGGGGAGGCGCCTCCGGATCTGCTCCCCGGGCCCGCCTCCCTCCCTCGCGGCCCCCTCACCCCGCGGGCCGGGCCCGGGCGGCCGCGGAGGGGGAGGGGGAGGGGACAAGTGCACTTTTCGTAACGACCGAATCAATTGTGTGTGAAGAGCCCGCTCCGGCCGGGGACGGGGCTGAGCGCGGGGCGGGCGGGCCGGCCGGGGGAGGAGCGCGGAGGGGGGAGCGGGGGAGCGGGGGAGGGAGGGAGGCCGGCGCGGGGCGGCCCGGCTCTCGTGCTCCGGCCGGGGAGGGAGCAAGAAGGGCGGGGGGAGGCCGGCGCGGCCCGACCGGGCCGGGGGCGGAACGCACTAATGGAGGGTCTCGGCGACGGAAAGTTCAAAGCTCAGCAGCGCCCCGGGAGCGGCCACCCCCCCAGCCCCCACCCTCTGCAGAACAATGAGGTCCCGGCGGGGGAGCCGCGGGGCCCGCGCCGCACGCCCTCTCCAGGGCGCCCCGGGCCAGAGGGGACGCCCCCGCCCGGCCGCCCGCCTCCTCCCTTTAGGCGGCTGCGGTTCCCCGCCCCCTCCCCCACGCCACCCCGCCCGGACCGGGCCGGCCCGGGGGACGGGGGAGGGGAGGGGAGGGATAGGTCAGGCCGCCCCCGTCCCGGGGAGGGGGGAGCGAGGGGCCCGGGGGGCTGAGGGGGCGCCCCACCCACCCGCGGGAGGCTGCTCCTGCGCCAGGCTGCGGCTCCGGCCGCCCCTCCCCGGGCTAGCCCCGGGTGGGGTCGGGGCGACAGTGCCCGGGCGGGCCCCTTCCCCTGGCGCTGGGAGGCCCGGCGGACTCCCCGTCCCGCGGCTGCCCCTGCCTCCCTCCCCCCTACCCCGCGGCACCACCCTCAGCGCGCGCACACACACACAGACACACACACACACACACACACACACACACACACACACACACCGCCCAGCCGGCCCGGGGGCGGGAGCGCGAGGCGCCCGGGACAGGCAGCCCCGGGGCGGGCGGGGGGGAGGCTCGGGCTCCAGAGCAGCCGCCTGCTGGCGGGGGGAGGGGACGGGAGGACGGAACATGCTGGGGTGAGCAGCCCGGGACAGCCTGCCCGGCCCGGCCACGGCCCGGGCAGCGGCGCGGAGGGGGGCAGGGACGCCCCGAACCCGGAGCGCTGCCCAGGCGAGCCGGGGAGGGCCGGTGAGCAGGGACGCGTGCGCCTCCGGCGGGCCCGACACACGGACAACCTCAGGGACACACGTTCGGACACACATCCACACCCCCACCCCGCCCCCGCCCGCCCGCCCCAAGCCCTGCCGCGGGACCCGCCCGCGGCCGCCGCGCGCGCACTCACCGAGCCCGTCTTGACCGGCACATACACCACTTGGCCCATCTTGGGTTCCCGGCCGCTGCCCAGGCGGAAGCCCTTGGAGCGCACCCAGAACTGGAACTTGCCTTTCTCGCCGGCTGCGGGGCCGCTGCCCGCGCCGGTCCCGCCGCCGCCCTGCAGGACCTCGGCGATCCGCTGGTATTTGCTGCGTGTCACCGTCTTGGTTTTGGCCGAGTCGCCGTAGGTGCGCAAGCACCAGTCCCGGAACTGGCGGCCCAGCTCCGAGTCCCCGGGGCTGCGCTCGCGCTCCCAGCCCCCGCGCAGCAGCAGCGTCGGCTTCGGCATCCTCCCGCCGCGCCCGGCGCCCTCGGGGGCGGGCCGGCCGCCGGGCCGCCCGGTGCCGGGACTGAGCTGGGCTGGGCTGGGCCGGGCCGGGACACGCCGCGGCCGCAGCTGTCCCGCGGTGTGGCTCCGGCGAGGCTGCTGGATGGGCGCGGGCGGCGGCCGGACGCGCGGGGCTGCGGCGCGCTCTGTCCTGCTCGGGCGGCGGCGGCGGCGGCGGCGTTGGCGGCGGCGGCTCCGGCTCGCCTCCTGCTCCGCCTCCTCCTCCCCCCGGCCGGGATGCAGGAGCGATGGAGGCAGCTCCGGGCCCGGAGGTGCAGAGGGGGCGGGCCGCCCCGCGGGCGGCCGGGGGAGGCGGGAGGCGGGGAGCGGCCCCGAGCGCGGGGAGCGAGACCGAGCCTGGGCGCGGGCGGCAGCAGTGGCTGTCAGCTTGCGCGGCTCATCCTGCTCCTGCTCCTGCTCAGGCTCCCGCTGCCGCGGATCTTCCTCCTCCTCCTCCTCCCGCGCCCGCCTCCACCACGCCGCGGGATCCCACCTGTTAGAGCGGCGCAGCCTTCGCCGCCGCCCGCCCCCCCGTCCTCCTGCGCCCGCCCGCCGGGCCCAGCCCCCGCCCGGCCCGGCCCCTGGGGGCGCGGGGGCAGCCGCGCCCGCAGCCGCCGAGAGGGCAGGAACCGCAGGAGCGTAGTGCCCAGCCCAGGGACCGCGTTCCGTCCGGCCGGGCCAGGCCCGGAGCTTCGCAGGTCCAGCTCCTCCTGGACGCGGCGGTCCTGCGGGGAGTAGGGCACAGACCCCGGCCCAGCAGCCGGCCTCCCGGCCGCCCCGCCCCACTTAGCCCGGCCGGGGAGGTGTAGGGCAGGCTCCCCGTCCCTCGCTCCCGCAACTGGCTTGACCTCTTTCCCGTGGGCCGAAGCCAGAAGAGCAGTGTGCCCCTGGGGGAACCCCACATCGCCGCCCTTCGGGGCCCCCAAACTTCCTCTCCTTTTGCCTCACCCTGAATTCCCCGAAGTTTGACCAGCTTTGCCTCTGCTTGCCTGCTCCGCTGCTCTGAGACAGGCCCGGGCCCTCTGGGAAGTCTCCTGTGGCCTCAGCCCAATCCCACCTCTGCTTCAGAAAGCACTCAACACATCCACAAACTCATCCTGAGACACCCTGCCTTCCCGGGTGCGCCTTGACCTGGAATCTCTTGCTGAGTAAACTCAGGTGGCCCCACCGCCCCCCTCCTACCTGGGCAGATCTGACCTTGGGTAGAGCTAGCTGGTCCCCTCCCCCTTAATGAAATTCCAACATAAATAAAGGCACAGGCCAAATTTCCAGGATTTCTGCACCCCTATCCCCCACTTCCTTAACAGTTCATGAGGAATTGCTGCACTTCCCTCCCAGCTGTCCCCTGGGATCCACCCCATGTCCCCACGACACTCCTGCAGGCAATTCACCATCCAAGTCCTGAGGCCCAGACTTTGGCTAGTGCAGGACCGTTTCCTGCCTAGGAACTACTGGCTTCTCCCATCCCAAAGTCCCCCACCCCAGGACCTACTACGCGACATGTCCTGGCAACTCTGAGAGGCAGAGGGGAAGGCCCCATTTTACAGATGAAGGCCTGGGGCTTGGAGAAGTGGCCTGACCTGCTCAAGGTCATGCAGGAAGGAGGGGTGGGTTTCAGCTCATGTACACCTGGCTCCTGCTGCCGTATCACACACAAAGTCTTCCCCTTTCGGCGCTCAGAGAGAGCCCCACTCTGTAAATACCTGGCTCACTTCCCCCAATAGAAAGGGAGCTCCAGATGCTCAGGGCCATATCTGACCCGTCCTCATATGCACAGGCCCTAGCACAACACCTGGCACACAGTAGGTGTCAATAAATGCTGAAAGAACCCTTGAGGTCTCCCAAGTCCCAACCTCTCTCTGCATTTCACATGGGAGATTATTTTTAGATAATTTACATTTCATGTTACTTTATATACACCAACAACTCCACAGTCATTTTTCCTCTTTATCTTCCCAAGAGCTCTTTTTGGATCTATGCTGGTATGCATGCCCGTTTTTAAGAGGTGACCACTCAGAGCAGGGAAGTCACTACCCAAAGGCCAGCCCCAGGGGCGCAGGGGCTTCTGTTATCAAGAAGCTCAGACCCTGAGTTTTTCTATGTGTCCCTTGACAGTTATCCTTCCAGCAGACAGTTCCTGAGAGCAAAGATGCTCTAGCCTGGCGATGGTAATGATAACTTGTGGCAAATATACCCTGTGCCTGGGTGATGGGGTCCTTGTATGAGCCCTGGTCTCTCCGTCCATTTCCAGGACCCACTTCAATAACCACTAAGCCGGACCACCTCTCCACCCAGTCTGGGTCTTTGCCTGCCTTTCAGAAGCTAAAAACCTGGTTGTCAGTCTTGGGCTGAGTTCTGGCACGGCAGAATGTATAGTATAATGAAAAGAACATGGGCTTCGGGTAGACTCAGATTTGGAAGTGAGTCCTGACGATTATTTGGCATGGTATTCTTCATGCTCCCAGATCCCACTTGGCTACTTCCCGGTGGAATGAAGCCATCATTCCACCTTTGCTGAGTGACCTCAGGCAGGTCACTGAGCCCCTACTTCATCATCTGTATAACGGGACAGGATGTCACAGATGTAGAGATTCAACAGGATGAGAGTGCCTGACCTGTGACGGGTGCCCAATAAGTGCCATTTTCTCCCTCAGGGGGGCCTCGAAGTATTCAAGGAGGAAGACAGGCATTGTTGACACTTTTTGTGCTTCATTCATTCAATAAACATTTGTTTAGCAGCCATTGTGCAGCAGGGGCTTGGGATATGGTCATGGGATCCCCAAGGTCCCTGCCCTACGGGAGTGCGCCAATGGGTATGGAAGATGGCTATTGAACAAACCAGCTATTGATCACAACAGCCCAGGGAATGGGCCACGAAGGAGAGAGGGAGCTGTGATAGCGAATAATGCATAGAAGGGGCTGCTTTTCTTAGGGGGATCGGGGAAGGCCCCTCTAAGGAGGTAGCATCTGAGCAGTGACTTAAATGACAGGTGCCAAGGCATGCTGGTCCTGCATTCCAGGCAGAGGGAAGAGCAAAGGCAAAAGCCCCAAGGTGGGAAGGAGATTGGCATTTTCTAGAAGCTGGAAGGCATCCAGTGTGGTGAGACTGAAGTGAGGGAGGAGGGGTTGGAGGGCAGGAGTCTTGAAGACCCTGGGAAATACTTTGGATGGCATTCCAGCTGCTATGGGAGCTACTGGCGAGTTTTAAACCAGCAAGACTGTGGGGTAGAGAAGAAGTGAGGAGCGGAGGACAGCTGCAGGGGTCCAGAGGTCTGTGGTCTTGTAGGTCAGAGGTCTGGAATTCCCCCCACTGTGTGACAGCTCACTGTACCCGGCATGTCCCAGCCTCTTGCCCTGAGGGCTCCTGGGAGAGTAGAACGGCCAAGGAGTGAGAACGGCCTACTGCGGCCCATCCCCACTTTTGCAGAAACAGATCCTGGGTCTTCGGCCTATCTGTGTCACTGGGGTCCTTTAGGAGGGGCATGCTGGGTGGGGGAGGGGGGTAAGTCTCCCACAATGCCCAGCTCCTGGGGGTATGCAATCACAGTCCCAGGGGGCAGCTGCTCCTTTTTGATTCCCATTCCAGACACCTGCCAAAGGACAAAGTAGGCTGCCCCATGAATCAAAGGCCAGGAGATCCTCTGCATTTTTTAAAATTTTGAGACAGGGTCTGTCTCCCAGGCTGAGTGCAGTGGTGCAATTGCAGCTCACTGGAGTCTCTACCTCCCAGGCTCAAGCAATCCTCCCACCTCAGCCTCCTCAGTAGCTGGGACCACAGGCATGCACCACCACACCCAGCTATTTTTTTAAAATTATTTTTTGTAGAGACAGGGTCTCTCTTTGTTGCCCAGGCTGGTCTCAAACTCCTGGGCTCAAGTGATTCTCCCGCCTCGGCCTCCCAAAGTGCTGGGATTACAGGTGTGAGCCACCATACCCGGCCTCTGGATTTTTTATTTTTATTTTTTTTAACACTTAGTCCAGGTGTCCAAGGGATACTGGAGTGGAAGCGCAGTGAGTCTAAGCCCCCAGGGCTTACTCCGAATATGGATAGTAACGCCCTGGGTCACAAGAGCTTGGTGATGAAGTGTTCTCAGAGTATACAGTGCAAACCGTGCCTCTGATAGATGGGCAAACTGAGTCCCACAGGAGAAAAGAGGCTCAGGGCCGCAGGACAGAACTAGGCACCTGGCCTTTGCCTGATTTGGCCTGGATCACTTGCCTTTCACTGAGCTCTGACCCTGGGCCCAGATGAGTGGGAATGCCTGCAACTCGACAGTGAGGTGGCCCTGACTGTGCCCACAGGAAGTTCCAGGCCTGGGGTGGGGCAGAGTGACTCAGGCTCCCACAGAGGCCTGTCCACCCAAGGGCTAGGAAGAACAGAGAGGCCCCAGAGCCTTGGGGAGAGGTAGTTTCCATCACTGGGTGCTGGTGCCCCTTCCATCAAGGGTTTGTGCCACCCCCTGCCATCCCCCTATTCCATAGCATCCCCTTGCAGTCTGCCAGCCATGCTGAGCCGCTGCTCCGTGCCCACCTCTCTAGAAAGGCCTCCTGACCTCTCAGGTTGGATCAGGGGCTTTCTCTGGTCACTCACACACAGAGCCTTGGGCTTTCCACCTCCCAGCTCTGACCACAGCAAATCATGATGGCCTCATTACCTGTGTCGACCTGTGCCCAGCACAGGAGCTGAGGCTTAATCATTATTGAATAAATGGATAAATAAGCAACCAACCAAATGAATGAATGAATGGGCTTATCCTCAAAAAGCAGGTGCTAGACTGAAGTCTACAGCATTTGCCACCATGCTACTATGCTTCTTCCATAATCAGTCCATCCATCAGCATTTATTGTGCTTCTCCTAACGGGCTCTGCTGTTGAGTGACTGAGTCCCCTAATCTCTCTAAGCCTCAGTGTTCAATGCCGATAAAATGGGAATATTAACAATTATCCCTAACTCACAGGGCTGTCGTGAGAATAAGCACTCAACAAATGCTAGCTCCTATTGTCATTATGCCCATCCATCATCCAGATGCTTGTTTGGGCATCTTCTGTATGTCAGCCGCCATGCTTGGTGTTGGGAATATAGTAATAAACAAGAGGGAGCTGACCCGTGAAGTTCAGGAACTAGCTGACTTTAAAAAGATCATGACAGACCAGGCACAGTGGCTCACGCCTATAATCCCAGCACTTTGGGAGACCAAGGCGGGTGGATTGCTTGAACCCAGGAATTCAAGACCAGCCTGGACAAAATGTCCAAACCTTGTGTCTACAAAAAAGTACAAAAAAATTAGCCGGCGGTCGTGGTGTGCACCTGTAGTCCCAGCTACTTGGGAGGCTGAGGTGGAAGGACTGCCTGAGCCCAGGCGGTAGAGGCTACAGTGAGCTATGATTGTGCCACTGTACTCCAGCCTGGGAGACAAAGTGAGACTGTCTCAAAAAAAAAAAAAAAAAATCATGACAAATGGGTTTAGAATTAAAAACAAAAAGTTGCCATGAGGCTGGGTGTGGTGGCTCACGCCTGTAATCCCAACATTTTGAGAGGCCAAGGTGGGTGGATCACCTGAGGTCAGGAGTTCGAGACCAGCCTGGCTTACATGACGAAACCCCCTCTCTACTAAAAATACAAAAATTAGCCGGGTGTGGTGGTAGGCACCTGTAATCCCCGCTACTCCGGAGGCTGAGGCAGGAGAATTGCTTGAACCTGGGGGGCGGAGGTTGTAGTGATCCGAGATCATACCACTTCACTCCAGCCTGAGCGACAAAGTGAGACTCTGTCTCAAAAAAAAAAAGTTACTATGAGAACACACGGCAGGGGAGCGGGGAGCCCAGATGAGCACCTTCAAGAAGCCCCACCCTAAGTGCCCTAAGGATCCTTTGGACCGGAGGATGGAGCACTGGACGAAGTGGAGGGGAGGAGAAAAGTGTCTCCAGTCCTGCAGAGGCCCATGCCACGCTGCCTGTGGAATTACGAATGAGTGGGAAAAAAATTCTGTGCACCTCACAGAGTTTGAGACCCCCTCGAGTCCAGCATCCCCTTTTTTCCAGAAACTAAAGCATAAAGAGATAAGGTCACTAACTTGTCGAGGGATTTCATTCAAATGTCACCTCCCCTGAGGAGCCTTCCTTGACTGCCTTTCTTAAAAGTCCCCCAGTGGCCCTCCATTCCCTTTCCTTACTTGGTTCATCCTCATAGACTCAGTGCCACCTTCCTTTATAATACATATGTATTTGTTTCCTGTCTCTGTTCATCTCACCTACTGGAATGTACATTCCTAGAGGGCAGGGCTCTGTTCTGTTCACTGCAGTATGTCCAACATCCAGAACAGTGCTTGGCACGTAGTAGGTGTCCCATATGTGTTAACTGAACAAATGAATGAATGAAAATCCCTGAGTGTGTGTGTGTGTGTGTGTGTTTTGACTATACACTGCAATGAGATCCAGGAAGATTTCTGCTGAATTGGAGAAGCAGGGGCCTTTTTGCTTATATTCATTTTGTCTTTGGCAAGTCACTTCCCTTCCTTATGCCTCAGTTTCCTCATCTGTAAAATGGAGTTAGTGCCTGCTTTGCAGAATCTTTGCAAAGTGTTGATGAAATACAGTGCAAAGTGCCTAGGTGAGGCCTGGCACACAGTAGGTGGACAACTCTCATTTTGATGGAGCCCTTGTTGGGGGAGGTGTGTGGAGGGGGATCCCAGGGCCTGAGTTTCCCTGCAGGACACAAAGGAAGCTGACACTGGATCTGTCCCGTCACCTGAACTCGCCAGTAATTTATTGATGCTGGATGCTGGCACCCAGCAGCCTGCTGGGTCAGTCTCAGGGAGCAGGTGTAGGGCCCTTGGGCCTACCCCAACCTCACCCAGGCAGGGAGGGGAGGGGAGCCTGGGTCTGCCCAGCCCAGGAAAATTGATAGGTCAGCCCTTACAAGTCCGTCCCCTTCTGTGTGCCAGGCAGTGCAGGCAGAAAAAAAACAAATGTGGTTCCTGCCTGGCCTGAGCTCACAGAGGGTTAAAGTAGACATAATTCAAACAACCAAAATGATGAGAGCTGCATGAGGGCCTGCTATGCACCAAGAACTTCGTACCTATGACCACATGTAGGCCTCATACAGGGCTTAAACGTGCTGAGGTCGCACAGCTAGTAGGGGCAGGAGGAGGGTTTGCACCCAGATTTGCCTGGCTCTAAAGCCGGGGCACATTACTGCCATCCCGCCCCACTCAGGCTGGCTGGGCCAACGGGCATAAACAACAACAACAACAACAAACGGGCCAGGCGCAGTGGCTCACACCTGTAATCCCAACACTTTGGGAGGCCGAGATGGGAGGATCATTTGAGGTCAGGAGTTAAGACCAGGCTGGCCAACATGGTGAAACCCCATCTCTACTAAAAATACAAAAATTAGCCGAGTGTGGTGGTACATGCCTGTAATCCCAGTTACTCGGGAGGCTGAGGCAGGAGAATCGCTTGAGCCTGGGAAGCGGAGGTTGCAGTGAGCTGAGATCATGCCAATGCACTCCAGTCTAGGCGACAGAATGAGACCCTGTCTCAAAAAAAAAAAAAAAACCACACACACTACAAAAAAAGCTCTTGGCTAGACCCGGTGGCTCACACCTATAATCTCAGTGCTTTGGGGGGCTCCAGGTAGGAGGATTGCTTTAGGCCAGGAGATTGAGACCAGCCTGGGCAACATAGTGAGATCCCGTCTCTACAGAAAATTTTAAAAATTCATGGGGTGTGGTGGTGTGTGCCTGGAGTTCCAGCTACTCAGGAGGCTGAGGCAGGAAGATTGCTCGAGCCCAGAAGTTGGAGGCTGCAGTGAGCTGTGGTTGTCAGAAATCTGGTCACAATCATAGTGGTCCGGGGGGCGTGGGGTGCTTTCAGTGGCCACTGCATTTCAGCCTGGGTGACAGAGTAAGATCCCATCTCAAAATAAATAAATAAATCAAAATAAAATGTAAGAGCTCTGGGAGTTGAAAACTGAGAGTAGGCCCTTTCCATGGGAGGCTTCCTTAAGGCTGAAACCTTTAACCAGCCTCCAGCAGGTGGATGGAGATACCAAAGGGAGAGTGTGTTTTAGGCCAGAGAAGCAGCTGAGTGGAGGTTTGGAGGGAAAAGGGAGCGATCTGTTTGGACTGCGGTGGGCACACCCACCTGGGAGAGCACCAGGGCCCTAGAAGCAGGCAGTGGGCAGGCTGGGGCTTTGAATGCTTGGCTAAGCCTTGGGCCTCCCTGGTGGGACATGGGTAGCCATGGGAGGCTGCTGAGCAATAAAGCCACTGTTTCCCCCTGACCTATATATTGTAAGAGGCCTGCTAGTTAGGCCAGAGGGTGCTTGGCCTTCGAGAACCTCTAACATCTAGCTTCAGCCTCCCCTCCCTCCACCAGCCCTCTGGACCTGGCATGTCACGGGCAGCCAAACACTTACAGCTCATTCTCACCTCTGCCCCTCTGTTCTCTTGGCCCCTTCTCCTGCAATGCTCACTCTGTCTACCCAGACCCTACCTAATTGCTCAGGTCTTCCTTCCAGGCCATTTCCTCCGTGAAGCCTGCCCTGACCACACCAGCCCTCAGTTACATGCCTCAGCCTCAGAACTGCCGGGAGCCTGGGCTGGAAAAGTGCCCGTCCTCCTCTCAAGTCCGCAGCACTCGCCATCCACCAAGATGGGCTGCTGCTTTTACCTGCATAGCAATTTTCTTCTCCTGGTAACAGCATCCTGAAATCCCTTTGAGAAACCGCCTCCTTCATGTTCAGAACATGTTGCTGGAGCCGGACTGACCTGACCACTGAAAGCATTGAACGACTAGGCCACTGAAAGCATCCCGTGCCCCAACCACCGTGATTGTGACCAGATTTCTGAGAACACCAGCCGGGCGTGGTGGCTCACGCCTGTAATCCCAGCACTTTGGGAGGCTGAGGCAGGCGGATCACTTGAAGTCAGGAGTTCGAGACCAGCCTGGCCAACATGGCGAAACCCCGTCTCTACCCAAAATACAAAAATTAGCCAGGCATGGTGGTGCCTGCCTGTAATCCCAGCCACCCAGGAGGCTGAGGCAGGAGAATCACTTGAACTTGGGAGGCAGTGGTTGCAGTGAGCCGAGATCATGCCATTGTACTCCAGGCTGGGTGACAGAGCAAGACTCCATCTCAAAAAAAAAGATTTCTGACAACACCCTTTGAGGCCCTGGATTCAACCACACCTAAAGGCCCTTTTCATCTCCACTTAGGTCTCTCAGTGCTGGATTTCCTGCAACCCCATGAGCCCTGACGGGTGTACCGTTTGTTCAGTGCAGTCAGACCCCCTCTGGTCTGGCCCACATGGCTGTACCAGCCTCCTCTCTGCACTCCTGGCCTCTAGGTTTTCCCCTCTGGTACACCAGAATAAAGTTCAGACTCCTTGGTGTGGCATTCAAGGCCTTTCACCATCTTATTCCAGCCTCTACTTCTCCCTGTACCAGCCACACTGAACCTTCCATTCCCCTGAACAGCAAGACTATGTTCAGACTATGTTCAGATGCTCCCCGACTTACAATGTGGTTAAGTCCTGATAAACACATTGTATGTTGAAAACATCATTGTAGGCCGGGCGTGGTGGCTCACACCTGTAATCCCAGCACTTTGGGAGGCCGAGGCGGGCGGATCACGAGGTCAGGAGATCAAGACCATCCTGGCTAACATGGTGAAACTCCGTCTCTAATAAAAAAGTACAAAAAATTAGCTGGGCATGGTGGTGAGCACCTGTAGTCCCAGCTACTCAGGAGGCTCAGGCACGAGAATGGTGTGAACCCGGGAGGCAGAGCTTGCAGTGAGCCGAGATCGCACCACTGCACTCCAGCCTGGGCAACAGAGCAAGACTCTGTCTCAAAAAATATATATCATTGTAAGTAAGTCAAAAGTCTGAGTTTGTTTGTTTGTTTGTTTTGTTTTGTTTTCTGAGGTAGAGTCTCACTCTGTTGCCCAGGCTGAAGTGCAGTGGTGAGATCACGGCTCACTATAGCCTCCACCTCCTGGGCTCAAGCGATCCTCCTTCCTCAGCCTCCCAAGTAGCTGGGACCACAGGTGTGTGCCATCATGCCTGGCTAATTTTTGTACTTTTTGTAGAGATAGGGTTTTGCCATATGGCCCAGGCTGGTCTCAAGTTTCTGGGCCCAAGCGATCCACCCACCTTGGCTTCCCAAAGTGCCGGGATTACAAGCGTGAGCCACAGCACTCAGCAAAAATACGCTTTTAACTTACCGCATTTCCAACTTATTCTAACAGTGGGTTTACCTGGATGTAACCCCTTTGTAGTCAAGGAGTATACTGAATGCATATCACTTTGGCACCGTCGTGAAGTTGAAAAATTGTGGGTTGGTCCCTCGTTAAGTTGGGGATCATCTGTATATGCTGTTCCCCTCAATCCCTGGGACTGCCCTTCCCCACCAATTCTCTTCCTGAAAAACTCCTACTCATCCTTCAAGATCCCATCTGATTGTCACTCCGTCTGCCATGCTTCCCTTGACCGCTGGGCAGGATAAGGTGTCTCTTCTCTCCTGACACCTCAGGCTCCCCGGCTGGTCTCCTTCATGCAGTGACTACCTGATGTGGCTATTCTCTTCCACCTGGATACCTTCTTCCCTGACAAAGAGCCAGGTTCATATTCCCGAAATCCTTGCAAACCATTAGGTAATGATTTTTGCTGGTCACCTTTTCCAGTTAACCACTCACTGGGGTTTCTTTACTGCAGGACTTCTCAGAGCCTTTCATGTGCTAATCATAGCACTTCAACCCTCCCTGAAAGGGAGAGAATGCCAAAGCTGGCCTAGGAAACAGTTTGAGGTCATCTGGTCCATTTTAGGAATGGGGAAACTGAGGCCCAGAAAGGGACAGACTCATCCAGGCACGCGACGGCAGATCTAGGCCCTCAGTCCAGCCTTCTGTCCCCTAGTGCCCTCCTCTCTACATCCCACTGCTTCAGGCCCAAAACGTTAAGAGTGAGGGCTCTGGAGCCAGACTGCCTGCATTTGAGTCTTGTGCCTGCTCTCACCAGCTGTGTGACCTTGACTGAATGACTTAGCCCCTCTGAGTTTCAATGTCCTCATCTGTAAGGTGTTGACAATAACAGCACCTCCTTTATGGGGTTGTTGTCAGGGTGTAAGTGAAGTGGTCCACATAAAAGCACTTAGCATAGGCCGGGGAAGGCGGCTAACGTCTGTAATCCCAGCACTTTGGGAGGCTTATGTGGGAAGATCACTTGAGGCCAGGAGTTCGAGACCAGCCTGGCCAACGTGGTGAAACCCCATCTCTACTAAAAATACAAAAATTAGCCAGGCATGGAGGTGGGCACCTGTAATCCCAGCTACTTGGGAGGCTGAGGCAGGAGAATCGCTTGAACCCAGGAGGCGCAGGGTGCAGTGAGCTAAGATCCACTTTACTCCAGCGCCTAGGCAACAGAGCGAGACTCCATTTCAAAAAAAAAAAAAAGCACTTAGCACAGTGCCCAGCACATAGTAGACCCCCAATAAATTGCCACCAGCATCTCTATAACCTTAGATTTCTCAGGAAATACCAGACACACTGAGCCTTGTCTTTAGAGAGCTGTGGTTCTCTCCGGAGAAAGATGCCAATTAAATACTAGGTTCAGGCTGGACTGAACTCCTACATGGGGCCTGCTCCTCTGGAAGCCCAGATGTTGGGCCTTCCTCCTCCCTGACTTGAAAAAAAGGTGGTTTTTGTTTAGAGGAACTTTCCCCCCATTTTCATATTGGCTCTATAAATTGGATTTTGTTGAGTGGTTTCTGACAAGCAAGTCGTACAGGCAGGAGACGCAAGGCTGCCTGTAGCCATGGGGGTGGATCTGAGGCCTTGAGTTCTGCCAGCCACTGGCCGTGAGCTCAGCCCCTGGGCAGCTGCATCCCAGGGAGAGTGTGTCCTTGGGGTGATCCAGAAGGGCTTCTCCCCTGGGGAATTCTTATAGAGGTTTCCCAGAACCTTCCCTCAGAGGAAAGGCTCACTGGCAAATGGCCTGCCACCCTCCCCACCCCACCCCAGCAAACTCACACCCTGGGTTCAGATTTGTGGTGGTGTAGTAGGGGAAGTCCCTGAGTCTCCTACCCCCAGCTCAGTCCCCTTCAAGATGGATAGTCAGGGACCATGAGGTGGAACACAGAGCTTCTCCATATCTTCAGCAAGCCAAACAAGAAGCCAAGATATGAAAGCAAGAGAGATTTCAGTTAGACAGCAGGAGGGACTTCTGCCCTGCCAGATGGCTAAAACCTGGGCTGTGCTTGACCTAGGAAAGAGCACTAAGCTAGGAGTCAAGACAGCTTTGACTGACAGATCCCGTGGGACTTGGGGTCACTGCCTCATTTTCTCCCTCCCTCGGTTTGCTCATCCACGAAATGGGGATTATAATTCCTATTGGCCACAGAGCATTTCAAAGGCGACAGTGGGGTGAGGCCTTGAGACAGTGGCAGGAGGCTGCATCAGACCACCTCTGCAGGTTCCCTTTCCTCTCTCTTTAGAAGGGATTCCTAGGGCAAGGCCTTTGTCTCAGGCCCAGGGGCCCAGAGGTGAAGCGTGTGCATGTGCAGATGCACGCAGCACTCCGACCGCACTGCAGGCGCTAAGTCGGGTTGCTTTTCTCCGCCTCTTCTCAGGCCACTCCTCAGATGCAAAAAATGACCTGGGCAGAAGTTAGGAAGCCTGGGTCCTAGCCCTGGGTCCGTCCCTGACTTTCTCTGACTTTGGCCATGTCCCTTACCCAACTGGGCCTCGGTTTCCCCATCTGTGCCATGAGGAGTTTGGATGGTTTTGAGATTCTTCTCTCTTGGTTCTGTGAAATCCACAAGCAGTCCAGTGAGGTCTGACCCGTGCTCGCCTCCCTGGCCGTCACTGGGCAGTTCAGACACACTGACTTTCCTTTGCTTCCTGGAAATTTCCAGCTCCTTCCCACCCCAGGACCTTTGCACAAGCCCTTCTCTCGCTTACTACAAATTCACTTTTTTTTTTTTTTTTTTTTTTTTTTTTTGAGATGGAGTCTTGCTCTGTCGCCCAGGCTGGAGTGCAGTGGTGTAATCTTGACTCACTGCAACCTCTGCCTCCCGGGTTCAACTGATTCTCCTGCCTCAGCCTCCCGGATAGCTGGGACTACAGGCGCCCACCACCTCGCCTGGCTAATTTTTGTATTTTTAGTAGAGACGGGGTTTCACTTGTTGGCCAGTCTGGTCACGAACTCCTGAGCTCAAGTGATCGGCCCGCTTCAACTCCCAAAGTGCTGGGATCACAGGCATGAGCCACTGCGCCCGGCCAAATTCACCTCATTAACTCCAACTCATCCTTAACAGCACTCAGCTCCATCATCACCTCCCGAACACCTCCCCAGAACCCTCCTCCAGGACGCACTCTCACAGAATCCTATGTCCCTCCTTTGTAATACTTAACCACCCCTGCATTTCACATTTATGTCGTTCCTGGGTTGAGAACTGTCCACCGCACCCCTAGCTGTGAATTCTGAGGTCAGAGACTGGATCTGTCTTGGTCCCTGCAGTGTCCCTGACACCCAGCACAGGGCCTGGCACACAGGAGATGCTCAGCTGTTGAAGATGGGCAGACGACCTCCCCATTCTTTGGGGCCAGTACAGGGCTGTCTCTGCTCACAGAAGCTCCTCCCTCCAGGCACCCATGCAGAGCAGACCTGGTGGGGAGGGAGAGGGGAGGCCGCTGAGGACCTGAGGGGCTCCACCCTTCCCTGGGAGCTGAGGTGGTGAGAGGCCCTGCCTTCAGTAGGTGGGCTGGGAGACAAGGGGAGCCCCGAGAGGCTTTTTGTTTGCAGTGCACACCCACGTCTGCACTCTCTTGGGTGCTCTCCCAGCCAGCCTAGGGCTTTACAAGGGCAGGTAGTGTCAGCTCCATTTGCCAGACAAGGAAAACAGCCCCAGAGGGATGCTGGCTGGAGGAAGGCTCACATGGCAGGCACAGGACAGGGCTGAGGTAGGACCCAGGGGTGACGAAGCTGGAAGGGTTTTCTTCTCTCCATCTGACAAAGGCAGGAAGAGACACAGAGGGCAAGGATCAGCCTAGGGTGTTCTCAGCCAGTCAACAGCAAGGTGGGGACAATAGAAATCTGTAATTCTTTTTTCTCTTTAAATTGATGGTTTCGGCTAGACTGGTGGCTCACGCCTGTAATCCTGACACTTTGGGAGGCCGAGGCAGGTGGATCAGGAGATCGAGACCATCCTGGCTAACACGGTGAAACCCCATCTCTACTAAAAATATTAAAAAATTAGCTGGGCCCGGTGGCGGGTGCCTGTAGTCCCAGCTACTGGGGAGGCTGAGGCAGGAGAATGGAGTGAACCTGGGAGGCAGAGCTTGCAGTGAGCCGAGATTGCACCACTGCATTCCAGCCTGGGTGACAGAGCGAGACTCCGTCTCAAAAATAATAATAATAATAATAAATAAAATAAAATAAAATAAATGGATAGTTTCTTGCTCTGTTGCCCAGGGTGGTGTGATCGCAGTTCACTGCAACCTCCAACTTCCAGGTTCAAGCTATCCTCTCGCCTCAGCCTCCCAAGTAGCTGGGACTATAGGCATGCACCACCATGCCTGGCTAATTTTTTAAATTTTTTTGTAGAGACAGGGTCTTGCTATGTTGCCCAGGCTGGTCTTGAACTCCTGAGCTCAAGCGATCCTCCCGCTTTGGTCTCCTGAGTATCTGCGATCACAGGCAGGAACCACCACGCTTGGCTGGGAATCTGTAGTTTTTGAACTCTGATACCTTTCTCCTGCTAGGCTGAGGCAGAGGATTCCTGGCCTTGACCCTGGATGACCCTGAGGCTTCAGATGATGGATCACACCACAGGGCAACCCGTGGGAGTGGATAATGTTGGCAGAAGTGCTCTAAGAGTTTGGGTAGCAGGATGGTGGCAGGCGGCCTGGGTTAGAACCCTGGCTCTGCCACTCGCCAGCTGTGTGACCTTGCTCGGGTGCTTTTAACCTCTCTGTGCCTCAGTTCCCTCATCTGTGAACTGGGGGAATTCTGAGTTAACTCGTCAATAGAACAAAGCACCCAGAGCAGGGAAGGTCTGAGACAGTTTCTAATAAATATGAACTCTAGAGCTCACCTGGCCAGGAACAAGGGGAGTGACTAAGTCCTCTCTCTGTACCAAGGCTCTGGAGTAAGAAGTATCAGCTCCCAGCTTCGTGCCCTCAGGGCTACTGGAGAAAAAGTCAGAGAAAGGCTTCAAAGATCACAGCGACTGTTCCTTGAGCCCACTGCTACTCCACAACCCACTAAATCCTCATAAGTGCCCTATAAAAAAACAGGCTCAAGGCCGGGCATGGTGGCTCACACCTGTAATTCCAGCACTTTGGGAGGTCGAGGTGGGCAGATCACTTGAGGTCAGGAGTTAAGAACAGTTTGGCCAATGTAGAGAAACCCCTTCTCCACTAAAACTACAAAAATTAGTTGGACATGGTGGCGGGCACTTGTAATCCCAGCTACTTGGGAGGCTGAGATAGGAGAATTGCTTGAACCCAGGAGGCGGAGGTTACAGTGAGCCAAAATCACGCCAGTGCACTCTAGCCGGGGTGACAGAACGAGACTCCGTCAAAAAAAAAAAAAAAAAAAAAAAAAAGCAGGTTCTATTATTCTCCCACTTCACAAGTGTGAAAACCAAGGCTAAGGCCAGTGCCTTGTGTAAGTCCCACAGGCTCTGACTTGCAGAAACAGGTCTCATGCCCAGAGCCTGCTCTTGGGGTCACTTGCTCTGAAGAGCCCAGGAACCAAAGGGTGAGGACAGAGTTGAGTCAGCCCTGGAAAGTGGAGTCCTGGAGAGAGGTCCTGGGCTGGGGCTGACAGGCGGGGGAGAGCTTGGGCAGAAGGCATTGGTGGGAAGTGCAGGTACAGCCCTGTCTCCGGAGGAAACCAGGCCTGAGATGTGCCCTGTTAGTCAATCACATCATTTGCCTGGTGCCTGTAGGGGCCAGCTCCGTGACAGCAAGGCTGAATCTTTCGTCCCCACTGTATACAGCACCCAGCCCAGGCCCTGCCCACTGACAGGCACTCAGTGGAGGCTTGTTGAATGACTGAGTGGACCAGGCATCCTACTTTGTGGTCACCAGACTGCTCAGTGATCACGAGCCCCATGCTACAAGTGAGGAAACTGAGGCTCAGGGCAGGGCAGGGAACTTCCCCAGCCCACCCAGGTCTGTCTGAATCTTTTGTTTTTGTTTTTGTTTTGAGATGGAGTTTCACTCTTATTGCCCAGGCTGGAGTGCAATCTCAGCTCACTGAAACCTCTGCCTCCCAGGTTCAAGCGATTCTCCTGTTTCAGCCTCCCAAGTAGCTGGGATTACAGGTATGTGCCACAACGTCCAGCTAATTTTTTTGTATTTAGTAGAGGTGGGGTTTCACCGTGTTGGCCAGGCTGGTGTTGAACTCCTGACGTCAGGTGATCCACCCGCCTCAGCCTCCCGAGTAGCTGGGATTACAAGCATGAGCCACCGCCCCCAGCCTGTCTGAATCTTTACCCTCGTCCAGAAACATGATCTCAGGAACACATCTCTCCTTTTCCAGCCATAAGTACCTGAGAGAGACCCCAGAAAGTGGATAAGACTGCAGAGAGCGGGGAACATGAAGCACCTTGCCCAAGGTCTCACCAGGCAAGAGAAGGGCAAAGAAGGGCAGCTTCTCCATGGATTGTAATTCCCAAAGTGTGCAAACCTAAGGACTCTCTTTAGGGCTCAAGAGGTCTAAACTTATCCTTTTACACACAGAGAAACTGAGGGTGCCCCAAAAGATGTGTCATCTCCAGGGCCACCAAGTGGGTGAGGAACAGACTGGAACCCAGCGTAGCACATGGAAAGGCCCTGAGGCTGGCACACAGTATGAGCTGAGGCCAGTGGGCTTAAGAGCGGCTGGGAAGGTGGGCTGGGGCCAGGCCAAGCAAGGAGTGTCGACTCCAGACCACAGCCATGGGGAGCCACTGGATTGGAAAGGTCTAGACACCATCTGGCTTGGGTTCTCAAGAGACCCCTCTGGCTACTGGGGACTGACTGGACTGCAGGAGCGTGGAATGGGAGTCAGGAGACTTGGGAGGGTCAGGCCAAAAGCCCTGGAGTCATCTCTGCCCCTGGCCCTTTTCTCTCACCCCTTACATCTGATCCATCAGCAAATCCCTTTGGCTCCACCTTCAAAATATAACCAGAATCCGACCACGTCTCACTGCCCCATTGCTGAAACCCCCAGCACCTCTCCCTGCACCTGACCTCCAACCTGGCCCTACCGCCCACCCTTCATAACGCAGTCAGAGGGAAACAGCTGAAACAAGAGTCAGGTTGCACCCCTCCCCTACTCCAAAGCCCCTGTGGCTCCCCACCTCACTCAGAAGAAAGTCCTGAGTCTGGCCCTCGAGGGCCTCATGCTCTGGCCGCCCCACCCATTCTGGCCATGTGTCCCCAAGGCTCTCGTCCAACCCCTTGCTGCTGCACACTCACAACTTCTTGGCATTCCTGCCTCCAGGCGTCTGCACATGCCGGGCCCCCGGTCTGGAGTGCCCTTCCTCAGATGTCTGTGGGGCTGGCTCCATCTTCTCCTTCCTGTTGTCAGACGCCACCTTCCCAGGAGGCCTCCCCACCCCGTCTAACATGGCCCCACATCTCCTCCCGTCACACACACATGCCATTCTCCTCTCCATTTTCTCCAAAATGTGCGTCACTTTCTAACGTACCATTTAATGAACTTATTCATAGTGTTTATTCCCAGCTGTCTCCCCCATTAGGATTTCAGCTTCCTGAGGACAAGGTTCTTCGAGTGGCCCATGCCCAAAACAGGCCTGGAGCATGGTAGATGCTTGGTAATGACGTGCTGAACCTGAGTGGTTTTCCTAACAATTCTAGGTGGGAGGTCACCCTAATCTCCTGTCACAGAGAACGAAACTGAGGTTCATGGAGGAAAACAATTTGCACGAGGTCACAAGGCCAAGACGCTGTGGGGCTGGGGTTTGAACCCCAGCCCAAGACTCCTGCTCTGTCCGGCTCAGGCTGGCATGGGCTGGGAGCAGGACCTCTGAGCTGGCATGTGGCAGGGGCCCTGCCAGGCCCCCTGCGGTTGGTACCCTCCCTGAGAGGCCATGGTGGGCCAGGCCGGGAGAAGGTGGTGGCAGCCCTGGCAGTTCCACCCACTCCAGGGTGGTGTAAGAGCGGGTTGGGAAAGGCCCAGGGGCACCAGATCCATCCTACGGTTGCCCAGTCCTCGGAGCCTGAACGGCCACGGGTGAGAAAGGAAGTCAGCAGGATCCAAAATAGGCCTGTGTTTCAGGAAGTGAAACTGGGCATCGGGGACGCCAGGCTGGAGGAAGGTCTGGGCCTCCTGGGTTGAGGCTGTTGGAGCGGGGGTCTTTCCTTGCCTCCTTGGCCTGGGGACGGTGGGTCTTGGGACCGATCCCTGCCAGGACCTTGGGAATGGGCTCAGGCCCCTCTCACAAGACCCTGGACACATCACTTCAGCTTTCTGATCTTCAGTTTTCTCATCTGTACAGTGGGACTAAGGGTAGGACTTGCCTCACTGGGGACTGGGAAGGTGAACTGTGCCCTGAAGCCCAGGATGGTCACAGTCACTCCTGGTGTTGCAGAGCCATCATGGATGCTCCTCCTCCAGGAAGCCCCCCCAGATCCTTAGATCAGAACGAATCACTCCCTCCCCAGTGACCCCAGCCCCTCTCAATTTCTTTCTTTCTATTTTATTTATTTATTTATTTTTGAGACAGGGTTTCACCCTGTTGCTGAGGCTGGAGTGCAGTGGTGCAATCATAGCTTACTGCAGCCCCGACCTCCCGGGCTCAAGCGATCCTCCTACCTCAGCCTCCTGAGTAGCTGGGACTACAGGCGTGTGCCACCATGCCCAGGTACATTTTTTTTTTTTTGTATTTTTTGTAAAAATGGAGTTTTGCCATGTTTCCCAGGCTGGTCTCAAACTCCTGGGCTCAAGCCATCTGCCCATCTTGGCCTTCCAAAGTGCTAGGATTACAGGCGTGAGCCACCTCATCCGGTCCCCTCTCACTTTCTTTTGGTTTCTGTTCACATATGTCTTTTCCACTAGAGGAGGCCAGGAGTCCGCCTGAGTCTTCTTGGTGTCCCCAGTACTCAGGATAGAGCCTGGCGGATGGGAGGTGCCGCCCATGGGCCGAATGAATTAGTGAAGGAGCCAGGGTCAGAGGCCTGTGGATGCTGTTGAGGCTGTGATCCCTGCCTGCTGACAGGCAGCTCCTCAGGGGTGGCCTGGAGTTGTGGCAAGAGTTGGCTCTGAAGGCAGGTGAGCCATGTTTCCTCTGAATCTCAGTTTGCTCATCTGTAAGATGGATGAGAAATGGGATCCACAGCTTCTGGGTCCCAGATCAATGAACGGATCACCTGAGATACCGCTCTAGGAACCTCAGAGTGTGCCTGGGGCAGGGCTGCCTCAGAGTGGGACCCTTAGGCCCAGATGACCTGCATTGTACTTTCTCCCGCCCTCTCCTGCCCTGGCAAGAAGCAGGACTTTGTAGCAGAAAAACTCAGGTGTAGCAGGGCGGGCAGGGAAGGTGTTACCACCTAATAAAATCAGGACGCTCTAAATCACGATGAAGTGCACACGCTGCGGGGGGCCTTACACCATCCAGGCTTCACAGCTAAATCCCAGAGAGGTTAGGCTACGTGTCCAAGTTCACACAGCAAATTAGGGCACAGCACAGAGGGTGCCCAGCCCTCCCGACTTTCAGCCCCAGGGTTCATTCAGGCCATCTACCCTGAGCAATCGCTGAACACTTGTGAGCACATTTCACAGGCACCACAGGTCCACAACGTGAGACTCAGAACACCCATTCTCCAGATGAAGACATCAGACTTTGAGAAGGGAAGGCTCTCCCAGGACCTTTCTCATCCACCGGAGGCCCCACCCTTGGACCTGCTTAAGGGCTCCTGAAGGTCCCCTGAAGGCTGGGACTCCAAACCCAGGACTAAACTCAGAGCTGTGTGGCTCCTCCAGGAAGGACCTCCGAAGGGTCCATGTCATCCTGAACTTCCCATCAACCTTTTCATCCTGCCAGTCTCACCCAGGAGTCAGCTGCTTGTGTACACTGGTGCCTGGAAGTCCCACTGTGCACCCAACTAGCTAGACTCAGAAATGAGAACAAACACGAGATCCCCAGCATTTGCTGTGTGCTGGGACTGACCGCAGCTCGCTTGAGTCTCACAGGATCTCTGTGAGGTCAGCTCTGCGATCAGCCTCATCTCACAGATGGGGAATCTCATGCACACCCGTGACTGAACTCAGCTCTGAAGACCTGTTCCTCTCTCAGTTCCCAGCCCGGGGAGTGGCACCGCTGGCTGAGCACCAGGAGTCACTCCTGGCTCCTCCCACAGCCTCTCCCCACACAGCCTGTTAAATCGACCTCCTAATTTGGCCACTAACCTGCTCTGTGAACTCAGACTAGTAACTAGTTAATCTGTCAAACAGGATAACAGCCCAGGCCTGGGAAGAGTTGCAGGGACTCACCACCATTGCCCGGCTGTGTGACCTTGGGCAGGAGAACCCACCTCGCTGGGCTGAGGTTTCCATGTCTATAAAGCGCGGATGATAATATTGCTCACTGTCCAGGGCCATGGGAAGGATTCAGTGACCCCTCCCTCTTGTCATCCCTAAGACTTCACTTCAGAAACTCTCCCCATACAAAGTGCTGGGTTTTCTTGAATTTTAAAAGAACCTTTCTCTGAGCGCCCCTCCCTTCTCTGCTGTCCCGTTTTTCTCTGGCCGTCCGGTTTTTCTCCAGCCCTTTGCTGGAACGCCCTGAAAACGCACCTATTCTCACCGTCTCCAGAGTCTCTCTCCCCTCTTCTCCCTTCAATTCACTCCCCACAGGGTCTCCCCTCCCCCTCCCGAGGAAACGAAGAATCTCCTCGTTGCTAAACCTGCCCAACGCCATCTCTCAGCCCTCCCAGTCGACCCATCAGTAGCATCAGATGCAGTTAACACCTGCTGCTCCTTCAAACGCTGTCCTCCCCTGGTTGTGAGAAGAACCCTCCCGCCACTTCCCTGGCTGCCCCTCCTCAGTCCATTTTCTGCCTCTTCGCCCATTTCTCTCTCACCTCTCAGGGTGGGGACCATGGACTCAATCCCTGGGCTGCTGTCCCTTTCCATCTGCCTTCCTCCCTGGCTGACTTTAAAGACCGATTCTCTGCTACTCTCCACGCTGATATCAATAACCTGGACATCGCCCCAAAGCCACACATCCACATCCTCCTGCACAGCTCCTCTGGGCTTCTCCAGGATCTCCTGATATTTGCACATGGATCGGTTCCACCCTCAACCCTCCTCATCCCAGAGAATGGCGACTGCATTCTTCCCCCGGCCCAGGCCAGAACACTGGCTGTCATCCTCAACCCCTTGCCCCGTCCATCTCTAACTCTCTCTTGTCTGTCTCTAATTCCTTCTCTCTCTGCGTCTCTCTCTCTCTGCCTCTGTCTTTCTTTGTCTCTCTCCCTCTGACTCTGTCACTCCGACTCTGCCTCTCTCTTATCTCTGTCTCTCTCTGTCTCTGTCTCTCTCTGTCTCTGTCTCTGTCTCTCTCTGTCTGTCTTTGACTCTCTGTCTCCTGTTGTCTCTCTCTGTCTTTGACTGTCTCTGTCTCTCTCTGTCTCTGACTCTCTGTCTCTGTCTCCTTCTGTCTCTGACACCCTGTCTCTGTCTGTCTCTATCTCCCTCTGTCTCTGTTTTTGACTCTCTGTCCCTGACCTCTGTGTCCCTCTGTCTCTGTCTCCGTCTATGACTCTCTGTGTCCCTCTGTGTCCCTCTGTCTCTGTCTCTGACTCTCTGTCTCTCTCTGTTTCTGTCTCTCTGTCTCTGTCTCTCTCTCCCTCTGTCTCTGATTGTCTTTGTCTCTGACTCTCTGCGTCCCTCCGTCTCTGACTGTCTCTGTCTTTGACTCTCTGTCTCCCCCTGTCTCTGACTCTCTGTCTCTGACTCTGTCTCCCTCTGTCTCTGATTCTGTCTCTCTGTCTCTGTCTCTCTCTGTCTTAACTCTCTGTGTCCCTCTGTCTCTGTCTCCCTCTGTCTCTGACTCTCTGTCTGTCTCTGACTCTCTGTCTCTCTCTGTTTCTGACTCTCTGTCTCTGACTCTCTGTCTCTGACTCTCTGTGTCCCTCTGTCTCCCTCTGTCTCTGTCTCTGACTGTCTCTGACTCTCTGTCTCTGTCTCTGGCTCTCTGTGTCCCTCTGTCTCCCTCTGTCTCTGTCTCTGGCTCTCTGTCCCTGTCTCTGTCTCTGTCTCTGTCTCTGGCTCTGGCTCTGGCTCTCTGTCTCTGTCTCTGTCTCTGTCTCTGTCTCTGTCTCTGACTCTCTGTCTCTGTCTCTGTCTCTGTCTCTGTCTCTGTCTCTGTCTCTGGCTCTCTGTCTCTGTCTCTGTCTCTGTCTCTGTCTCTGTCTCTGACTCTGTCTCCCTCTGTCTCTGTCTCTGACTCTCTGTCTCTGTCTCTGTCTCTGTCTCTGTCTCTGGCTCTGTCTCTGGCTCTCTGTCTCTGTCTCTGTCTCTGTCTCTGTCTCTGTCTCTGTCTCTGTCTCTGGCTCTCTGTCTCTGTCTCTGTCTCTGTCTCTGTCTCTGGCTCTCTGTCTCTGGCTCTGACTCTGTGTCTGTGACTCTGTGTCTCTCCCTGACATCCCACATCACTGCATCAGTGAATTCCACGGACTCTGACCCCAAACACATCTCAGTTGCCAGAGCTGCTCCCATCCCCTCGGCCTCCCCTGGGCCAGCCTCCACCATCTCACCTGCATCTTCACTCTGCCACGCCTGCAGTCAGCTCTCCACCCGGCGGCCAGAGGGCCCCTGTCCCAGGAGAGTCAGGTCCGTCCCTCTCTGTTCAGGCCCTGCAGTGGCTCCTGTGTCACTCGGAAAAGCCCAGTCCTCATAGACGTCTTCTTTGAGACTGTACATCCCCGACCATGGCTTCTCCTGCCCAGTTTCCCTCCCCCGCCAGGCTGAACCCACTGTAGCTCCTGCCAGGGGTGTTTGCCTCCTGGAAAGTTCTTTTCCCAGCAGCAGCAGCAGCAGAAACGTCCTACCTTCTTTCGGGGCTTGGCGTAGGAGTCTCCTTCTGGGGAGGCCCAGCCCGTGCCCTGTCCACCATCCTGACCACTGCCTGGCCCTTCCCGACCTGTTCCCTCCTCTCTTCTGTGCTCTCCTCACACACCACCTATTTCATCTGTTTACCATGTTTGTAGTGGGTTCTCCCAGGAGGGCAGGGCTTTGGGCCTGTGTTCGCGCTGCCTCCCCCGGGCCTAGAATAGGGCCTGGCCTGCAGCCGGGAGCCAGGCCGCTCTTGGTGAAGGAGTGCCCAGGAGGGGCACAGTGAGGGCATGCAGGGTGAGAGCTCAAGGGGCCTGGGCGCGGCTGTAGCAATGCAACCTATGCCTGCCAGTCCCTCAGCGGGGCCTGTGGCCTCCCTGCCTTCACTGCTGTCCACAGCTCTCACTGGCCCTGCCTCCCTCCAGCCCGTGGCCCCATTCAGACCCACCCCATTTCCCATAATGGATGCCAGAAAGGCCTTTAAAAAACTGAACCTAATTATGTCATCCCCTCCCCTGAGCCCTGCAGTGGCTGCTGGTGGCCCTCAGGATCATGTCCAGAGTCCCTGCGTGGCGTGGAGGCCCCTGGAGACCCAGCCCCAGCCCCTTCCCCTGTCTCTTCCTCCCCTGCAGGTCTGCCCCCATCTCCCAGGTGGCGGCCTGTTCCCCGCGCTGCCCTCACCCGCTGCCTGGCGGATTCTCCTCACAGCACTGTGCTTTCCAGGGCCCACTTGTACAGGCCCCATGCGAGAAGGACTTCAGGCCATGTATAATCCTCCAAGGGCCCATGGGGACAGCAGTGACAACTGTGGTATGAAGCACCTACTGTGTGCTGGGGACCAAGAATGGAACAAGAAGGCACGCCGTGCCCTCACCCCTGGAGGCAGCTTCCAGCTAGGGAGGCAAATACGTCCTCCCCAGACCCCTCCCATAGATCCCCAAACTCTGCCTCTCTCCTTCAGCTCCCTGCTCAGATGTCACCAGCTCTCTGTGGCCTCCTCGCCACCAAGTCTAAAATTGCCATAGTCCCCCCAGCTCCTCACCCCTCTCCCTGCTTTCTTTGTGTGTCTCATCCACAAGGATGTGCCTTCTGGGAAGGGCAGACAGGAGCTGTCTATTCTGTTCCTTGCCCTGTCCCCAGCACCGAGGACAGTGCCAGGCACGGAGGAAATAATTGCTGAATAAAGAAATAAAATTTGCACATTCTATGAATACATAAAGTACAGCTCAGACACATGGTGTGAGGGGTGGCTCCATTCTGACTGCGGTGATCCGGGTGGTCTCTCTGAGGAGGTGGCACTGAGCTGAGACCCAGTGATGTGAAGGACTAAGCGTGTGTGGAGGAAGAATATTCCAGGTGGAGGAAGCAGTAAACAGCAAAGGCTGTGAGACAGGGCTGAGCTCTGTGTGTTCCGAAAACAGTAAGTGAGGCCAGAGTTGAGTGAACCAGGGGAGAGCGGGGTGGGTGGGACTGAGCTAGGGAGAAGTTTTACTAAGCCCTTTCCCAGGAGAGTAAACTGAGGCTCGGGGAAGCTAAGTGCTAAGTCCAAGGCCACAAAACAAGGAGTGGCAGAGGCAGGCTAGACCTGGGTCTACTGGCCTGAGGAGCCCTCTCTGTGCACCCTGGAGCTCACCCATGCTCTACTCATTAATAGCTAACCCAGGTGGGGCCCCGCTGCGTCAGGAGCCCCAGGTATAGGCTCAGCCCTGTGGCCTCTGGGGCAAAGCCTAGTGAGTGAGCCAGTGAGTGGGGCCAGCTGGGGAACAGCTGAAGCCCTGGTCTCCCTAGAGACCTAGAG
The DNA here is from genome assembly GCF_037993035.2 of Macaca fascicularis. NCBI lineage: Eukaryota > Metazoa > Chordata > Mammalia > Primates > Cercopithecidae > Macaca > Macaca fascicularis. The sequence goes on from NC_088384.1 coordinate 88,694,588, forward strand.
ATGGCCTAGAGCTGGGCCATCAGCATCTGGGGGAAGCCGGATTTGCTGGGGTCAGGCTGACAGGCTGGGCCATTACCCGCTGGGGGCCTAGAGCCCACGGGGAAGTTGGGCCAGGTTGCCCCTGCTAGAACCTTCCCAGAGTCTAGAGCAGGCGGCTGCTATGCCCTGCCCTCTGCGGCTGGGACTGCAATTACTCCTGCCCTCCCCGGTTCACTGCCTGTGGGTCACTCCCGCTGCTCCCAGATGGCCATGCTCATTCCCTCCCTCCACAGGCCTTTTGCCCTGGCTGGTCCCTCTGCCAGGGACTCTTCCCCTAATCCTTGTGTGCTGGCTCCTGCTCCAACTTGCACCCCAGCTCAAGGGTCACCTCCTCAGAGGCCCCCGACCACCTGTCTCAAGCAGCCCTGCTCCCACCCCCTCTCGCTCTCCATCTGAGGGCCCTTTAAGGTCTTCCATGGCATTTAACAAAAATACCAGGCACCCCATGTGTTGTGGACCTGTCTATTGTCAATGCCCTGTCCCTTCACTGGGGTGTAAGCACCCCATGGATCCTGTTCCCTGAAGTCTCCTCAGGGCCTAGCACAAGGCCTGACACTCAGTAGATGACTGATAAATATTTGTGGAATGAGAACTTGTCTACCCCCCTTATTGTACAAAAGCAGCAGTTGAGCTTCAGAGAGGGTAAGTCACTTGCCCAAGGTTACACAGCAAACCAGAGGCAGAACCACAGCAGGAGCCTGGCTCAGCTCACTTAACTCTGCATCCAGTGCTCTTCAGCCTACACCATAACTAGCACTCAGAGCTCAACCAGCCTCACCCCAGCCTTTCAGATACAACCTCTATCCCTCATCCCCCTCTTTCGGTCCTGGGAAGAAAGAAAATGTAAGTAGAAGAGGTGGAAGGGGGCAAACAAGGGAGAGTAAGGATCACAGGTGAACAGGTGCTCAGGATTCCTGTAGTCCCATGTAACAGAGTCCAGCAAGGTTGGGTGCCTGGCCGGGGTCTCTGGGCCTCTGGGCCCATGGACCAGTCTCGTCCTTGCCTGCTTGAGCTGGAAAGGGTTAAATTTTGTGCTTGGCTCCTGCCTTGCTGTGGACCGTGGCTGGGACAGAACATCTGTCTGTTGCTATGGTTGCCATATACTTGAAGGGGATGGCTGGATAATTATGGCAAATGCCGCCGAGCGAGTGAGCGGGTGCCCGGAAGTGGCTCGGGACCCTTGCCCGCCCAGTGCAGTGGCAGGCTGTGGACCCTTTACCCACTGGTTCACTGTGGAGCCCCTGGCCCTGGACTTGAGCTCCTGAGCTAGCAGAGGAGTCAGCTGGAGCCACTTTGGCCTTTGCGTCATGAGTGAGCCTGGCTACAGAGTCCCCCAGGAATCCTGGAGCAGGGCAGACACCAGCAGCATTGGGCACCGGAGCCTGTGGGCTGTAGGTCTGCTGGCATGGGTGGTGGTCTCGGATAATGCCCTGGTGCCACTGTGTCCTCCCCCAGGGGAGAAGCCCTGTCATCTGTCCCTGGCCCGTGAATGCCCCGGAGCCCAGGAGGCCGCAGGCGGAGACTGACTGCCCACGTCCTGCCCTCTTGGCTCTGCCTGCTCTCAGGGATGCTTCAGCTTCCTCGTCTGCTCATGGAGGATGACAGGGCCTCCCTGGCAGAGCTGAAGGAGGTCTGTGTGGACAGGGCCTGGGGAAGAGGTGGCTCTGGGACAGGAAATGGTTGCCCCGACCTCGCTCAGCAGGGGGTGGGGAACCTTAAGCTGCTGTGGATTTAGACTGTGGTCCTGTGAAAGGGCTGGAGATTGCTTGGCACAGCAACCAGCTGCATGATTTGTGCTTGGATCCAACCCTTGCCCAGTCAAGCTGTGGGCAGGCGAGGGGCTTGCACCCGGGAGTGCCAGCCTTTCCACCCCACCTCCTCCAGCCCCGCCATGGTAGGGAGCTGAGCTTCCTGAAGGCTCAGTGCAGACTCACAAGCTGGCAGATCCCACAGGCCCAAGAGATGCTGGCTTCCAACTCCTCCTGTAACCACCAGTGAGACAGAGACCAGGCACCCTCCCCAAGGTCACCCTCACAGGTTCCTGGCTCTTCCCTATGCTGCTGCCCCCTCTCCTGGCAACTTCCCTCCTCCCATCTGCCTCCCTCACATAACAATTTTGCAGTCATAATAACTGACACCATGCCGGGCACTGAGCTGTATGCACATGGCTTACTTCTTTAACAACCTACAGGGAGGGTGCCATTTTTAATGCTGTTTTCACAGGGAGATTATTGAGGCATGCAGCAGTAAAGAGAGCTTCCCAAGTTCTCCTGGCTGGGAAGTAGTACAGCTCAGAAGCTCCAAACGAGGCCACTCTGGACACTGACTCCTTTTCTGTCCCCCTCCCACTAAAGATGACCTCCTTGAGAGCCAAGATGGTCTTATTCTTCTGTTTCTCCAGCTCTGTGCACAGAGGAGGCACAGATGCACATTTAACTTTCCATGCATGCATTAATTCAATATGCACTAAGCACCTCTTATGCGCCAGGCCCTGTGCTGAGTGAATCAATGAACCCTCTTCCCCACATTGGGCTATCCAGAGGCTCAAAAGACATCTGTTCCAGGGCACAGAGATTCAAATGAAGGATGAAGTTACTCTGGCAGCCATTACCTCCCAGCACTCTCCCATTGGCCTGAAAGGGGCAGGGCAGTGGCCACACCCTCATGTTACAGCTGAAGAAATGAAAGCTCAGAGATATTAGGAGCCCTGCCCAAGGTCACACAGCTATGTCTCAGGTAGGGAAGCCTCTGGAATCCAGGAATTCTGCACCCCACAGAGCTCAGTCAGCAGAGAAGGCTGCCTGCCCAGGCATGGGGATGGCTTTGGTCTTGATGGAATCCCAGTTTGCCTGGGACCATCACAGTTATACCCCTCAGTCTCAGGCAAGCTGGACAGCTGGTCATCCTAACCCAGGACCTCCCAAGTGCCACGAACCCAGGCTTTGGGGTCCAGCTGCCTGGTCTGAGGTTTAGTTTCCTTCCCTTCCAAAGACTAGGATCTTGGATAAGGGAGGACTCCTCTGAGCCCCTGGTCCTCCCTGCCCCACCCAAGGACCTGTGGGCCCCACCCCAGGCTGCCTTAACAACTTGAAGTCAGTGGGCCTATGCCAGGGGAGCCTCTAGGCCTTCCCAGTTCCTCAGGGAATGTTGGCTGAGCAAGGAGGCCCAAGGTCTCCTTAAAGAGACAGGCACAGGCTATAGCCAAACTCCACATATTTAACAGGCAGCTCCTGTGAGCCATGAATCAGCATCCCAGGGCCTTTGGGCAACACAGAAGCATTTTCCCAGCCAGGTCTCTCTTGCAGCTGTTGGGGTGAGGGTGGGGGTGGGACAAGGAGGCTTGCAAGAAGGGGCCTGGGCACAAGAAGGCCGCTCCTCTGCCAGCTGCAGGACTTCCTTGGGGATCTACAGGTGCCACGCACAGTTACCAAGACACATGGAAAAAGGGCTGCAGTGGGAGGCATGAGGCCTCTCTGGTTCCAGGCCTGACGCTCTTGCTGCCTAGTCATGTAATCTTAGATGGGCCCCTGAGCTTCCCCAGGCCTTAGTGTCCCTGGAACAATGGCATCTGCCTTCTGCAACAGCTAAGGCCCCTTCTAGCCTTGCTAAGATCCACTGACTGAAACTGGACTTCCAGATTCCCAGTGTTAGCTGGCTGAATCCTAGGCCTTCTGGTCCCTGGGTCTCAACCCTCAGCCTGATAGAGTAGATGCTGAGGAATGCACAGTAGAAAGATGGATGGATGGATGAATGGGAGGATGGATGGATAGATGAATGAATGGGTAGATGGATGAGAGGCTGGATGGATAGATGAATGGATGGGTGGGTGGATGAATCAATGGATGGATGAATGAATAAATAAATGGATGGATAGATGCATGGATAGATGGATGGATAGATGGATGGATGGATGGATGGATGGATGGATGGATAGATGGATAGATGGGATGATGGGTGGGTGGATGGATGGATGGATGAATGGATGGATGGATGGATGGATGGATGAGAGACTGGCTGGCTGGATGGATGAATGAGTGGCTGGCTGGATGGATGGGTGGATGGATGAATGAATGGATGAACAGGAGGGTGGGCAGATGGATGGATGAATGGATAGATGGATGGATGAATGGATAGATGGATGGATGATAGATGGATAGGTGGATAGATGGGAGGCTGGATGAATGGATGGATGGATGGATGGATGGATGGATGGATGGGAGGCTGGCTGGCTGGATGGATGAATGACAGGCTGGCTGGCTAGATGGGTGGATGGATGAATGAATGGATGGACAAGAGGGTGGGTGGATGGATGGATGAATAGATAGATGGATGGATGATGGATGGACAGGTGGCTGGATGGGAGGATAGATGGATAGATGGATGTATGGATGGATGAACAGATGGGAGTCTGGATGGATGAATGGGTGGATAGATGAATGGATGGGAAGCTGGATGGATGAATGGCTGGCTGGATGAATGGACAAATGCATGGATGGATGAGAGGCTGACTGGCTGGCCATTTGGCTGGATGGATAGATAGTAGGGTGCATGGGAGGCTGGCTGACTGGATGAATGGATGGGAGGCTGGATGGATAGGTGAGTGGATGGATGGATGAATGAATGAATAAATAAATGGATGGATGGATGGACAGGAGGCTGATTGATGAATGGATGGGAGGATGGATGGATGAATGGGTGGATGGATGGGTGGAGGGATGAATGGGAAGATGGATGGATGGGTTGATGGATGGATGAATGGATGGATGGATGGATGGATGGATGGATGAATGGATGGATGGACGGATGAATGGATGGGAGGCTAGATGGATTAATGGGTGAATGGCTGGATGAATGGAAAATAGATGGATGGATGAGAGGCTGACTGGCTGGCCAGCTGGTTGGCTGGCTGGATAAGAGGCTGGTTGGCAGGGTGGGTGGGTGAATGAATGGATGGATGGGAGGCTGGATGAGAGGGTTGTTGGATGAAAGGATGGATGGGTGAATGGATGGATGGGAGGCTGGATGGGCGGGTGAATGGGTGAATGAGTGGATGGGTGAATGGGTGGATGGGTGAATGGATGGATGGAGAGAAGGGCCCCTGAACTGGTAGACTGCTTAGTGCCCAGCATGAGCCCTGCCTGGTTCCACTTAGGTAAGGGGCAATTTAGTGGGCAAAGGAGCCCTTCACTCCTCCCTTGCTCTTAGTTCTCATATTCACTCTACTCCCAGGGCCCATCTATTTTACCTCTAACTCTCTCTCCAACTCCCCTACCACCTCCCAACTAAGGCCCTACCCCCTCTAACCTGGACACGACAGCACCCATCACTAGGGCTCCCCACTGCCTTCCAGACCCTACTTCAGGTCATTCTCTGAGAGCAGTAGGAGGAGTTATGATGTAAATTAGCCCCCACTTCCCACTGCCTCAAGTCTCCCACTGGCTATCCTGGAGCTCCTTACTGGGACTGAGTTACCTCTGGCCCTCGTCTTCCACTGCCTGCACACAATCTCTGATCCCTCCATGCTCTGCTATTACGTGGTCTCCTTGCAGTCCCCAACAGGCACCACGCTCTCACCCACTCCAAGGCTTAGAACACTCCTCCGCCACCCATCCCCAGCCTCAAAGCCAACACATCCACACTTTACCCACCTACCTCCTACTCCCCTTCAGATCTCAAGTCAGCAGTTGCTTCCACAAAGAAGCCCTCCTGGACCGCCAGCCTGGACTTGTATTTATAGTTCTTCTTACAGCTGCAGGCATGTGCTTGCATGATTAGTAACATCTGTCCCCCGGGACTCGAACTGGCATGGGCCTAGGGCTGTCTGTCCCATTCTTCCATAGGCCCCTGTACCTAGCACAGCATCTGGGACTAAGTCAAGCTCATTGAGTATTAGTTTATTTTAAATATAAAAGTTTTAAATAAACTGCACTCAGGCTGGAATGCAATAGTGTGATCATAGCTCTCTGCAGCCTCAAACTTCTAGGCTCAAGAAATTTTCCTGCCTCAGCCCCCCAAATAGCTGGAACTACTGGCATGTGCCACCTTGCCTGGCTAATTTTTACTTTTTTTTTTGTAGAGACAGGGTCTCACTACGTTGCTCAGACGGGTCTTGAACTCCTGGGCTCAAGAGATCCTCCCCTGGCTGGGCACGGTGGCTCACGCCTGTAATCCCAGCAATTTGGGAGGCCAAGGCAGGCAGATAACCTGAGGGCAGGAGTGCAGGACCAGCCTGGTCAACATGGTGAAACCCATCTCTACTAAAAATACAAAAATTAGCCAGGCACAGTGGCGCACGCCTGTAATCCCAGCTACTCGGGAGGCTGAGGCAGGAGAATCATTTGAACTTGGGAGGCAGAATTTGCAGTGAGCCAAGATCACACCACTGGACTTCAGTGTGGGGTGACAGAGTCAGACTCTATCTCAAAAAAAGGAAAAAGAAAGAAAGGGATCCTCCCTCTTCGGCTTCCCAAAGTGCTGGGATTACAGGTGCGAGCCACTGTATTTGTTGAGTGAATGAATGAACAAATGAACAGATGGAAGCCTGGATGAATGGGAGGGTGAAGGATGGCTGAAGAGAAGCAGAGTAAGGAGCCAGAAGGGAGAAGGTGAGGGAAAGGCTGTTTCCACAGGGTGGCTGGGGGTGGAGGAGCTTTTCTCAAAGGAGGTAACATCTGAGAAGAATCAGGGGCCATGGACTGTGTCTCATGCTTGTAATCCCAGCACTTTGGGAGGCTGAGGCAGTAGGATTGCCAGAGGCCAGGAGTTAGAGACCAGCTGGACAACATAGTGAGACCCTGTCTGTAGAAAACATGAAAAAGTTAGCTGGTCATACTGGTGCGCACCCGTAGTCCCAGATACTCAGGAGGCTGAGGCAGGAGGATCACTTGAGCCCAGGAACTCAAGGCTGCAGTGAACCATGATTGTGCCACTGCACCCCAGCCTGGGCTACAGAGCAATACCCTGTCTGAAAGAGAGAGAGAGAGAGAGAGAGAAAGAGAAGCATCAAGAGGGAAGGAGGGAAGGGCCTTGTGAGCGCTGGGGCAGAGGACACTGCATTGCAAGGACCTGCCCCACCCAGGGCCAGCACACATCTGGTACATCCAAAGGATACAGGAGTAAGTGAGGAGGAGCAGGGTACTGGAGAGGCCAGCAAGGGATCAACAGAGCCCCGGGGCCCTGAGGCTGGTCCCAAGGGTGATGGGAGGAGCCAGTCGAGGGCCTGGGACAGAGCAAGGCTTTGTCTGTCTTTCTCCCCTGAGTAGAACATAAGTTCAGGGAGGGCAGGCCCTGGTGTCCTGTGTGTGGCTGTGTATGCAGCACCTAGTGCTGAGTTCAGTGAGTGGCAGAGTGGATTCTACACTGGCATCTGAGGACACATCTGCCACCCCTACTCCCCAATACAGCCCATTTCCTGCCCAGCAGTCACAGGAGTTCTTCTAAAACAGGTGGTGTCTTTCCTCTGCTTCAAGCCCTCTCCCGGCTTCTGGATCACTCAGAGGAAAAGCTCAAGGCCTTGTGATGGTTCACAGGCCTTCCGCAGGGATTCTCAGCCCCGGTACTAGTGACACTTGGGCTGATGACTCTGTTGTGCAGGCTGTCCCAGGCACTGTAGAACGTTTAGCAGCATCTCTGGCCTCTACCCACTACATGCCAGTAGCACCCACCCTCAGTGGCGACACCAAAATCTGCAGATACTGCCAAAGGTCTCCTGGGGGACAAAATTGCAGGGATAGGAGGGATGGAGACCTCTGTCCTAGACGCCTACTGAAAACAGCACCCCCGGTGGGGCGCGGTGGCTCATGCCTGTAATCCCAGTACTTTGGGAGGCTAAGGTGGGAGGATCACAAGGTCAGGAGATCGAGACCATCCTGGCTAACACGGTGAAACCCTGTCTTTACTAAAAATACAAAAAATTTAGCCGGGCGTGGTGGCGGGCACGGTGGCAGGCGCCTGTAGTCCCAGCTGCTCGGGAGGCTGAGGCAGGAGAATGGTGTGAACCTGGGAGGCAGAGCTTGCAGTGAGCCGAGATGGCGCCACTGCACTCCAGCCTGGGTGACAGAGCGAGACTCCGTCTCAAAAAATAAAATAAAATAAAATAAAATAATAAAAAATAAATTATAAGGATAAAAGTGTCTTGAATTTACCCAGGAAACATTCTAGTTGGGGTGGGATGCTCAGGAGAATGGGGTACAATTTCCTGAAGAAGAGAATGAACTTCTCATAAATTACCAGGAGGAAAATAGTGCATATCAGAATAAACTCTGTCAAGAAATATAGCAGGGCTGTCGAACAGTTAATAATTCAGAGCTGTTCCCTAGTACGCCTCAGGATTTAAAAAATATTTCCTTGGGATTGTTGTTTAAAAATGGCCGGGAACCTTCTCATTGTATTAGATGGTCATTAGCGAGTCCAGGTGGGGCTCCTGGTGGTCCCCCAGGAAAGCACCAGGGACACCCATCTCATTTTCCTCACAGACTCCAGGATGGGTGGTGAGGACTGGCAGGCTCAGAGGGGGCAAAAGTCCAGCCCCAGACCACATAGCTAGGAAATAGAGGCTGGAACTCCAATGGGAACCGAGGTTGGGCTGGTTGACTTTCAATGACTCCACCCTGACTCTGGGCAAGGGATTCCCCTTCTCTGCACTTCCAGTTTCCTCATCTGTATAATGGGGACCCATGAATTAGCTCAGAGAACAAATATTTATGGAGTACCTGATTTTTTGTTTGTTTTTTGAGACGGAGTCTTGCTCTGTCCCCCAGGCTGGAGTGCAGTGGCGCATCTCGGCTCAGGGCAACCTCTGCCTCCTGGCTTCAAGCAACTCTCCTACCTCAGCCTCCCGAGTGGCTGGGATTACAGGCACCTGCCACCACGCCCAGCTGATTTTTTGTATCTTTAGTAGAGACAAGGTTTCACCTGGTCTTGAACTCCTGACCTCAGGTGATCCACCTGCCTCAGCCTCCCAAAGAGCTGGGATTACAGGCATGAGCAACTGCGCCCAGCTGGAGTATTTGTTGAAATCCAGGTGTCCGGATGGACGGTAACCGAAACAGAGCCAGTGCTCTCACTTCATGGAACTCGGGCTGGTGGAAGAGTCAGACAGTGACCAAATACATCTCCTCAAAAATGGTAATTGGTATATCAAGAAAACGAAGGTGAGTAAAGGGACAGAGGGGAGGGGGAAGATTTCAGTTAGGATAATCAAGGAGAGCCTCCCTGGGAAGGTGGCAATTGATGACGGACCTGGAAAAACAGAGAGGGAGCTGAGAGGCTTTCAGAGGAAGAGGTCGAGAGAACCGCAAGTGCAGGAGGCCTGGGAGGGGCTTCGCCTGCAGTATTGGAGGAGCAGAGAGGGGCCAGCATGGCTGGAGCACAGTGAGCCAGCGGGAGGGAGGTGGGAGGAGGGGTCAGAGATGACGGCAGCGGCCAGCTCCTGGGAGACCCTCTAGACGTTTTCATTTTATTCTAAGAATGATGAAGATCTGCCACAGGGCTGGTTTGCAGGGGACGGATTGGTTATCTGTTTTATTAGTTTATCTATTTATTGGATTGGTTATCTATTTTAAAAAGATCCCCTGAATGCCAGGCACAGTGGCTTGTGCCTGTAATCCTAGTGCTTTGAGTGGCTGAGATGGGAGGATCACTTGAGAGTAAGAGTTTGAGACCAACATGGACAAAATAGCAAGACCCTGTCTCTATAATTTTTTTTTTTTTTAATTAAGGCTAGGTGTGGTAGCTCACACCTGTAATCCCAGCACTTTGGGAAGCCAAGGCGGGTGGACGACCTAAGGTCAAGAGTTCAAGACCAGCCTGGCCAACATGGCGAGACCCCATCTCTAAAAAAAAAAAAAAAATTAGCCGAGCATGGTGGCGCATGCCTGAACTCCCAGCTACTCTGAGGCAGGAGAATTGCTTGAATCCAGGAGGTGGAGGTTGCAGTGAGCCATGATTGCACCATTGCACTCCTGTCTGGGTGACAGAGGGAGACTCCGTCTCAAATTAAAAAAATAAAAAATTAGCTATGTTGGCCGGGCGCGGTGGCTCAAGCCTGTAATCCCAGCACTTTGGGAGGCCGAGACGGGCGGATCACTAGGTCAGGAGATCGAGACCATCCTGGCTAACACGGTGAAACCCCGTCTCTACTAAAAAAATACAAAAAACTAGCCGGGCGAGGTGGCGGGCGCCTGTAGTCCCAGCTACTCAGGAGGCTGAGACAGGAGAATGGCCCGAACCCGGGAGGCGGAGCTTGCAGTGAGCTGAGATCCGGCCACTGCACTCCAGCCTGGGCGACAGAGCGAGACTCTGTCTCAAAAAAAAAAAAAAAAAAAAAAATTAGCTATGTGTGATGGTGCACACCTGTAGTCCCAGCTATTCAAGAGGCTGAGTGGGAAGGATCACTTGAGCCCAGAAGGTTGAGGCTGCAGTGAACTATGATCACATCACTGCACTCCAACCTGGGCGACAGAGCAAGACCCTGTCTCTACAAAAAAATAAAAAATAAAAGACCCTCTGAAAAGTCTCCAGATTAAATTGTCAAATGAAAACTGAACAAGACAGAACCACATGCACAGTATGCTACTGTAGGCTTAAAAAAAAAAAAAAGGTATGCATTGTATATGCATAAAATTATCTCTGGCATGAGAGATGAAAATAGGAGAAGCTGCCTGCCTGTGAGGAGGAGTCCCGGCTGGCTGGACTGGGTGGGAGGGATCGTTTCTACATTTTTTCTTGCACCTTTTGAATTTTGAGCCATGCAAAATTGTTACCTAGTCAAAAATAAATAAATAAATAAATACTTTTTGGAAGTAAAGAAAAAAAGAAAAAAGAAAATGAAAAAGAAAGGCCCCTCTGGCTGCCATGTAAATAATGGAGTATAGATCTGCCAGGGAGGCTGGGGTGGGGAGGAGGCTGGGGTGGGGAGGAGACTAGGGTGGAGAGGAGGCTGGGGAGAGTTGTTGGGGAGGAGGCTGGGGTGGGGAGGAGGCTGAGGTGGGTTGGTGGGCAGGAGGCTGGGGTGGGAAGGAGGCTGGGATGGGGAGAAGGCTGGGGTAGGTTGGTGGGCAGGAAGCTGGGGTGGGGAGGAGGCTGGGATGGGGAGGAGGCTGAGGTGGGTTGGTGGGCAGGAGGCTGGGGTGGGGAGGAGGCTGGGATGGGGAGGAGGCTGGGGTGGGGAGGAGGCTGAGGTGGGTTGGTAGGGAGGAGGCTGGGATGGGGAGGAGGCTGAGGTGGGTTGGTGGGCAGGAGGCTGGGGTGGGGAGGAGACTAGGGTGGAGAGGAGGCTGGGGTGGGTTGGTAGGGAGGATGCTGGGGTGGGGTAGTGGGGAGGTATTTTCAATTCCACTTTATAGATGAGGACTGTAAGGCTCAGACAGGCCAAATGCCAAGCCACAGACCATTCAACTGGGAAATGGAGGATGGGCTTGGATGAGAATCCAGGCCTATTAGGGTCCCCACTACCTCCCTTCTGTTCTCTGCTCTGTGTCCCCTTGAGGCCCCTGTACGAGGGATTTGGTTCCCTGCGTCCTGTACCGACAGCAATATCTTGACCACAATAGGTGCTCATAAATGTTTGCTGAGTGATGAATTTGTTCATTTGATCATTCATTCAACAAATGTATCAGTGACTCCTCTGTACCCGGCATGGTGCTAGGCCCTGGGATTCAGCCTTGAATAAGAGAAAGCTCCCACCTTTTTGGAGCTCACATTCTCAGGGGCAGAGGTGTGAGAGGCAATCAAGATAAGTATAATACGAGCACTAAGAAGAGAGCAGACTCAAAGAATACCAATTGAGGAGGAGGTGCCTTCAGATGGTCAGGGAGGGCTTGGAGGAGGAGGGGATGTGAGAGTAGAGACTTAAAGACGTGTGAGTTGGGGGCCTATAATCCCAGCACTTTGAGAGGTTGAGGCGGGAGGATCTGTTGAGGCCAGGAGTTCAAGATCAGGCTGGGTAACATAGAGAGAGACTCATCTCTATCAAAAAACCAGGCGTGGTAGCGCACGCTGTGATCCCAGCTACTCTTGGATGCTGAGATGGGAGGATCACTTGAGCCCAGGAAGGTCGAGGCTGCAGTGAGCTATGGTTGTGCCACTGCACTTCAGCCTGGGCAACAGAGTGAGATCCTGTCTCAAAAAAATTTAAAAAAAAATTTAAGAGACCATCCTGGCTAACATGGTGAAACCCCGTCTCTACTAAAAATACAAAAAAACTAGCCGGGCGAGGTGGCGGGCGCCTGTAGTCCCAGCTACTCGGGAGGCTGAGGCAGGAGAATGGCGTAAACCCGGGAGGCGGAGCTTGCAGTGAGCTGAGATCCGGCCACTGCATTCCAGCCTGGGCAACAGAGCCAGACTCAGTCTCAAAAAAAAAAAAAAAAGGCTGTGTGGAGTTTGCCCTGGGGACATTGGGGAAGGGCATTGTAGGCAGAGGGAACAGCAGGTGCAAAGGCATGAGGTGGGCTCATGCTTGAAATGTCTGAGTGACAGCAAAGAGGGGCAGTAGAGTGAGCCAGGGGGACAGGCAGCCAGACTGGGCCATGCCTCGTGGGTGCTGGATTCCTCCAGGGACGGCAGAAGGCTATGGTGGGCTCTGAGCAGGGGCTTATCATGCTCCAAATGAGGTTCAAAGTGAACGAAGCTGTGCCCTGTACCATCTGTGGAGTGGGAATGGTGGTGGCCTAAGCTGCACAGATTGCCTTGCAAGATTCTGGGAGAAGAAAATCTCAGAGTGCTGAGGCCAGAAGGACTGCCCCACCCTGCAAGGATCTTGGGTGTTTTGGAGGGGACCTGGCAGTGCAGACAGAGCCTGGGGTTCATGTCCTGACTCTACTACCTCCCAGGCACAGAGCTCAAGCCTGTCTGTCTGCTCCTGTGACCTCTGCTGTCTGCCTTGTCACAGGGGGACAGGGTCAGGGATGGAGAAGGATTCCTGAAGGCTGGCAATGCTTGGTGTCCCGCAGTGCAACTGCCGGTGGCAGAGACCGACCCGGGCAGCTGAGGCCCACCAGGAGGAAGCAACGGCCTGGAGGCTGAGGGGCCACTGCCACCTCCACTGCCCATCGCTGCAGTCCTGGCTCTGCCTCCGGAGGCCTGGCTGTGGCCTCCTGTGCTTTCACCATCTGTGCACTGTGCTGGCCAGGCGTGCCCTGCTCTGGGGTGCCCATCTGGATGCCAAGCTGACAGCACATCCGGCTTAAGCAGGGCATCTTACAAACCATCGTTAGGCCTGTCAGGCTTCCAGCAATTTTGTTTGGTTTTGGTTTGGTTTGGCCCCACTCCTCTCCTAGGGAAGGGAGAGGAGAAAGGAGCCCAAGCCTCCTGTCTACTCTGTCTGGGCTGGCCAACACTCACCATCTCATTCTGTCTTCTACCAGCCCCCATTGACAGGTGGGGAAACTGAGGCTGAAAATGGTGACTGTCCAAGGCCACTTGAGGGTTAAGTGGCAAAGCCAGAAGGTAAATCCAGGGCTGCTCTTGGAGGCTGAGGTGGGAGGATCGATTGAGCCCAGGAAAGGGCAAGGCTGCAGTGAACCATGGTTGCGCCGCTGCACTTCAGCCTGGAAAACAGAGTGAGATCCTGTCTCAAAAAAAGAAAAAAAGAAAAAAAAAAAGGCACTGTGGAGTTTGCCCCGGGGACACTGGGGAAAGGGCATTGTAGGCAAAGGGAACAGCAGGTGCAAAGGCATGAAGTAGGCTCGTACTTGAAATGTCTGAGCGACAGCAAAGGGGGGCAGTAGAGTGAGCCAGGGGGACAGGCAGCCAGGCTGGGCCATGCCTTGTAGGTGCTGGACCCTCTCCCTAGTCGCAGTTCCCACTGGCACCTGACCCCTGGTAGGGGCTTGGGTGTGGGTGGGGTAGAGAAAACAGCATCCTCATTCCAGATTCTGGGCCAGGAAAGGCTCTTGGCCCGGGTTCCTCTGTGGCAGTGGGGAAGAGGGCCGGCGGGCAGGCTGTGCTGTGAGCCTGGCTCCCTCCCCTGTGGAACGGCCATGACCCCGGCTCAGGTGACACAGCACCTGCAGCTCGAGCCGCCACCTGCCTGGCCTGCTGGTGACAATATTCCCAGAGCAGCGGGCAGGCCAGAGGGCCTCGGTTCACCAGCCCAGCCTCGGGAAGCCCAGAGAGAGAGGTCAAGTGTGCTGCTGCCAGACTTCTAGAAGCTTCTCCAATTTCTGCAGCCCCACCAACTTTTGGAACGGATCTAGGGCAGCCTGACTCCTGCTGGACCCTCACAAATGCCGGGTCCCATATGCACACTTGAGGGTCGCTGCCGCCACGAGCAAGGCCTTCTGCCCTCAGCCTGTTGGGGGCCTTGGAGACTCTGGAGAAAACCCCCAGTGGTGCCACCAAGCCCAAGAGCCACCAGCAGCCAGCGCCATTGTCGCCATTGCGGGTTAAGAACTGCCCTCTCCCACCTACCTTTTTAAAAAACGCCTATAATTTTACAAGGAAGAAAATGTGAAAATGTGAAGTCTTTTTTTTTTTTTGAGACCGAGTCTTACTCTCTCCCCCAGGCTGGAGGGCAGTTTGGACGATCTTGGCTCATTACACCTCCACCTCCCGGGTTCAAGCAATTCTCCTGCCTCAGCCTCCCGGGTAACTGGGATTCCAGGCACCTGCCACCACGCTCAGCCAGAAGATGTGGCCTTTTACATATCAGGGAAATAATAACTGGCTGGAAAGCAGGAAAGAGCATCAACTCGCTGTTAGACTCATTGGACCCGAACTCCGATCTCGATCTGCACTTCAGCCAGTGGCCTCAGCCTGCTCCCCTGGCCTTGCATTTGTCTCACTGTCTCCCCTAAAGACATCCCTTCCTTCCCTTCCCCAAGCATGTCCCCCTTGGGGTCAGCCCTCGCCTGGACTATTGCAGTAGCTTTCAGGCTGGTCTCAGCTACCCTGTACACCTTCCACAGAGGCCACAGAGTCTGTCTCAGACACAGGCCAGACCCCCTGCTCTTACTCAAAACCCTACCATGGGCCGCTGGTGGCCCCAGGATTAGGTCTTGACACCCTAGTCTGGCCTTCAGGATCGTTCCTGTGCCAACTTGGCCTGTCTCTCCAACCCACCCCTTACCACTCCCTGGGTCATTAAGAGCATGGGCTTTGGGGTTGCTGTGTGACCTTGGGCAAGTTACTTATCTGAACTTCGATTTCTCATCCATAAAAGTGAAATAGGTCTGCCACAAGGGGAGCAGGGTTTCAATTGTGCGATTCCAATAAGCTCGTGTGTAGCCCTAGACTAGGATATACAGTGGGTGCTCAATAAATGTAGCTACCCTTATTTGTCATTATCCCATGAAAGGACTAAAAATCTTCCGCAGCATACTCTGCTGAGCCTATGCAGATGCTGTGTCCTCTGCCTCGGCAGCCTAGTGAGCTCCTATTAATCCTTCAACACCCCTCTCAGGCAATGCCCTGACTGGCCCGGTGTCAGCTGTCCTTCCTCAGAACACTCCTCCATATTGGCCAGATTGCTGCACTAGGATTCTTCCCTTTACTTGTCAATCTTCCACCATATGACTGTGGGTTCCTAGGGGCAGTGGCGATAAATGACAAAACTGAGCCAGCCAGGGAGGGCTGGGGTGATGAGGGAGGGGGTGTGAGACAGGAAGGAGGGAAAGGTGAAGGGAGAGGGGCTCTGCGGTTGGCCAAGGCAGAATAAAGCTTTCATTCATTCAACACATACATACTGACCTCCTCTATTTAAAGCCCCTTGCCAGCTTTCCCCAGCTTCTAGAATCACTCCAAAATCTCTCAGCTGGTGTAGTCAAGCACTTTGGGAGGCCGAGGTGGGAGGATCACTTGAGTCCAGGAGTTCGAGACCATCCTGATCAACATGGTAAAACCCCATCTCTACAAAAAATACAAAAGTTAGCCAGGTGTGGTGGTGCACACCTGTAGTCCCAGCTACCTGAGAGGCTGAGGCAGGAGGATTGCTTGAGCTCAGAAAGTCGAGGTTGCAGTAAGCCAAGATCGTGCCACCGCATTGCGGCCTAAGTGACAGAGGAAGACTGTCTCAAAAACAGCCCTGTCCTCCGTGGGTGGCCCTGGAAGCCCCAGGAGCCTGGTCCTCCCTAGTGGACCTCTCCACCCTCAGTCTCCCTGTCCCTTTCTGTCCCTCCCTGTGCTCCAGGACTCTGGCTCCCCTTTGGTTCCTCAAGCAAGGCCACCTTCTAGAATGTGCTTCTTCTGACCTTTCCAGGATGACCCCAGGACAGGCCCCTATCACTCTGTATAAACAGAGTCTCATCACCCAGCGCGGGTTCTGCCTCAGCCCCGTGTCTCCTCCCTCACTCTCACCCAGCCCACACCCAGACGCACTTGTGGGATCAGGGGATTAACACCCACCTCAGTAGGCTGCGAGCTTCCCACTTCCCAGCACGCCTGTGGTGACTGGCGCCCACCTGGAGCGCCCCAGGAGACCAGAGCCAAAAGGGGCCTTGGTGAGCATCGAGGTCCGCCCCCACGTGTTGTAACAACAATAATAAAAAATAATATTTCCTACAGCAATAGCAGCTAACACTGCCCACATGCCAGGCGTTTCGCGTTCCATGCAGTTTCCTCGAATCCCTGCAACAACCCCATACAGAGAGCTCCAATTCCATCCCCATCTCACAGAGGAGAAAACTGAAACTGAGCAAGGCCGGCCGGGCCCCTGGGTCGCAGGCCGTGCACTCTTGGGTCACCACCAGGCTGTGCTGCCGGGTGACTGTGGTGGCAACACTGGACGGGGTTGGGGCTCCACAGACTTTAGCTCTGTGATCCCAGACAAGTCCTAGACCTTTCTGGCCTCAGTCTCCCCATCTGGAAAACAGAGCTAACCACAGTCTCTTCATCAGACTGAATGTTCACAGGAGGGAGGGGCTGTCAGGGCTTCCTAGTACAGACAGAGGGGATGGGTACCATGAGGGCAGGATTATGGGGGTTCCCAGGGCCTCCCCCACAGGTAAAGCCCCACCCAAAGCCAGTTCCGCCCAAGGCCTGCTCCAAGAGGACCCCTGCAAGGCAGGGTGAGTGGAGTCCTTCCCAGGGAGCGCCCAGTGCCCACACACTCCCTTCTAGAAAAAGAAGATGCCACTGTGGGCTATGAGACCAGGGGAGCCCGGGTGTGTGGTGGACCGCCAGGTGGGGCACAGCACACCCTCCACTGAACCCTGAGCCATGGGGACCCTGAGCGTTCCCAGCCCTCCTGACACCTGCTCCCCCTTGCCACATGGGCCCTGGCAGTGGGAATGGGGCGTCTGCTGGAGCCTCCTCAGGGCTGTGCCAACCTTCCTATGCCCAGACAAAGCCCCCCTCCCCCGGCCTCTAGGGAAGGGGTGGGCCGGTGTGGGAGCTGACAAAGGGAGCCAGTGGGGCTGTGCCTGGGGCTCGTGCCACCCCACTCCCCGACCTGCCCACAGCGCCCACATCCCCCTCCTGCCACTTGGCCGGCTGGGGCGCCCGGCACCGTTGCTATGGCGGCAGCTCTGGGGAAGCTGCAGCTGGGTAATTATTGCGAACATCCATCCTGCCTCCAGCCCGCTCCAAGAGCTGGGCAGCGAGCAGTGGGGCCAGGGCAGCCCCTCCTCACCCGCCGGGCAGCCGCACCCTGGCCTGGCACGATGCCTGCCCGAGGTATGGAGGGGAGGACAGTCAGTCATACAGGCCTCTGCAGCAGACAGGAGCCAGCCCAGGGGCTGGCCAGGAAACCCCCACTTTCGCCCCGGCCCGCCAGTCCTGGGCCACCCTTGGAGCTGACCAGCCAGCCCAGAACTTATTTTTTCCAGCTATAATACACACACCAAACCAGCCAGAGAGCCTCCTTTGTTCAAATAGAATCCTTCCTCTGCCGTTTTGGGGGCAGTGGAAGCCAAAGCAACCGGAATGGGCTCTGGCCTCTCACCCAGGGACAGTCCCCTCGATGAGGCGGTTCCCCTGGGGCCCCACCGTGGGCCCTGCCACCTCCTCAGCCTCAGAAGCTTGCCCTGGCCCTGGTGTCTAAATATAGCTCTGCCGGGCCAAGCCTGAAGTCTCACACTCCCAACTGCCCCGGGTGGCCGGCGGAGGGCATTCATTCAGGCGTCCAGGAGCATTTCAGGAGCCACTTAGGGCCGAGCTCAGGGCCCCTGCTGTGACACAGGTGTGCCTCTGCCTGTGGGGCTCGCGGACCCCCTCAGGAGACATACAGATAGGATTTGAGGAGCTAACTCCATTGAGGAAACACAGACCAGGACTCCCCTTACCCAGCCTGGGAGCAGGATGCGTCAAGGCAGAGGGAAAGGAAGGGGTCTAGGCTGGGGAGGGGACGCACCAAGGGGAGAGAGAGGAAGCGTGGTCTGGCGCTGGAACAGATCTGTGTGGTAGAATGTGGGATGCATCCCAGCAGGACATGAGCTAGGAGCAGTGGCTGGGGGTTAGCAGGGTACAAAGCTCAGGGATGCCGTCTCCTCTCCTTTTGGCTCCACTGCCCCTGAGGGCCCTGCACAGGCTGGCACTCGGCAGGAGAGACTGCTCAAATCTTATTTTCCAAAGACTCCCGAGGCCAGGCTCGGTGGCTCACGCCTGTAATCCCAACACTTTGGGAGGCCAAGGCGGGTGGATAGCTTGAGGTCAGTTCAAGACCAGCCTGGCCAACATGGTGAAACCCCGTCTCTACTAAAATACAAAAAATAGTTGGGCGTGGCGGTACGTGCCTGTAATCCCAGCTACTTGGGAGGCTGAGGCAGGAGAATCGCTTGAACCCAGGAGGTAGAGGTTGCAGTGAGCCAGAATCACGCCACTACACTCCAGCCTGGGCGATAGAGCAAGACTCCATCTCAAAACAAAACAAAACAAAACACACACACACACACACACACAAAGAATCCTGGTGATCAGAGTGGAAGTGGGGAGAGCACAAAGGAGGAGGTCAAGGTGGCGGGGGTAGCAAGGGGCCACGGGCGAGGCAAGGGTCCCCTGGGGCTGCAGTTGAGAAAGGAAAATGAAAGAGAATCCACAGGACACGAGGGATGAGAGCACGGGAAGGATTCAGGCTGCTTGTGCCCCTCCCCAGGCCTTGGTCATCGAGCCGCTGACCAGGGCCCTGCTTGGGGGACAGACGCTCTAAAATAAGAGAGTACATATCTGTTGAAATAGAGCCCAGCCCCTGTCCCCACCACCAAACATTAGGGCCTCAGGGAGAAGGCCTTCTGCTCAGCTAGTGCGGGTGGAGAGAGAGCAGCCCGGTCCCTGGTACAGCCTTCTAGGCAGGGACTGGCTCGGCCTCGATGGCCTTTGGACCTCGCACTTACAGTCCCAGCAATAAATCTTCCCAACAGGCCGGCGTTTTCTACCTGCAAAGTTCTTTCCACCCAGCATCTTCTGCTAGCTTCAAACAGCCCTGGCACTGAGCCAGGCAGGGAGGCACAGCCATTTCAGAGGTAAGGAAACTGAGGCTCAGAAAAGTGAGGGGATCTGCCCAGGCAGGGAAAGGAGAGGGACCATGACTAAGCACCCACGAAGTTACAGGGGCCTTTGCAAACATCACCTAGGGCTGCAGCTAGAAGGCAGACAGTAGAACTTCAAGTCAGGAGTAGAACTTGAACTTCCGACTGACTCCCTGGTCCTCGGGTCCCCTGCCCTCCTGAGACAGAGGCTAACAGGAGCCAAGACTGGGCCATTCCTTTTAGCAGCATGTTTTCTGAGACGATAAGCTGGAGAGGGTGGGGCAGGAGGTCCAAGACAAACAAAAATGCACTTTGGAATTATCCAGTCTGACTGCAACCACCTCTATCTTACAGATGGGGACACTGAGGCTCTGGCCTGGCCCAGGCCCAAAGAACCCACTGTTTCCCAGAACTTGGAGTAGCTGAGACTGGGTAAGTAAGTCCCACTGATCCCAGAACTCTTTTGGATCCAGCTGTCCACATAGCACCTGGGGTTTTCATTGGGAATATTGGGGAAGGATTCTGGATACAAATTTGGGAGACAGCGCTCTGAGCCAGCCCTGCAGCTAATGTCAGCCATGGGGACTCATAGGCCACTGGGTTAGAACGATGCGGATCAGGCGTGATGCAGAGGAGCATGTGAGAACCAGCACCAGCCACTGGTAGGACTCGCATTAGTGCAAGTGACGACGATGATGTGTGTCAGGCACCATAAGGGAGAAGATGGTGGTGGGCCTCCAAAGAGTGCCTGGAGCATGGCGAGGCTTCCGGGCGGCCTGGCGAGGCTTCTGGACATTGCACCACGACTGTTATTATCCTCGTCCCTCTGCACCAGATCTCCATCCTGGCTGTTTTTCGCAGTGTCCCCAGAATGACTGTGAGGGAAGCTCTATTATTATCTCCATTTTCAGGTCGGAGGGCATTTAGATGGGAGAGAAATTTGGGGACTGGGCGAGTTCTTCCCCTTCTCTCTGAAACTGCCCCAGGCCGGGAACCCTCTCTCCCACCCACCAACAGGGCAAGCCAAGATGGTTGAAAAGTTCTCCTTGGCCCAGCTTTAAAAGCCAACCCAACAGAGTGATTGGAACTCCAAGAATAAGGAGATCTTAGTTTGGACTTCCAGAGGGCAAGTTTTTAGTATAATAGCGATCACAAATTTGGTACTCGTCCTCTTTAGTAGTGCCAGGGGTTCAGCTGGGTACCTATCCTGGAGAAACTGCTAGAGTGCACAGTGAGGCCTGCTCAGGGCTGTGTGTGGGCGGGAAACAATGGAAATGCCCATTCATAGGCCAGGGGGCAAATAAGGGATGAACCAGTTCCCATACAGAATACTGCACAGCACAGAGGAGGAGGCAGGTCTGTATGCACTGGCTCAGAAATGTCCATGACACATTGTTCAGTGAAAAATAAGGCATCGGCCGGGCACGGTGGCTCATGCCTATAATCCCAGCACTTTGGGAGGCTGAGGTGGGTAGACCACTTGAGCTCAAGAGTTTGAGACCAGCCTGGATAACATGGTGAGACCCCCTATCTCTACAAAAAAAAAAAATACAAAAATTAGCCAGGTGTGGTGGTGTGTGCCTGTAGTCCCAGCTACCTGGAGGCTGAAGTAAAAAGATCGCTTGGGCCTAGGAAAGCAAGGGTGCATTGAGCCAAGATCACATCACTGCACTCCAGCCTGAGGAACAGAGTGAGACCCTGTTTGAAAAAAAGAAAAAAGGAAGGAAAGAAAGGAAGGAAGGAAGGGAGAGAGGGAGGGAAAGAAAAATAGCCCGGGCATGGTGGCTCAGACCTGTAATCCCAGCACTTTGGGAGGTCAAGGCGGGTGGATCACTTGAGGTCAGAAGTTCGTGACCAGCCTGGCCAACACAGTGAAACCCCGCCTCTACTAAAAATACAAAAATTAGCTGGGTGTGGTGGCGTGCACCTGTAATCCCAGCTACTCGGGAGGCTGAGGCACGAGAATCGCTTGAACCTGGAAGGCAGGGGTTGCAGTGAGCCGAGATCGACCCGCTGCACTCCAGCCTGGGCAGCAGAATGAGTCTCTATCTCAAAAAAAAAAAGAAAGCATCTTGCAGAACAAAACATACAGAATGTTACTACTCATGTGAGAAGCACACTTAAACACAATATGCACATCTAAACAGATATAGATGGTCTCGGTATAGGTGTCAGTACAGGCATGATACAGGTGCGGGTAGTGGCATAGGAATAGCTACAAATATTGGTACAGGTATTGGTATAGGCATGGCATAGGTATAGGTATATACACTGACCAGCTGACAACAATGGTTTAAATAGAATGGGGCTCAGGACGTAAAGAAGAATTACTTGGCCTTTTATTCACTACATTTTATTACTGTTTGAGATTTTACAATGAGAATATTTTCTTGAAATATTTGTGTGATGGTAAAAATTAAAGAAGAAAAGCGGCTGGCCACATGGCTGGTAGCCTGAGGCAGGGCTGAGTCTGGGCGCTCACAAGAGGCAGGGTCTGTGGGGGTCAGGCCTGCTTGGTAGTCTCAGGCTGCGTCTGGAGCCTCTTCCTAAATCAACTGTGGCTCCCTCTCCCCAAGGGCAGAGCCAGAACTGGTTTCCGTAGCAGCAGCAGCATATGCAGGTCCCTGCAATCTGGAGGTATGTGAAACCGGGACATTTACCCAGCACGGTGGGCCCAACTCTGCCACCTCTGCTCAAGGCAGGGCAGGACCTCAGAACTGGCCAGAGGGCGACCTGAGACATGCAGGCAGAGAAGGGAGTCAGGGACCTCTGGGACACCCAGGGCTTAGGCAGGATGCTGCCTGGAACCCAGAGCAGTCTCCCCAGCCTGAGCTTGCATTTGAGCCTCACAAATACCGCACTGGGGGAGTTGCCCCTGCACTCCCAGCAGTCAGCAAGGTCAGGAGTGGGAGAGGGGAGAAGGCCTTTCACAGAGCACTCCTTAGATGCTGGGCCCTGAGCTAGACACAGTTCCTACTCCTTAACTTTGGCCTTTTAATCTTGTTCAGTGAGTTCTTTTTGACACATGGAAGCTTGGGAAGTTTTTTGGCCAGCTACTGAAAACAAAGGGTTAAAATAATTCAAAGAAGGCAAAAGGATGTATAGTGAAAAGCAAGTCTTTTCTCCTCAGCCCCCAGTCCCCTCCCGGGAGAACCCATGTGTGCACTGGAGCACGTGCATGTGTGTTCCTGCCTCCCCCAACTTGGTACTAACAGAAGCGCTCCCCACAAAGATGCCTTTTGCCCCACAAAGGCCAGAAAAAGGTATCTGGCCTTTTTCACACACACAAAAAAAACACATGTATCTCAGAGCTTCTTCCACAGCAGTACACGGGACCGCCTCGTTCTTTTTCATGCCTGGAATTCCATGGCATGCAAAAGTCTTTAGTATTCATGTAACCAGACCTAGAATTCTGGCTCCATGGTTTTCTGCCTTTTCCGTAGGCTTATTTCTGTTCTGCACAACAGCCCTGGGAGGCAGGTGGTCCCTGTATTAGAGATGAGAAAACCAGGGTGACTGGATTAGTCCATTCTCACGCTGCTATGAAGAAATACCCGAGACTGGGTAATTTATAAAGAAAAGAGGTTTGATTGACGCACAGTTCTGCATGGCTAGGGAGGCCTCAGGAGACTTACAATCATGGTGGAAGGCACCTCTTCACAGGGCGGCAGGAGAGAGAGTGATGCTGAGCAAAGGAGGAAGTCCCTTATAAAACCTCAGATCTCGTGAGAACTCACTCACTATCATGAGAACAGCATGGGGGAAACTGCCCCCATTATTCAATTATCTCTGCCTGGTCCTGCTCTTGACACGTAGGGATTATTAAAATTCAAGGTGAGATTTGGTGGAGACCACAGAGCCAAACTATATCAGTGACCCACCATCCCAGTTTGCCTGGGACTGTGCCAGGAAAACCCTCAGTCTTGGGAAAACCAGGATGGTTGGTCACCATAAAGGTAAACTGAGGCTTGGAGGGATAAGGACATTCTCCAAGATCTTGTGGTTGAGCTGTGGAGGCCTGGGATGGCCACTGAAGTCCACCTGATGGTGATGATACTCTAGGAGGACAATGATCATATAGTAAGTGTCTCCTCTGTGCCTGCCCCTTCTTCAGCCCTCATAACAACCCCAGGAAGCAGACAATGGGGCACAAACAGAACTTGTGACAGGCAAACTGGGGTCAGATCTCAGCTGCAGGGCTTAGCTGTGTGACCACGGTGGTCAGCTCCCTCTCAGCCTCCTGTCCTGGGCCCACAGCAGACATACAACAAATGTTTGTTGAGGGGAAAAAAAAACGAATGAATGAAGTATTAGTATCCTCATTTTACGGGAAAAACTGAGGCACAAAGAAGCTGCCCTGGCACAGGGTCACAATTTGAACCTGGACAGGGGCTCCAGAGCCCATGACACATTTCTCTCTTGTAGAATGTCCTTGTCTATAACCCAGTGGTGCCTCCTCCCTCTGACTCCTCGGGCCAGTCCCCCTGCCAGCCCCCTTCCCTCATCGCATTGCACTACCTGGTTCCCCAGTCCCAGCCTCCTTTCATGGAAGGAGGTCTTGCCGTCCCTGCCTCCCCACTCCTGACTTGGGGCCCCTACTCTGAACCCCTCCACCCCGTCCGCCTGGACCGGATGCTTCTCCCAGGTCCCCGATGCCTGAGCTTCAGCTTCCCCACTCGGGCTGTTTCATGCGTTCATTCATTTGTCCAACTCTTCACTCCTTTGCTCAACAAACATTGACTGAAATTGAAAAGAGCCAGTTCTACCCCTGGTGGTGGGAATTCCGAGATGAATCCAGCCTGAGCTTTGTCCTTGGGGGACACAGAAAACAACAAAGAAATGGCACTTGTTACCCAGAGACCCAGAGAGATTCAGCTCTGATGGAGATGGTGCAGGCACAGGCTGCTGGGGCTTGAGTTCAGGGGTTGCGGGGAGGTTCCTAGCCTGGGGGCTCTGGCAAAGCTTCCTGGAGAAGGTTATGCTGGAGTCTGGAAAGATAAGAAAGAATTAGCAAGACAGGCATTGGGAGGGGAGGCAAGGGGTACTGTGACATCATGGACAAAGCAGTGGAAGAGAGAGTGAGACATTGAAGAAGTGCACATTGTTCCTTACAGCTGGGTCCAGGCTGTCCTCAGGTGTGGACATGTGGCTCTGGGAAGCCCAACACCCTCCCTTGAGTACCTGGCCAGCTCTGGGCACAGCAGGGCTTCCAAGCATTTCATGTCTAGAAATGTATCAGAAAATAAACAAAACAATCAGCAATGTGGACATGAGGTTACACAGGACGGAGGATGTTTACTACGGTGTTTTTATCACAGAAAACGAGTGAAACGGCCTCTGTGCCCAGGTATGAGAAGGGGCCATACTTGCCAAGGGGCCATGACCGGCTGGAGCCATCCAAAAGGCTGAGAAGTCAGATTTCAGAGACTACTTAAAGGCACCAGACAATGCATCTGATGTAACTGTAGGTAAAAGACAGCAAGAGGCAAACTATTTTTTATTAGGAGATCTACATGCGTATGTATATATATGAAAATATATTAGGAAGAAATGTGTCAAATGCTTCACAGTGGCTATCTCTGGTGATGGACTAACCTGGGGGTTTTATTTCCTTTTTAAAAATAATTTCAGCCGGATGCAATGGCTCACACCTGTAATCCCAACACTCTGGGAGGCCAAGGTGGGCAGATCACTTGAGGCCAGGAGTTCTAGACCAGCCTGGCCCACGTGGCAAAATCCTGTCTCTACCAAAAATACAAAAATTAGCCGGTCGTGGTGGTGCACGCCTGTAATCCCAGCTACTCCGGAGGCTGAGGCAGGAGAATCACCCGGGAGGTGGAGGTTGCAGTGAGATAAGATCATGCCACTGCATTCCAGTCTGGGCAATAGAGTGAGACCCTGTCTCAAAAAAATAAAAAATAAAAATGGGCCAGGCACGGTGGCTCATGCCTGTAATCCCAGCACTTTGGGAGGCCAAGGTTGGCAGATCACGAGGTCAGGAATTCAAGACCAGCCCGACCAACATGGTGAAACCCCATCTGTACTAAAAATACAAAAATTAACCAGCCATAGTGGCACATACCTATAATCCCAGCTACTCAGGAGGCTGAGGCAGAACTGCTTGAACCTGGGAGGTGCAGTGAGCCGAGATCGCGCCACTGTACTCCAGCCTGAGCAACAGAGTGAGACTCCATCTTGGAAAGAAAAATAAATTAATAATAATAATAATAATTTCCTCAGCCGGGCACCATGGCTCATGCCTGTAATCCTAGCACTTTGGGAGGCTGAGGCGGCTGGATTCCTTGAGCCCAGGAGTTCAAGACTGGACAACATGAGGATACTTTGTCTCTACAAAAATACAAAAATTAGCTGGGCATGGTGGCATGTGCCTGTATTCCCATACTCAGGAGGCTGAGGTGGGAGGATTGCTTGCCTAGGTGACAGAGCAAGACCCTGTCTAAAAGAAACATTCCTGTGTTCTCTGATTTTGTAATGGTGGGCCAGTCTCACATTTTCATTTTCAGAGACGGATTCTAGGAGGCAACTCCATGAGGCCACAACTTCTCTTTCCAGCCTCCTCCCGAGCCATGCCTCCTGGCCCAGCACAAACCCCCAGGGAGCCACCCGGAATGACGTGTGGCCCTCCCGTCCTGTGTACAGTGAGCCCACGTGCTCTGACTCCTGCTGTTTCTGTCTGAATGCCCTCTGCTTTCTCTCTCCATCTGGCACAGTTCCCCCAGCCCCCAGGCCCGCCTCAGGGTCCTTCCACTGGGGAGGTCATGCACACAAAGCACACTTGCCACTGAACAACGGGTGTGCACGCCCAGATACTTGCCTGGATGGCGAGCTACTGGGGGAAGGACCGGCCTTACCTTTCTTCCCCAGGGGCTGTATAGGTCCCAGGATTTATTTCTATTTGTTTCCCACCTCCAATACCTTATTCTGAAAATGTCCAAACCAAAGATAATGGTATAATGAACACCCTTCACTCAGATTTGCCACAATTTGCTTTTTCTCTCTTACTTTGTCTTGCTGAACTAGTGCAGACATCTGAACACTTGGCCAGGGCTGGGGATTTGGAAGGTGCTTAACGCCTGCTGGAATCAACGAAAGGGAGAGCAAGGACACGGCGCTGCTCCCTCTGCCTTTGGCCCCAGTGGATAACCTTGCACAGCAAAGCGCTGGCCTTTCTAAAATGCTAACACAGAGGAGCTGCCCACCTACTTGGAGGCTGGCTGCCAACAGTCAGCACAGCCCCTCTGCAGACACGCAAGGCCCCTGTCATCCCTTCCTGCCTCATCGCTCACTGAGCCCTGGAAGACAGCCTCGTCCTCACATCCACCTGCGACCCCCATGTGCTGTTGGACTTGAGCCATGGAACCTCTGTCCTCCCCGCTCACCCAGGGAGGCCTCACTTCCCTTCCATGTCCCTTGCATGTCCCTTGCATCCTCAGAGAAGTGGAGGACTCCCCTGATAGTTGGTCTGACCCTTGGCATCAAGGGCAGCCTCTGTTGGGGTGGCCCATTCATGCCGGTCTGCCCAAGACTGCCCAGTTTGAGCACTGAAAGTCCAGTGTCCTGGAAGCCCTCAGGCCTGGGCAAACCAAGAGGACTGGTCACCCTGGCTTCTGTTGACTCTCACTGGGTGGGCAGGACATGTTCACATGCCCACTGCTGGGAGACAGCAGCCTGAGAGTCACCCGGGGCAGGGGCTGGGCTGCTCTCTACCTCCCCAACCCTGCCAAGGCCAGGCCACAGAACAGGCCCAAGGACAGGTTTGCTGACGCTGGCTGACTGCCTAGAGGAAAGAAGAAATGAACGAGTGGACAGGGCTGGGTGCAGTGGCTCATGCCTGTAATCCCAGCACTTTAGAAGGAGGGCGAGGCAAGTGGATCTCCTGAGGTCAGGAGTTCGAGACCAGCCTGACCAACATGGTGAAATCCCATCCCTACTAAAAATACAAAAATGAGCTGGGCATGGTGGCAGGTGCCTATAGTCTCAGTTACTCGGGAGGCTGAGGCAGGAGAATCACTTGAACCCAGGAAGAGGAGGTTGCAGTGAGCCAAGATCACACCACTGCTGCACTCCAGCCTGGGCGACGGAGCGAGACTCTGTCTCAAAATAAAAAATAAATAAATAAATAAAAGAAAGAAAGAAAAATAGGCCGGGCGCGGTGGCTCAAGCCTGTAATCCCAGCACTTTGGGAGGCCGAGACAGGCAGATCACAAGGTCAGGAGATCGAGACCATCCTGGCTAACACGGTGAAACCCCGTCTCTACTAAAAAATACAAAAAACTAGCCAGGCGTGGTGGCAGGCGCCTATAGTCCCAGCTACTCGGGAGGCTGAGGCAGGAGAATGGCATGAACCCCGGAGGTGGAGCTTGCAGTGAGTGGAGATCCGGCCACTGCACTCCAGCCTGGGCGACAGAGTGAGACTCCGTCTCAAAAAAAAAAAAAAAAAAGAAAAGAAAAATAAATGAATGAGTAGACAAACAAACAGTAATCTTGCCTCCTTCAAATCTGCTCAGATGTCATCTCCTCCATGAGGTCTTCCTTCCCTGACTGCTGTCTCAGATGACAGCCTCCCCACTCCCCACCCGCACTTTATAGGCTTCCCCGGCATGTATCACCGACTGACATTCTCCATGTCATTTGCTCACTTTCACTAGGGTCCATCTCTTGGACCACCGTGCCAGCTCCACATGGGCAGGGGTTTTTGTCTGTTTTGATCACTGAGGTATTTCTGGTGCTTAGAACAATAGGTGTTCGGTAAGAATTCATTGAATGAATGAATCCTTGCTTTCCTGCAAAAGGTGGAGCCTCCTGGCCTTCTTCTCACACATTTCGTCTTTTGTTTAATTTGTTCCACAGACATCAGTGCCCTCTGCGTCACTGTGCATGCATGCATGTGCATGTGTGTGGGTGTAGGTGTGTGTGCATGTGCCTGTGTGTGTGCCTGTTTGTGTGCGGGTACATGCATGCACGTGTGTGTGCATGTGTGCGTTGTGTACATGTGTGTTTCCGTGTGTGCGTGTGTGTGTGTGTGTATACAAAGCAGAGTGCCCAATCTGATGGCAGGAGGGGCAGAGGCCAGGGTGAGGACTCAAAGAGCCATCATGCCTGGTTGTGTGTGAAGCCAAGGACCTGGCATTTGGGGGTGGGGTCTCTGGGGCAGGACCCTGAGCTCTTTGCAACAGCCTTAAAAGAAAGCCTGGATTGTAATAACCATGGCCAACATATATTGAACACTTGCTATGTCCCAACCACTGTTCTGTGTGCTTTATGTATGTTTTCTCAGTTAATTCTCAAATCTCTGAAGTATAATTGTCTCCATATTGCAGATGAGGCTGGGGAGCCAGAGTGACTTGCTCAGGGCACCACAGCGAGAAAGTGGGGGTCACAGTCAGACTCTGAAGGGTGCTGCTAACCCTGGCGCTGGAGACTCCGTTTGCAGAAGAGGAAGGAGGATCAGCGAGGTGAAGTCACTTGCCCAGGGTCACAGAGGTGGTCTGCTGAGATTTTCAGCAGGTCCAGGATGCCAGAGGAGGCTGAGGTCCCACTCAGTGGCCACCCTGGAAGAGGTGAGGGTAACCAAAGGGAAGAGGACAGAGACCCAGGGCCAGGCAGGAGCTCTGCTTGAATGCAAAACAGCTGCCCAGAACTTGAGGACAGGAGGGACCAGGTCTGGCTGGGGAGATGGAGGCCAGCTTCTCAGCAAAGCTGCCCTTGCTTCCTCTTCTCTCCTGAAAAATGGCCACAGAAGCCGTGGACCACCTGTTTCCAGGCCTCCACATGGGCTAGCTGCCATGCACTGGCCCTAGAGAGAAGCAGGGGGCGGGCAGCGGCCCCTGTCCCAGGCCCCTCCTCCCGTACTCGGCAACATCGGCCTGACTCACCTGGTGATACCAAGTGTGTATTCTGTGTCAGGAGCTGTGCTGTGCAACTGAAGATGCTCTGACTTACTTAATTCTTACACCCAACAAGTTCAGACAGGGAAACAGAGTTCAGGCAGCGAGGTAGCTGCCCAAGCCACTAGCAGAGGGAGGGTACCAGCCCTGACTATCTGGCTCCAGAGCCTGTGCCTCTAGCCCCTACCCAGGATGCAGGGCCCTGGTTCCCCTGGCTCCCTGCCACGAGCCTGTGTAGTCCCTGGCAGCAGACACCACCCACGGTGTTCCACAGCCCAGCAAAGGGCTCGGCACACAGCAGGCTCAGCTGAAAACAATCCTTGCTCTTTGAGCTATGGGAACAGTGACTTCTTCCTTTGGATGTTTCTCCCTCTACCCAAGTCTGGGAAACAATAACACAGTCTCTCAATTGGACAGTACACACACCTTTCAACGCTGCCCCTCCTCGGAAGGCCAAGAAGTGGGCAGAACATGGGCTTCCAACCAGGCCAACCTGGAAATGAACCCCAGCTCCACTCTGCAAATCACTGCACCTCCCTGAGCCTCAGTTTCCTCATCTGTAATATGGGGTTCATAACTGTCATTATGAGGAGCATGGTGGGGTCAGCCTGTAGTCCCAGCTACTCAGGAGGTGGAGGCAGGAGGATTGCTTGAGTGCAGGAGTTTGAGTCCAGCCTGGGCAACACAGCAAGACCCTGTAACAATATTTTTTTTTAAATAGTGAAAAAAAAAAAAAAAAAGCTGGGCGCGGCAGTTCACGCCTGTAATCTCAGTACTTTGGGAGGCCGACGTGGGCAGATTACTTGAGGTCAGGAGTTCAAGACCAGCCTGGCCAACATGGTGAAACCCCATCTCTATTAACAGTACAAAACTTGGCCAGGCGCGGTGGCTCACACCTGTAATCCCAGAACTTTGGGAGGCCGAGGTGGGCGGATCATGAGGTCAGGAGATGGAGACCATCCTGGCTAACACAGTGAAACTCCATCTCTACTAAAAATACAAAAAATTAGCCGGGCGTGGTGGTGGGCGCCTGTAGTCCCAGCTACTCAGGAGGCTGAGGCAGGAGAATGGTGTGACTATTGGAGGTAGAGCTTGCAGTGAGCCAAGATCGCACCACTGCACTCCAGTCGGGACGACAGAGTGAGACTCTGTCTCAAAAAAAAAAAAAGTCCTGGTGAGGATTAAAGGAGACAACAAGAGCTGGTGCCAGGCACACAGTGGGTATGCTCAGCGAGGGTGTATCTGTCCACCAAGCACCGTAGCCACCCCCAGGGCTCTCCCAAGGCCACCTTGGCCACTGCCCCCCTACTTTGAAAGTACGGCTATATAAACCATGATATGTTTGAAGCATACAGAACACACAGAAATGAGCTGTCCCCGGTCGGAGCACTCCACTCTGGCACACATGCAATCATAACAGGCCCTCGGATTCCTGAGTGTTTTCTGAGGGCTGGGGTCTGTACCATGTGCTGTACGTGGGCGGCCTCCTTCCTTTCATCCTCACGACTTCCTGTGGAGGTTGGTCCTCAGTTACCCCAATTTATAAATGGAGAGACTGAGGCTCCAAGAGGTCCCACAGCCAGGGAGTGGTGGAAGTAGAATTTGTTTTCATGTAGATGTGTATTTATTGACATCAAAGATGTTTACAATATATTATTAAATGAAAAGCAGTCCACAGGCCAACAGAGTATAATTTGGGAGAGTATTATTAAAATATTAACAGTAGTTATCCCTAGGTGATAGGATTGAGGGCCTTACAATTCTTTTCTTTTTTTTTCTGCTTATCCATATTTTCTAATTTTTTAATAACAGCTTTATTGAGATAGAATTCACATCACATACAATCCACCTGTTTAACACATGCAATTCAGTGGTTGTTAGCATGCTCACATAACTATGAAGCCATCACCATCATCAACTTTAGAGCATTCTCAGGCCGGGCGCAATGGCTCACACCTGTAATTCCAGCACTTTGGGGGGCCAAAGTGGGCAGATCACTTGAGGTTGGGAGCTTTGGGACCAGCCTGGCCAACACCGTGAAACTCCATCTCTACTAAAAGTACAAAAATTAGCTGGCCATGGTGGCGTACCTATAATCCCAGCTACTCAGGAGGCTGAGACAGGAGAATCACTTGAACCTGGGAGGTGGAAGTTGCAGTGAGCCGAGATCATGCCACTGCACTCCATCCAGCCTGGGCAAAAGAGCGAGACTCTGTCTCAAAACAAAAAACAAACAAACAAAAAAACCAAAAAACAACAAACTTTAGAGTATTTTCATCATTCCCAAAACAAACCTCCTACCCATTAGCAGTCACTCCCCATTTTCCAGAACCCACCTCTCCAGCCCTAGGAAACCATATTCTGTCTCTATGGATTTCTGTGTTCTGGACATTTCATACAAATGGATTCACACAATATGTGGTCTTTGTGACAGGCTCCTTTCACTTAGCATAATGTTCTTAAGCTTCATCCGTATTGTAGCATGGATCAGTATTTTATTCCTTTCCATGGCCAATAATATCCATATTATATCTGTCAATTCATCATATTGAAAGACAGTCAGGCTGGTGTGGTGGCTCACACTTGTAATCCCAACCCTTTGGGAGGCCAAGGTGGTCGGATTGCTTGAGGCCAGGAGTTTGAGACCAGCCTGGGACACACAGTGAGACCCCATCTCTACAAAATGCAAAATAAAAAATATTATCTGGGTGTTGTGGTGCATGTGTGGAGTAGCCTTTAGTCCCAACTACTAGGGAGGCTGAGGTGGAAGGATCACTTGAGCCTGAGGGTTCAAGGCTGCAGTGAGCCGTGATCACACTATTGCACTTCAGCCTGGGTGACAGAGCAAACACTCAAAAACTCAAAAACAAAAACAAACAAACAAAAACAAAAAAGAAGAAGAAGAAGAAGAAAGAAACAGACATTCAGGACAACCGGGTTGTTTTCACATTTTGGCTATTAGGAATAATGCTGCTATTAACATTTGTGTAAGTCTGTGTGTGGATATATGTTTTAATTCTCTCAATTATATATCTAGGAGTGGAATTTCTGGGTCAAATGATAATTCTATGTTTAAACTTTTGAGAATGTGTCGGACTGTTTTCCAAAATGACTGCACCATCTTACATTCCCACCAGCAGTGCATGAGGGATGCAATTGCTCTATGTCCTCACCAACACTTGTTCTTATTTGTCTTTTTTATTCTAGTCATCTTGTGGATGTGAAGTGGTATCTCACTGTGGTTTTGATCTGTATCTCTCTGATAGCCAATGATATTGAGCACCTTTCATTTGCTGATTGGCCATTTATACATCTTTTTTGGAGAAATATGTGTTTAGATCCAATTGCCATTTTTAAAATTGAGTTATTTGTTTTGTTTTGTTTTTTTTGTTTTTTTGTTTTTTTTTTTTTTGAGACAGAGTCTCACTCTGTTGCCCAGGCAGGAGTGCAGTGACATGATCTTGGCTCAGTGCAACCTCTACCTCCCAGGCTCCAGTGATTCTTCCACCTCAGCCTCTCGAGTAGCTGGGACTACAGGCACCAGGCACACAACACCATGCCTAATTTTTGTATTTTTTGTAGAGATAGGTTCTCTCTATATTGCCCAGGCTAGTCTCAAACTCCTGGACTCAAGCAATCCTCCTGCCTCAGCCTCCCAAAGTGCTGGGATTACAGGTGTGAGCCACTATGCCCAGCCAAAATTGGGTTGTGTCTTTATTATTGTTGTTGGAAGTAGGATTTGGAGCCAGGTCTGGCCCTTGCTTTACTATCAAACGGTGGACACAGCACACACCCCCATGGCATACACCCCACCGCCAGGGACATCTCGAAGCCCCCTGTGGACTTGGCCCTGCTCTGAGCAGGTAGAAGAGCAAGTCCTACTAGGGCCTGGCCCACAGGAAGTGCCCAGTGAATGTCTATGGATGGACAGACAGACAAGTATATCTCCAGGAACAAGTAAGCCAAAGGGGAAGAAAAAACACACAGACCAAGAAGTCCGCACCCCAGGAGGAAGAAACTGCTGAGGCCTGGCTCCAGGAGGTAGAGATAATGCTCTTGGCACGGCGAGAGGCCACCAGGCAACTGCCTCTCGCGTCCTTGGTGGCAGTAATTTATCTCGCCTGTTTTTACATGACTGACTATTGGCCTGTCTGAGGCTGGGAAGGAGAGGCCATGGAGATTAGCAGGGAACCCGTGAGCCTATCTGTCTAGGGACTTGTAAGGGGGGCAGCTGGTCAGAGGCGGGCAGAGAACTGGTGGGGTATGTCCCTGCCCGCCTCTGGCCCCAGAAACTCACTGCTTCATCACCAAGGGTGCCTGCATCTTGAACATCCAGCTCTGGATTCTGACTCCCTGGGTTTGAATCCCAGCCCTACTATCTCCTTGCTGTGTGACCATGGACAAGTTACTCTCCATCTCTGAGCCTCGGTTCACTCACAGCCTCACCTGTAGAATGGAGACAACCAGAGTGAGAACGAAATGAGACCCTCAGGCTGTGTCTTGGTGGGGCCAGGCTGCCGGTGGGAGGCTACAGACAGTGGGCAGGAGGGCTCACCCACAGGGCATCCCCAGACCCTGGACTCAGAGCCTGTCCCCCTGGGAAACGGAGTCACAGACTCCTGAGAACGACTGAGACCAGCCACCGCAGGAAGGTGCACCTCGGCCCAGTGCTGTGAGAGTGTGGCTGCTGGCGGAGGCAGCTCCAAGAGCCTGCGCGGTAAAGACAGGCTGCGAGGGGGTGCCAGGGCAGCCTCTGACTCAGGCAGCCTGGGATCTGTGTCCCACTCTATCTTTTACTAGCTGTGAACCTTGGGCAGGCACTTGGCCTCTGTGCCTCAGTTTACCGTTTGGAAGACAGAGATGACAGTCGTGCTTACTTTATAGGGTGGCTGTGAAGATTAAATGGGTTAATAGAGGTAAAATGTCAGTTAAAATCTCAGCCTTAAAATAAAGCCCAGAGCATCTCCTGCATTCATTTAACTTCTTTGGACCCCAGATTCTCCCATATTCCCCCGGATTCTTCCAGCTGGGCTCTGTGGAGGATGGGGAAGTGTTAGACTATTCTGGCATTTCCCAAAATGGATTCCGTAGACTTCTAACTCACGGGATGCTCTAGGAAAATAAGAAAGGGTACCATTGTCACGTAGGCCTGGGTGCTGGTGTAGACCCAGCCGCTTCCTGGAACTAACACACACACACACACACACACACACACACACACACACACACACACGAAAGGTTCTGCAGAACCCTGCAGTGAAGAGCCCTGTGGATGTCTGCGTTGTTGTTTCCCAAATTTATTTGACGACGAACACCCTTTTCTGCCCAAGGTCAATTTAACATCCTCCTGGAAAACAGTGACGGTCAAGGTCATTTCTATCTTGCAGCTTCCATGAATCACAGAAAAGACGGGAAGATTTGCTAAAACTCAACATCATCACCTAGAAGAAGTGCCTTCCTGTTTTTAAAACCCTTTCACACTTACCACCATGAAAGCATCATGGCCCTGTGGGGTGCTGTCAGCCCTGCCACAGGGATCCGAGAGGGTCAGAGTGGGAAGGCCACCCCAGGGATACCCCACGCCCATGACTGCCCAGTCAGGACTGGCCCAGGTCCCCTTCTACCCCGTGTAGCTGCCTCTGGCTCCCCCAAACCAGACAGAACACCCAGAAGGTTGTCAGGGCAGAAGGTGGCATCTGTGAGGAACCTTCTAGAACAAGAGTTGCAGCCAGGCACGGTGACTTACATCTGTAATCCTAGCACTTTGGGAGGCCGAGGTGGATGGTTGCCTGAGCTCAGGAGTTTGAGACCAGCCTGGGCAACGTGGTGAAACTCTGTCTCTACTAAAATACAAAAAATAAGCCAGGTGTGGCGGCATACGCCTGTAATCCCAGCTACTCGGGAGGCTGAGGCAGGAGAATTGCTTGAACCCGGGAGGCAAAGGTTGCAGTGAGCTGAGATTGCGCCACTGCACTCCAGCCTGGGTGACAGAGCGAGACTCCATCTCAAAAAAAAAAAAAAAAAAAAACCAGGCCGGGCGCGGTGGCTCAAGCCTGTAATCCCAGCACTTTGGGAGGCCAAGACGGGCGGATCACGAGGTCAGGAGATCAAGACCATCCTGGCTAACACGGTGAAACTCCGTCTCTACTAAAAAAATACAAAAAACTAGCCAGGCAAGGTGGCGGGCGCCTGTAGTCCCAGCTACTCAGGAGGCTGAGGCAGGAGAATGGCGTAAACCCAGGAGGCGGAGCTTGCAGTGAGCTGAGATCCAGCCACTGCACTCCAGCCTGGGCGACAGAGCCAGACTCTGTCTCAAAAAAAAAAAAAGAAAAGAAAAAGGAATTGCCAAAAAGAAGACCTGTACGTTGAGCCAGCCCAGCCTCAGGCAAGGGAGATGTCAGAGGATCAGGAGTCCCCTGGGGGCACCTGCAGAGGAGGCCCTGTGACCCCGAGCCTAATTAATTGGGAAAGTGCCTCATTCAAGTAGCCCCTCACACCTCCCTGTAAACATCTCAACAAATCTAACATCCAGCCACCAGATTATATCTCCCAGACAGCAGCCTCTTGAACGTAGGACAAGGGCCAAAATTCTTCCCTAGGCCTTTCGAGGTTTGGAAAAGGAGCTTGATCAGCTAGTCAATGGAGGAGACTGACATTTATTGAGCACCAATGATGTCTCATGCATGGTGTACCTGTATGGTGAGATCTCAATTCTGATAATAATCCCTCTTCACAGATGGGGGAAACTGAGTCTCTCGGTGGTAAATTAGCATGTCCAGGGATGCAGCAGGGCTAGGATTCAACTCCAAGATTGGGTTTGGCTCCCAGCCCCAGTGCCACCACACGCCCCGAACCCCGTGCCACATCCCACTCTCTGGGCCCCCTTCCCATTCCTAAGCTAGGTTCTCAGGTCCTCAGATATGAAAGGAATTGGAGGGGGGCTAATGTGATCTGGTCCCTAACACCCTGGCCCACACTGTGGATGGAGAAACTGGCACTTGGGTTTGTCACTCGATGTCCTGGAGAATCGAGCTGTTTCAGCCCCTAGTACACTGATCATCCGTTCAGGGAAGGCAGGTAGAGAAATTCATTTTCTGGGTATGCTAAGCCAAAGGCCATGCCTAAGTCTTTGTGTGAACACTGTGATCATTCCCAGCTGCCCTCAGGTGCAGCCTCCTACCCGGCATCCCACCCGGCTCGCTAACCTTCCAGAATCCTGGCACTCAAGCTGGGGGTATGTGGAGGGGAGGGGGGCCCATCACACAAACCTCCGCAAAACCCCTATTCCTCTTCTTGATGACCCTGCCCCCCGGGGGGATATTCTCCCAAACTGGGACTTCCCAGAATTTCTGGGTCAGCAAACAGAGTGGCTGAGTGGCTGAGTGGCTGAGTGGCCGCGGGCAGGGGCCAGGCCCCCCCACTCCTCTCCTGCGAGACCTCTCCCCTGCACTGCTGCACGTCCTCCTGCCCGGCGCAGAAGCAGACATTGGACAGGAGAGAGAGCCAGCGCCAAGCCCTCCGAGCTTTCCCACCACACCACCCATCTTCAGGCTGTCTGAGAGGCACGCTTTCTTTCCTCCATCCCTGGCAGCAGATCCAGGTCACAGAGAGGGGCAGCTGTTTGCCCAGGGCCACACCGCGAGGCGGCGGTGGGCGTTACACCCGGGTCTGGCTGACTCCAGAGGTGGGGTCCTTTTTCCCAGTCCAGTGCAGTGGCCAGCAGTGTGGAGGATGGGGAAGTGTTAGACTATTAGTGTGGGATCTGGAGCCCGGGCTCCCCAGCTTCCTCTCTGGGTCACTTGGGGTAGACGCCTCAACTTCTCTGTGCCTCGGTTTCCGCATCTACACAGTGCTATCAGAGAGTCCCTGGCTTCAAATTCTGGGTAAGCTGTGTGGCCTTGAGTGAGTCACTTAACCTGTCTGTGTCTCTGCTTTCTCCAATTTAAAACAGAGTGCTTGTATCCTTAAGGCAAGGGTCAGTATGAGGATATTTTTTTTTTAGACAGTCTCGCTCGATCTTTTTATTGAGACAAAGTCTCGCTCGATTTTTTCAGACAGAGTCTGGCTCGATCTCAGCTCACTGCAACCTCTGCCTCTTGGGTTCAAGCGATTCTCCCACCTCAGCCTCCCGAGTAGCTGGGATTACAGGCACGTGCCACCACATCTGGCTTATTTTTGTATTTTTAGTAGAGATGGGTTTTCACCATGTTGCCCAGGCTGGTCTCGAACTCCTGGCCTCAAGTGATCCACCCATCTTGGCCTCCCAAAGTGCTGGGATTCCAGGCATGAGCCACTGTGCCCGGCCCTAGTCCTTCATTTTAATCCTTACAGTTACCCTGAGGGAGACATGGTAAAACCCCGTCTCTACTAAAAATACAAAAATTAGCCAGGTGTGGTGACACATGCCTGTAATCCCATCTACTGGGGAAGCTGTGACAGGAGAACTGCGTGAACCTTGGAGGCAGAGGTTGCAGTGAGCCGAGATCCTGCCATTGCACTTCAGCCTAGGAGACAAGAGCGACTTTCTGTCTCAAAAAAAAAAAAAAAAAAGAAGAACTAGGGCTTGGCTTGGTGGCTCATGCCTGTAATCCCAGCACTTTGGGAGGCTAGGGTGGGAGGATCACTTGAGGCCAGGAGTTCCAAACCAGCCTGGGCAACATAGTAATACCCTGTTGCTACAATATATTAAAAAATTAACTGGGTATTTTAGCACACGCCTGTAGTTCCAACTACTCAGGAGGCTGAGGTGAGAGGATTGCTTGAGCCCAGGAGATTGAGGCTGTAGTGAGTCAAGATTATGCCACTGCACTCCAGCCTGGGTGACAGAGCAAGACCCTGTGTCTAAAAAAGTAAAATGGAGAACTAATGTGTGGAAAGTGCTAGATATAGTTCCCCACCCAGAGTTGAAAGGGTGAAACTACCACAGGTCAGGGGATTGCTCAGGGTCAGGTGCATAGCCTGGAGTGCAGGAGTGTTGGTCCCAGCTCCTTCCTCAGCCCCACCACTCACAGCAGGGGGCATCGCCTTCCCCCACCCTTCCAGGCTCAGAGGGCATCAGGTCCCTCAGGGTATCTCCCCAATCCATTGATGGCACCTACAGCACCCTAGGCAAGCTAACCCCTACCCACTTCTCCCACCGTCTGTGCCCTCTGAGGAGCAGGCTTTCTTCCACCATCCCTGGCAGCAGATCCAGGTCCCAGAGAGGGGCAGCTACTTGCCCCAGGCCACACAGCGAGGCAGCGGTGGGTATCACACCCAGGTCTAGCTGACTCCAGAGTTGGGGTCCTTTCTCCCAGTCCAGGGCAGTGGCCGGGGTGTGGGATCCGGAGCCCAGGCTCCCCAGCTTCCTCAACAGCCTAAGTCCATCCTGCCTCCAGGCCTTTGCACTCGCCATTCCCTCCTCCTGCCCTGCCCTTCCCATCACTCACGTTCTGCTCAGCTTTGCCTCCCTCAGAGGCTCTCCCGGACCACCCCTCCTGAAATGCCCCGATCCCTATTCTCTCTGTCTCTTGCCCCTGATTATTTGCTTCATGGCACTAACCATTGCCTGAAACTGTCTTTTCTTTTTCTTTTCTTTTTTTTTTTTTTTTTGAGACAGTCTTGCTCTATTGCCCAGGCTAGAGTGCCGTGGCGCAATCTCGGCTCACTGCAAGCTCCGCCTCCTGGGTTCATGCCATTCTCCTGCCTCAGCCTCCCGAGTAGCTGGGACTACAGGTGCCCACCACCACACCTGGCTAATTTTTTTTGTATTTTTAGTAAAGGCAGGGTTTCACTGTGTTAGCCAGGATGGTCTCGATCTCCTGACCTTGTGATCTGCCTGCCTTGGCCTCCCAAAGTGCTGAGATTACAGGCGTGAGCCACTGTGCCGGGCCAAGAAACTTTCTTTAGGGAATAATTTAGAAATTATTTTGCAACAGAAAAATTGCACAGATGGTACAGGGAGTTCCTGTTGGCCCTTCACCCAGTTTTTTCTTATGTCAACCTATTACCTAACCATGGTAAGTGGTCAAAACCAAGAAAGTGACATTGGTACATTATACTGATGAGCCGCAGGCTTTACTCCAATGAAACCGTGTTCTTCCTTACTCATTTGTTCTCAGCTGCCTCCTCAATGAGGAGGCAAACTCTGAAAGGCAGGGAGGTTGCCTCTTCCACTGACATCCATTTCCTCATACCTGGCAAGGAGTGCTGATTGGATAAAGGAGGGAAAAGAATGGCAAAAACAGCCAATGACTATCAAGCATTCCTGCCAGTGTTCCTAAGTGCTTTAAACACTGTAAGTCCCAGCCGGGGCAACACAGTGAGACCCTATCTCTACAATAATTTAAAATTAACTAGGTACGGGAGCACGTGCCTATAGTCCCAGCTACCAGGGAGGCTGAGATGGGAGGATTGCTTGAGCCTGGGAGGTCGAGGCAGCCGTGAGCTATGATTGCACCACGGCACTCTAGCCTGAGCAACAAAGTGAGACCTTGTCTCAAAAAAAAAAAAAAAACAAATCCAAACAAAACCAAACCCAAACACATTGTAAGCCATTTAATCCTCACAACAGCCCATGAAGCAGCTATGAATCATAGGGAAACTAAGGCATGGTACGTTTTGGAGGCTGGCCCAAGGCCACAGAGATGGACAGTACCAGAGTGGGTGGGTTCTAGCACACTCCTCCTGCCCCTGTCACAACACGCCGACGGCACCACGGGGTAACACAGCAAATGCCAGTCCCTCCATGTTCTCAGTTCACGAAACAGTGGAAGGGTCGCACCTCCCACAGCCCAGCAGGAGTACAGGCTTGGGATGGAGGCTGAGCCTCTGCATCTTGCTTCTGCCCACCGTGACTAGTGGCTACCCTGGCCCTGCACAGAATGACACAGGGGCTCTGTTCCAAGGGCCCTCAGCCTCACCCTTCTTCAGGGAAACAGAAGGGGGCTGGTTCGGCCCCAAACCGTGGGCTCCGGCCAGTGCTCCCGATTCCCCAGATCCTGCAGGCACAAAGCAGGCCTGAGTCCGCCCCCCTCCGTTGGCCCACAGCTTGCACTGGGACTCTAGGATCTGGCTGCTGAGGGCTGGGTACAGAGCATGGGCCCCTCTCCTGAAGTCCAGTGTTCTCAGAGGAGCTTTCTGGGCTCTGGAAGAGGAAAGAAGAGGAAGACATGGTGTCCCTTTCCGGATGTGGGGTGCAGTGACACACAGGAGTACTGCAGCCTCTTCCCAGCACCCAGGGACCAGGCCAGAGAGACGTCCCAGCACCTCCCAAGGGAGAAGCCACTCTCCAGCAGCTGGACAGGACCAGAGCCTGCCCCACATGGCCGGCCGGGGTTCTACCCAGAGCCAGCCTGGCGCAGCCTCGGTCCCTAATCATGTTTGCTGGATGCCTTGAATACAAGCGCCGGTGCCCAGAGTCTCCTTGAGGTTTCAGCTGGGCATGCCGGGCCCATCCCCCATTCTGGGGAGCAGAATAAGTATGGGGAGTGGTGACAGGGGACACCATGAGGTGGTGGTGGCCTTGGTGAGACAAGCAGGCAGAGCTGGGGGTGGGGGCGCCCTGGGCTTGGCTAATTAAACAGCGACCGTGATGAATCGGGGAGAAACTGCTGCTTGCTAATTAAAGGTGCAGGCAACTTGCCTGGCAAGGATGGGAGGCAGAAGTCCTGGAACCATGTTGAGGGCCAGGCCAGCGAGGACAAAGCTTGGCCAAAGCACCCCACCGTGCCCATTCTGGGCATCCCTCCCATTGCCCTCCCCCACCCAGCAGGGGCCCACAGCCCCCTCCCCACTTCCCTATCTCTCCGACCCACCTTGCCAAGCCTGGGGCCTCCAACTTCCCCCCTGCCCCTCCCCACCAACCCAAATCCTTTCCTGATAAGGGCCTGGGTGTTGCGGAGGAGGAGACTGGCTCTGGTGGCTGGGCTGGGGGTGGACTCGCTGAGCCTTTGAGGTCCTCCTTCCCACCCCACCGCCAAAGTCCCAGAGGTGGGCAGTGAGTCCAGTCAAGGCTGACGTGACTTATTGGGAACAAGACCCCCAAGAAGATCATAGACTCTTAGTACCTGAGACTCGCAGGGGGCTTCAGGTCTTCCCTAATTTCCCAGCAGTCCCCAGTGTCAGCCCAGGTATGAGAGACAGGGACAGCAC
Source organism: Macaca fascicularis (assembly GCF_037993035.2). Classification (NCBI taxonomy): domain Eukaryota; kingdom Metazoa; phylum Chordata; class Mammalia; order Primates; family Cercopithecidae; genus Macaca; species Macaca fascicularis. Next base: position 88,736,067 of record NC_088384.1, read on the forward strand.
CTCTTTCCGGGCTCAACATTCCAGTCTTTGTAAAGGGAAAACTGGCCAGGCGAGGTGGCTACTGCCTGTGACCCAGCATGTTGGGAGGCTGAGGCAGGAGACTCACTTGAGCCTGGGAGTTCAAGGCAGGCCTAGGAAACACAGGAGACCCTATCTCTAAAAAAAAATTAGCTGGGTGTGTTGGCTTGCGCCTGTGGTCCCTGTTACTCAAGGGGTTGAAGTGGGAGGATCACTTCAGCCCAGAAGGTCGAGGCTATAGTGAGCCATGATTGCCCCACTACACTCCAAAGTGGGTAACAGAGTGAAACCCTGTTCAAAACATAAATAAATACATAAATAAAGGAAAAGAAATGAGAAAATTGGAGCAAATGATCTCTGAGCCTTGAAGATTCTTACGGGGTGGACAAGAAAACTCCCTGAGGCTGCTCATCCCTGCCCCAAGTCGGTTCAAAGCAGGGCTATAGGCTCAGACACCTTTGCCAACCAACGTGACCTCAGGCAAGGGAGCTCATGGTCACATGCCTGGGTTTCCCCATTGGTAAGGCTGGAGATGGCAACAGTGCCCACCTCAAAGAGCCTCTGAGAAGACTGGGGGAGATAACAAAGCTGAAGTGTCCAGCACAGTATCTGGTCTGACCTGAGTAGCCAGCCACTGCCATCTGAAAGGTCTGGGGAACTGGGGGGTAACCTGGCACCTAGCCTGCCTGAGTCTTACCTCTTCATGTGGCAGCTGCAGTCTGGCACTCTGAGGAGAAGGATTAGAGAGCTTAAGTGTCTTCCGCAAAGCCACACTGCTATGGAAGAGGAAGAGGCAGCCCTGGATCCTTTGAGTGAGGAGAGGATGGGATCTGGATTCCTATGTTGACATTTGTGGAGCATCTGCTGGATGCAGGGTCCTGAACAAGACCCTAGGAAGGGACTAAGATGAATCTGAGATTCACTCTGCCTTTAAGGGGACCCCAGTCTAGAAGGGGAGAGAAAACACACATACAAACAACTGGAATGCAAAGCAAATGTGGCTGGGTGCGGTGGCTCACACCTGTCATTTTGGGAGGGCTAGGCAGGAGGATCACTTGAGGTCAGGAGTTTGAGACCAGCCTGGCCAACAGGGCAAAACCTCGTCTCTACTAAAAATACAAAAATTAGCTGGGCATGGTGGTGCACACCTGTAGTACCAGCTACTTGGGAGGCTGAGGCACGAGAATCGTTTGAACCTGGTGGGGCAGAGGTTGCAGTGAACTGAGATCGCGCCAGTGAGCTGAGATAGTGCACTCTAGCTTGGGCGACAGAGCAAGACTCCGTCTCAAAAAAAAAAAGAAAAAAAAAGCAAATACCCCTGGCATCAGAGGGGGCCCAGTAGCCCTCCATGCAGGGGGCTGGTGAGACTCTTGGGATGGTAGGGAGATGCTGCTGTGTCTCGGAGCTCAATTTGCAAAGCAAAGGTTTTGATTTTATTTGAAGGGTAAAATCAGCCCTGGGGGGTCATGGGGGTGCTGATGGAGCCTCCTCTGGTTTTTTTGGGAAGTTCTGGGTGGTTCCTGATGTCTGTGATTTCTGCTTCTATGGTTCTAGGATCTATCCTGGAGGTATCTAGGAGTCCCAGATGCTGTGGTTTTGGAGACTACACTGTCCAGGCCCCCAGCATGAATACATTCACATCCACAAAGGACAGTGAGGTCCTCATTCCAGGTGGCCAGACACCCACCAGTTTGGGGGGCTTCCTGCTGCTGGGCAATTTGGTGGGGAGAGGATGCAGCACCAGTGAGAGGCCTGCTCAGAGATGGTGGAAGCCTCCCAAGGCTGAGAGACGCAAGGCTGCTGGCCCTGATGCTGCAAAGCCTGAGTCTCAGCGGCAACCCAGAGCAGGCAAGGTGAGTGCTAGGTCACTCACCTTGGGGATGGTGCCTCCATTACTCCCTTCCTGGAGATCAGAGCTCAGCCAGAGGAGCGGGCGGGTCTAGTCACAGGAAGTCTGTGCAAGCACAGCTAGCAGCTCCTGGAAAATAGGCACTGCTCTCAGCCTCCCCAGGGCACCCTGCACCCAAGCTGGGTCAAATGATGGTCTGGGGCGCCCTCTGGTGGCTTCTCTGGGCAGTGGTGGATGCTGAAGCCACTGTGAATTTAAGGGTGGGTGGGGCAGAGATGGTCAGAGTTGGAAGATTTCAAGGTGGACCACTCTTTCCACTACCCAGATGGGCAAACCAAGGCCCGGAGGAAAGTGACCTACCTACAGTTGCACAGCCAGTGACTTATACAAGAACAGAGCCCAGAAGTTCCTCTGTACCAGTGCTTTTTTTAGGGGGTCTCAAGGCATCCCACCCCAGGGGAGGGAAGGCTGAGTGTCCGGGGCTCACTCCCAGTGCATGTGGACAGCTGAACTGTAGGTCGCTGAGTATCTGTGTGACATAGCACGCAGCACTTCCCTCCCAGGCTTGGGTTCTTCGCCTCTAAAGCCTGGGGTTACTGTGTTGGCAAGGGATGGGGGACTAGGCCTCCTGCTTGTATACTGCTGGAACTGAGGATGTAAACCAGCCAGTCTTTCGGGGAGTTCTAAGAAGAGTGTTCCTACAGCTGGTATCATACTTCATGGTGAGAGATTGGGGGCTTTCCCCAAGACCAGGAACAAGACAAGGATGTCCACTCTTACGGCAAAGTTGGATTCACAACTCGTATTCAACATTGTACTGAGTACAATGGCAAGAAAATAATCATTCAGGTTGCAAAGGAAGAAGTAAAACTATTCCTATTTGCAGATGACATGATCTTATATATAGAAAATCCTGGTTGGGCACGGTGGCTCATGACTGTAATCTCAGCACTTTGGGAGGCCAAGGCAGGCGGATCACCTAAGGTCAGGAGTTTAAGACCAGCCTGGCCAACATGGCAAAACCCCGACTCTACTAAAAATACAAAAATTAGCCAGGTGTGGTGGTGGGCCTGTAACCCCAGCTACTCAGGAGGCTGAAGCACAAGAATTGCTTGAACCTGGGGTTCAGAGGTTGCAATGAGCCAAGATCACACCACTACACTCCAGCCTGGGCGACAGAGCAAAAAAAAAAAAAAAAAAAAAAAAAAATTCCTAAAGATTCCACTAAAAAAAATATTGTAACTAATAAATGTGTTTGGCAAAGTTGCAGGATACAAGATCAATATACAAAATTCAATTGAGTTTCTACACATTTGCAATGAACACTTCAAAAATGTAATTACGAAAATAATTCAATTTATACTAGCATCAAAGAGAATAAAATGCTTAGGAATAAAAGAAGGAGGCCGGGCGTGGTGGCTCACGCCTGTAATCCCAGCACTTTGGGAGGCTGAGGTGGGCGGATCACAAGGTCAGGAGATCGAGACCACGGTGAAACCCCGTCTCTACTAAAAATACAAAAAATTAGCCGGGCGCGGTGGCGGGCGCCTGTAGTTCCAGCTACTTGGGAGGCTGAGGCAGGAGAATGGCGTGAACCCAGGAGGCGGAGCTTGCAGTGAGCCAGGATCGCGCCACTGCACTCCAGCTTGGGCGACAGAGCGAGACTCCGTCTCAAAAAAAAAAAAAAAAAAAAAAAAAGGAATAAAAGATGTACAAAACTTATAATCTGAAAACTACAAAACATTGTTTAAAGAAATTAAAGATGCCATAAATAAATGGAAAAATACCAATGTTCATGCATCTAAAGACCTAATATTGTTAACATGGCAAGACTCCCCAAATTGATCTTCAGATTCAACACAATCTCCATCAAAATTCCAACTTGGTTCTTTACAGAAATTGACAAGCTGATCCTAAAGTTCATATGGAAATTTAAGGGACTCAGAAAAGTCAAAACAGTCCTGAAAAAGAATAATGGTGGGCCAGGCGTGGTAGCTCATGTCTGTAATCCTAGCATTTTGGGAGGCCAAGGTGGGCAGATCACTTGAGTCCAGGAGTTTGAGACCAACCTAGGTGATATGGTGAAACCTCATCTCTACAAAAAATACAAAAATTTATCTGGGTGTGGTGGCATGCGCCTGTAGTCCTAGCTACTCAGGAGGCTGAGGTGGGAGGATCACTTGAACCTGGGCAGTAGAGATTACAGTGAACCAAGAATGTGCCATTGCATTTCAGCCTGGGTGACACAGCAAGACCCTTCCCCAAAAACAAAAGAAGAAGAAGAAGAAAAAAGAGAACAATGCTGGAGTGCACACACTTCCAATTTCAAAAACTACTACAAAGCTACAGTAATCAGGACAGTGTGGTACTGGCATACGGACAGACATAGAGATCAATGAAATATAAACAAGAGTCCTAAGAGTCCAGAAATAAACCCTCACATTTGGTTCACCTGCAAGAGCTGAACATATTTAATGGTGGAGTTCAATGGGCAAAACACAGCCTTGCAAAAGAAAGAGGTCAGACCCCTGCCTCACACCATACACAAAAATTAACTCAAAATGGATGAAAACAAATGTAGGAGCTAAAGCTATAAAACTCTGAGAACATAGACATAAATCTTCATGACCTTGGATGAGGCAACAGTTTCATAAATATGATACCAAAAGCACAAGCAACCAAAGAAAAAATAGATAGACTGGGCTTCATCAGAATTTAAATTTTCAGGTCAGGCATGGTGGCTCACACCTGAAATCCCAGCACTTTGGGAGGCTGAGGCAGGAGGATTGCTTGAGACTGGGAGGGCAAGGTGGCAGTGAGCCAAGATTGCATCACGGCACTCCAGCCTGGGCAACAGAACAAGATCCTGTCAAAAAAAAAAAAAAAAAAAAAAAGGTGTTTCAATGGACACTATCAAGAAAGTGAAAAGTGTCCCACAGGATAGGAGAAAATAGCTGACAATCATATATCTGATAATGGATTCTAACCAGCATATATAAAGAACGCTTACAACTCAATAATAAAAGACAAATAGCCCAGTTTAAAAATGGGCTGAGCCAGGTACGGTGGCTCACTCCTGTAATCCCAGCACTTTGGGAGGCTGAGGCAGGCAGATAACCTGAGGTCAAGAGTTCAAGACCAGCCTAGCCAACATGGTGAAACCCCATCTCTACTAAAAATACAAAAATTAGGCAGGAGTGGTGGCAGGCGCCTGTAATTCCAGCTACTCAGGAGGCTGAGGCAGGAGAATCACTTGAACCCAGGAGGCGGAGTTTGCAGTGAGCCAAGGTCGTGCCACGGCACTTCAGCCTGGGCAACAGAGGAAGACTCCATCTCAAAATTTAAAAAATAAAAATAAAAAAGGGCTGATATGGTTGGGATGTTTGTCTCCTCCAAATATGCTGAAATATGATCTCCAATGCTGGAGGTGGGGCCTGTTGGGAGATGTTTGGGTCATGGAGGTGACTCCCTCATGAATGGCTTGGTGTCCCCCTCGCAGTAATGAGGGAGTTCTTGCTCTGTTACTTCACAAGAGAGCTGGTTGTCTGAAGGAGGCTGGCACTTCCCACTCCCTCTTTTGCTCACACTGGTTCCCCTTTGCCTTCTACCATGACTGGAAGCTTCCTGAGGCCTGCTCCAGGAGCAGGTGCTGGTGCCATGCGTCCTGTACAGCCTGTAGAACTGTGAGCCAAATAAACCTCTTTTCTTTACAAATTACTCAGTCTCAGCTATTCCTTTATAGCAATGCAAACAGACTAATGCATAAGCATAGGATGTAAATAGACATTTCTCCAAAGAAGATATACAAATGGCCAATAAGCACATGAGAAGATACTCAACATCATTAATCGTTAGGAAAATGCAAATCAAAACCACAATGAGATACCACTTTGTACCTACTAGGTTAGTTATAATAAAAAAGACAGATGTAACAAGTGTTGATGAGAATATGGAGAAATCAGAAACCTCATACACTGCTGCTAAGAATGTAAAACGTTTTGGAAAAAGCCTGACAGTTCAAAAGGTTATATATAGAGTTATATGATCCAGCAATTCAGGTATACTAAATATACTAAAAGGTATATATCCAAGAGAAATGAAAACATATATTCACATAAAAACTTACATAAGGCTGGGTGCAGTGGCTCATGCCTGTAATGCCAGCACTTTGGGAGGCCAAGGCAGGTGGATTGTCAGAGTTCAGGAGTTCGAGACCACCCAGGGCAACATGGTGAAACCCTGTCTTTACTAAAAATAGAAAAAAAAAAAAAAGAAAAAAACCAGCCAGGCATGGTGGCATGTGCCTGTAGTCCCAGCTACTCAGGAGGCTGAGGCAGGAAAATCACTTGAGCCTGGGAGGCAGAGGTTGCAGTGAGCCAAGATCGACCACTGCACTCCAGCCTGGACAACAGAGTGAGACTCCATCTCAAAAAAAAAAAAAAAAATCTTGACTATTCATAGCAGCATTATTCCCCCAGAATAGAAACCACCACAACCCAAATGTCCATCAGCTGATGAATGGATAAATGAAAGGTGGTATATTCATACAATGGAATATTATTCAGCAATAAAAAGGAAGACTAAAGTGCTGACACATGCTGTAACATAGATAAACCTTAAAAACTGCATGCTGGGGCCAAACACAGTGGTTCACACCTGTAATCCCAGCACTTTGGGAGGCTGAGGTGGGAGGATTACCTGAGGCCAGGAGTTCAGGACCAGCCTGAGCAACACAGTGAGACCCCATCTCTACAAAAAAATTAAAAATTAGCTGAGGCCGGGCATGGTGCCTCACACTGGTAATCCCAGCAGTTTGGGAGGCTGAGGCAAGTGGAACACTTGAGGCCAAGAGTTTCAGACCAGCCTGGCCAACATGGTGATATCCTGTCTCTACTAAAAATATAAAAATTATCCAGGTGTGGTGGCAGGCATCTGTAATCCCAGCTACTTGGGAAACTGAGGTAGGACAATCATTTGAACCCAGGAAGGGGAGGTTGCAGTGAGCTGAGATCGCACAACTGCACTACAGCCTGGGCGACAGAGCAAGACTCCATCTCAAAAACAAACAAAAGGCCGGGCACGGTGGCTCAAGCCTGTAATCCCAGCACTTTGGGAGACCGAGACGGGCGGATCACGAGGTCAGGAGATCGAGACCATCCTGGCTAACACGGTGAAACCCTGTCTCTACTAAAAATACAAAAAACTAGCCGGGCGTGGTGGCAGGCGCCTGTAGTCCCAGCTACTCGGGAGGCTGAGGCAGGAGAATGGCGTGAACCCAGGAGGCGGAGCTTGCACTGAGCTGAGATCCGGCCACTGCGCTCCAGCCTGGGCGACAGAGCAAGACTCCGTCTCAAACAAAAAAAAAAAAACAAAACAAAACAAAGGAGTTTGAGACTAACCTGGCCAACATGGCAAAACCCTGTCTCTACTAAAAATACAAAAATTAGTTGGGCATGGTGGCAGGTGCCTGTAGTCCTAGCTACTCAAGAGGCTGAGGCACGAGAATTGCTTGAACCCAGGAGGCAGAGGTTGCAGTGAATCAAGATCATGCCACTGCTCTCCAGCCTGGGAGACAGAGTGAGACTCTATTTCAAAAAATAATAAATAAAATAAAATAAAAAATGAGCTGAGCATGGCAGCATGCACCTGTGGTTCTAGCTACTCAGAAGGCTGAAGTGGGAGGATCACTTGAATCTAAGAGTTGGAGGCTGCAGTGAGCTATGACTGCGCCACTGCACTCACTCCAGCCTGGAGAAGAGAGCAAGACTCTATCTCTGGGGAAAAAAAAAAAAAAAGCTTTCACTTTTTCATTTATATGAAATGTCTGGAATAGGGAAATCTATAGAGACAGAAAGCAGAAAACAGATTAGTGGTTGCCTAGGGCTGGGGAAGAGGGTTCAGGAGCAATGGGTATAAGGTTCTTTGGGGAGTGATGAAAATGTTCTAAAATTGTTGTGGTGATGGTTGTACTTTGTGAATAAAAACCTTGAATTTGTGAATTATATGGTATATGAATGATATCTCAATAAAGTTGTTATTTTTTAAACGCCTGTCCTTTGGACCCATGACTCTATTTCTAGAAATTTCTTCTAGAAATCATTCAAGTGCACAAGGACATATGGATAAAGTTTTTCATCCACGCATGGTGGCTCATACCTGTAATCCCAGCACTCTGAGAGGCTGAGGCAGGCAGATAAAGCCCAGGAGTTCGAGATCAGCCTAGACAACATAGCAAGACCCCATGACTTAAAAAATATATATCTAAAATTAGCCAGCCGTGGTAGCACACATCTGTAGTTCCAGCTACTTGGGAGGCAGAAGTAGGAGGATTGCCTGAGCCCAGGAGCTCGAGGCTACAGTGAGTTGTGGTCATGCCACTGCACTCCAGCCTGGGTGACAGAGTGACACCTTATCTCAAAAATAAAAATTAAAAAAAAAAAAAGGTTTTCATTACAGTATTGATTGTAACAGCAAAAGTATGAAAGCAATCTAAGTGTCCATCAGCAGAGGACAGGTCAGTTATATCCATCCCTTTGATGGAACAATGGAGTCATTAAAAATGATGGAGAAACTTATAGCCCCAACTACTCAGGAGGCTGAGGAGGGAGGATTGCGTGAGCCCAGGAGTTTGAGACCAGCCTGGGCAACATAGTGAGACCTCATCTCTAAAACAAAATTTTAAAAATAAATAAATAAAAAGGAATCACATTTACTAACATCGATGAGGTCCAAGATATACCACCAAGTCAAAAGAAAAAAAAAAAAAAAGCAGGTTAAAAAATAAGTAGGCTAGGCGAGGTGGCTCCCGCCTGTAATCCCAGCACTTTGGGAAGCCAAGGCAGGAGGATCACTTGAAATCAGGAGTTCCAGACCAGCCTGGCCAATATGGCAAAACCCCGTCTCTACTAAAAATACAAAAATTAGCCAGACATGGTGGTGGGCACCCCTAATTCCAGTTACTCAGGAGGCTGAGGCAAAAGAATCCCTTGAACCTGGGAGGTGGAGGTTTTAGTCAGCCGAGATTGCACCACTGCACTCCAGCCTGGGCAACAGAGCTAGACTCTGTCCGCCCCCGCACCAAAAAAAAAAAAAAAGAAAGAAAGAAAAAGAAAGAAAAAGAAAGCCTGTAGATTAAAACAGGTACTTAAGAGACTTTAAGAAGAGAAAATTTCAGCCGGGCACGGTGGCTCATGTCTGCAATTTCAGCACTTTGGGAGGCCGAGACGGGTGGATCACCTGAGGTCAGGAGTTTAAGACCAGCCTGGCCAACATGGTGAAACCCCATCTTTACCAAAAATACAAAAATTAGCTGGGCGTGGTGGCAAGCACCTGTAATCTCAGCTACTCGGGAGGCTGAGGCAGGAGAATCACTTGAACCCAGAAGGCAGAGATTGTAGTGAGCCAAGATTGTTCCCCTGCACTCCAGCCTGAGCCACAGAGCAAGACGCTGTCTCAAAAAAAAAAAAAATTTTTCAACATCTAGGAATGGACATTTGAGTAATAACAAACAAGAAAGTGATCAACTTAAAAGGATAACTTTGTGGGGACAGGGAGCTGTGAGTGAGGTGGGCACACAGGGCTCTGGGGTGGCTGGCAAAGCTCTAGATCCTCATTTGAGTGGTGGTTCCCAGGGGTGCTGCTTTGTCGTAATTCATGCCATTGAACAATTATTTTATAGGTTATTTCTGTATGTGCTATATTTTATAATAAAGGTGATTTAAGAATAAAGTATACTCATTCTGATTTTTAAAAAGCAAGTATAGGCAGGGCGTGGTGGCTCACGCCTGTAATCCCAGCACTTTGGGAGGCCGAGGTGGGCGGATCATGAGGTCAGGAGATCGAGACCATCCTGGCTAACATGGTGAAACCCCGTCTCTACTGAAAATACCAAAAAAATTAGCCGGGCGTGGTGGCGGGCACCTGTAGTCCCAGCTACTCAGGAGGCTGAGGCAGGAGAATGGTGTGAACCTGGGAGGCGGAGCTTGCAGTGAGCCGAGATCGCGCCACTGCACTCCAGCCTGGGCAACAGAATGCGACTGTCTCAAAAAAAAAAAGCAAACATAATAGGATTCCATTCTTATGAAAAAATCTGTATCTATATGTGTATAACAAAAATACCTGGAAGTTTACGATTTAGGGTACTCTTTTTATTTTTGAAGACCAGAGCTCACTCTGTCATCCAGGCTGGAGTGCAGCAGCAGGATCACGGCTCACTGCAGCCTCAAACTCCTGGGCTCAAGGAATCCTCTCAAGTAACTGAGACTACAGGTATACACTACCATGCCCAGCTAATTTTTGAATTTTTTTTTTTTAGACATGGGGTCTTGCTATATTGCCCATGCTGGTCCCAACCTCCCGGGCTCAAGCAATCCTCCCACCTCAGCCTCCGAAAGGGCTGGGATTACAGAAGTGAATCACCACACCCAATCTAGGATACTCTTAATTTATGTTTTACTGAATTTTCCAATTTTTGTTACTGCAGTGGACAATAATTACTTCTACAGCCAGAAAAAACAATGAAGCTTTTTGCTGTGTTGCAAGCATTCCTTTGGCCCTGACATTGTGTGAGCAGAAAGGGTAGGTGGGGAACGACCCTGGAGCCACCGGCAGATGGAGCAGGAGAAGACCAAGGCTCAGTGTCCTCCGGCCTTGGTGTCCAGGGCCAATTCAAGGCCCAGCCCCCACTGCAGCTTCCCAGAGACTCAGACCTGCTTCTCTTTCTTTTCTTATTTTTTTTTAAACGGAGTTTTGCTCTTGTTGCCCAGACTGCAGTGCAGTGGCGCAATCTCAGCTCACTGCAACCTCCGCCTCCCGGGTTCAAGCAATTATCTTGCCTCCGCCTCCCACGTAGCTGGGACTACAGGCATGCGCCAATACACCTGGCTAAGTTTTTGTATTTTTAGTAGAGATGGGGTTTCTCCATGTTGGTCAGGCTGGTCTCAAACTCCCAAACTCAAGTGATCCACCTGCCTTGGCCTCCCAAAGTGCTGGGATTACAGGCGTGAGCCACTGCGCCTGGCCTAAGACCCCTTCTCTTTCAGGGCAGCTGGTGCAGCTGCTGCACAGCTGACCCCCTTGGCTCATGCTCCAAAGGCACTGGGAATGCAATCCTGGCTTGATGAAGGTCACCCTGTTTCGGGCTGTACAATTCACCAACAAGGAGAAGCCCTAGGCAGGAGGCCTGGGGCTGGGGGCAGGTTATCATCCTGCCTACTACTAGCACAAAAACATTATCACAGCTCAGTAAACATTCTCTACGCATTAGGCAGTCAGACTAGGTAAAGTACGTGATTTCATTTTATTTCCTCCTCCCAATGACCTGAAGTGACGGGTGGGATCACCATCTTCATTGTACAGTTGGGCAAACTGAGACTCAGGGAACCTACATGAGTAGACCCAGGTGCTCAAAGCAGAGGTGCCTGCAGCAGCCACTATCTTTGAGACTGGACGTGGCCAGACCCCTCATGGGTGGACCTCGGTGAATTCTGCCAGGATCCCAGGAAGGGTGGCTTCCCTCATTTCCCAGATGAGGACCCTGAGGATGAAAGGGGAAAGCCACTTGTCCATGTCCCACAGTGACTGTGTGGCAGGAACAGGTGCAAGCCAGGGCCTGTGCTCTCAGCTGCCATACCAGGCAGCCTCTTTCACCTACAAGAGGCCATGGGCATGTTCCCCACCTCTGTGGCTGACACTAGTAATATCAATTAATAATAATAGATAATAGCAATAATTATTACGAATTGTATGAAACATATATTAACATCATCATCATCATCCACATCAACACAGTTGTGTTGTAACCTGGGGAGTGTGTGTCAGTGACCAGTGTGCTGTCCTGTATGCCAGAGCATTTGCTCTTCTCAGCAAATCTATAAGTCTTCATTCTGACTTTATTTCCCCCCATTTTAAAGGCCCGGGGAGCAGAGCACATGGGGACCACACCTCTGGTGCACGGTTGCCACCCCTGTCCTATACAGGGCAGCCCAGTGGGAAGTTCTCCAAGGCTGTGTGGTAAGCACCTTTCCCATTGCAGGGAGGTGGGGGAACAGCTCTCCAGAGGATCTGGGTCCATCTCCCAGCCGAGCACTTAACCGCAGGATGTGCCCTTCCCAGCGAAAGAAAGCTCACTGAATGACAGAGCCAAGGGCCAAGGTGCCAGGAACAGCAACCATGGTTTCAGGGGATCTGTAACTGCCTCCTCAGCCAGTCCAGGCGCAGGGTTACTCCATGCCCTTTCACTAGTCAATCAGTTGGCCAGCTCATGCCAGAGAGCTCACACCTTCGAGAGGCCACACTGCTGCCAACAAGAGGGGTTGCTTCTCCCTGAGTGTCCATGGCCTGCCAGGCACTGACTGTGCTAAGCCATCAGCACTGAGCCTCACAAAACCCTTTCAATGGCCCCATTTTACACAGGAGACAGCAAAGGCTCAGGGAGGTCAAGTGACTTGTCCAAAGTCACATGGACAGGAAGCCTCATCGTTTCCTGGTGGCCAGTTTCTACCAAGAAGGAGTGGATTAGTCCATTGTCCCGCTGTTAAAAGGACATACCTGAGACTGGGTAATTTATAAAGGAAAGAGGTTTAATTGACTCACAGTACTGCATGGCTGGGAAGGCGTCAGCAAACTTGCAATCATGGCAGAAGAGGAAGCAAACATGTCCTTCTCACATGGTAGCAGGAGAGAGAAGTGCCAAGCAAAAGGGGAAAAGCCCCTTATAAAATCATCAGATCTTATGAGAGTGAACTCACTATCATGAGAACCGCATGGGGGTAACTGCCTCCATGATTTGATTACCTCCCACTGAGTCCCTCCCACGACATGTGGGGATTATGGAAACTATAATTCAAGATCAGATTTGGGTGGGGACACAGCCAAACCATATCAAGGAGGGAAAGAGGAAGGGACAATCAAAGGTGTTCAGAGGGAGGAAAGACCCACTGTACGGGAGGCGGCAAGAAAGGAGGGCCCGCATCACCAGCTCTGACTCTCTCAGGGCCCAACTTAGTCATCAGCCCACCTATTCTCCACTCATTCATACATGTGTGGACCTTCTCCAGGTGCCAGGCTCTTTGCTGGGCATTGAGGGCTCAGAGGTGAACCACACTCATCTCTGCTCTCACAAAGCTCATGACAGCAGGGCAGAATGGAAAGGGAAACAGATGGGCAGATATCACTTGCCTTGGTCTGTATTTATTAAAGGTCTAAGTAGGCCAGGCTCAGTGTTGGGCACTGAAGGCACCAAGTAAGTGAGAAGCTCAAGGTCCCTGCCCTTCTGAAGGATATACTCTAGTGATGTCCAGCCCTGGCCCTCCAGAAACCCTGCTTGCATGATCCCTGAGCCCTGAACAAAAGGCAGAATTTCTCTGGAAAGACTGGGAGAAGCAGCAAATCTAGGGGTTCTCCATGAATCCTCCTTGGGCCTGGTTCTGGGTTACTGAGCAGGAATTTATCTGGGAGAGCAGGGGACCCTGATTAGTGCCTTTCCTGGGGACTAAATCAGGGCCCTGGGAGGCCAGAGCTGTGCAAAGGGGTCATCTGGACTACAGGATGGTCAGCAAGGGCCAGCCATTCAGGATGCAGCTACAGACCCATGGGGCAGGAGATCCAGCAGAGGATCTCAGTCAGGATGGGCCACGGCTCTAACAGAAGGGAGGTGACTTGCCCAAATCCCCCGACTCCACACCTGTGCTCCCCATGGACAGAAGCATCAGCTCAGAGGTAGCACTACCTCACTCCATCCTAGCCCCAGAGGAGGCCGATGTCAGCGTTAAGACCCATTTCCCAGCCCAGGAAATGGAGAAACAGAGCCGCAAAAGGACTTGCCCAAGAGCACCACCCACTCAAGACACAGGTAGAATCAGAACTGGGGGTTGTCCAGCACTTTCCATCACCCGCTCACAACCCAGGATGGCAGATCCAGCCTGGTGGGGGCGACACAGGATGGCACCCAATCTTGGGGAGCAGCACGAGCCAGGGCCGCAAAAGGAAACTCTTTTCCTAAGCTTCCCCTGGTGGTATGGGGGTTTACTCTTTGTTTTGGGGGCTTGTTCTAAATGCTAAACTTGGCTGACTCTGGGCACCCTGCCTATGGGTTAACCCTGCTCTGCAAGGAGCAATAGAGTTAAAAATAAACAAACAAGCTGGGCACAGTGGCTCACATCTGTAATCCCAGCACTTTGGGAGGCCAAGGGGGCAGGTGGATCAACTGAGGTCCAGAGTTTGAAAGCAGCCTGGCCAACATGGTAAAATCCTGTCTCTATTAAAAATACAAAATTAGCCGGGTGTGGTGGCAGGTGCCTGTAATCCTAGCTACTCTGGAGGCTGAGGCAGGAGAATCAATTGAATACCGGAGATGGAGGTTGCAGTGAGCCGAGATCATGCCACTGCACTCTAGCCTGGGCAACAAAGTGAGACTCTGTCTCAAAAAATTTAACAAACAAACAAATATATGTTAAACCTTTGCAATCACCCTGAGATGTTAAACTGAGGGGCCCTTCTCAGTGTGAATGGCTGACAGGAAATCCCAGAATTGCCCCCATCTCAGCAGTCAGGAAGGAACAGCTTGGCCAAGAGTGGTGGCTCACGCCTGTAACCCCAACACTTTGGGAAGAGGAGGCAGGAGAATCGCTTGAGCCCGGGAGTTCAAGGCTGCAGTAAGCTATGATCGCACCACTGCACTTTAGCCAGGGTGACTGGTGAGACTCCATCTCTAAAAAGGAACAGCTATATATATATATACACACACTTTTTTTTTTTTTTTTGAGACGGAGTCTCACTGTCTCTCAGGCTGGAGTGCAGTGGCTCAATCTTGGCTCACTGCAACCTCTGCCTCTCGAATTCAAGTGATTCTTCTGCCTCAGCCTCCTGAGTAGCTGAGATTATAGGCGCCCGCCACCATGCCTGGCTAATTTTTTGTATTTGTAGTAGAGATGGGGTTTCACCAGGATGGCCTCGATCTCCTGACCTCGTGATCCACCCACCTCGGCCTCCCAAAGTGCTAGGATTATAGGCGTGAGCCCCTGCGCCCAGCTAGATTTATATTTTTATGTGGAATTTTAAAAACTACTGAATTCCCTTGGTAGAAATGAGAGTCAAAATAAGAGAATAAGAAAAAAAAAGGAAAAAAAAAAAGAATGGCTAAATAAATTATTAATAGAATATTTTACAGTCATTAAATAACTTCAAAGAAAATGTTAATGCTATGAGAAAATGTTCACAATGTAATGTTGGGGGAAAGCCAGCTACAGAGTACGACTACAATTAAAATGCACACATATATACATATATGTATGATCTATATAGAAAAACAGGCCTGGAGAGAAACATAACAAAATAGCACCATAGTTATCTCTGGGCAGTGGGATGACGGATGATTTTCATTTTCTCCTTTCTACCTTTTTGTAGTTTCCAAAGTTTACAATGAGTACAAATTGCATTTATAATTAGACATAAACCAAAAAAGCACGAGCTGGGCTGGGGCTGGATGGCAGGGTAGGGGCTCCATCAGCCCAGGTTTATCCCCTCCACAGCCAGGATGGAGCTGCTTGGGCACTGGGCTCTGTCCTCACCAGCCGGCCCAGCCAGGCCTCCCGGCCTGCACCAAGGTTACAAGATTCACCAGGCATTGCTGTCCTCGGAGGCCCCAGCCATGGGACACTGCCCTCGAGGAATCCAACCCCTGCCCGGGGCCCTCTGGAGAGTCACTTGTAGGCCATAAATGTCCTGGCTGGGGACACTGGGAAATGAACCGCTCAGGGCTGAGAATCAGAACATTTATTATCTGCTGTATGAGAGAAGCCATCTTCTTTGTTCCTTTTGTTTGGGACGGCTGAATATAGCAGGTGGGCTGGGGAGAGCTGGCCTTTGTCACCCTCCCACTGTGGCCCCACAGGCTCTCAACCTCCCCATGTGGGAGTGGAGCACCCAGCTGGTCTGTTCTCCCTGGCCTTTCTGATCCCAGCGCTCTGGGTTTCTTCTAACCTGGAAGGTGAGGGCCCTGGGTGCTGACCTGCAGCTTAGGGAAGACAACCGAGTTCACTTAAAAGCAGTGTTGGAAAGGCACTGACAGTGAGATCCAGGCCGGCCTCCTACCTGGGACTCCTCATGCCCCCAACTCTTTGTCTCAGCACAGGGTGAGAAGCCAGTGGTCTCCAGCCTGGACCCCAGCACAGGTTTCCAGGGAAGGGGCTCCCTGCTTGCCAGAGCCAGCCGTAGAGTTCGGCAAGTTCAAGAATGGTGCCCTCACGTCCTTCCAGCCCCAGCCCTGCCACTCCACCTTGGGATCCTGGAAGCTCCTGCCCTCCTCCTGGGCTATTTTAGCAATCAGGTCACCTGTTGGCTTGCTGTGAGCTTGAGGATGATGGAAACCCACAGGCCTTTTTTACAGAACTGGTGGTATCTCCCCCTCCTCCAGATGGCAGCCACAGGCAGGCTCCTCAGTGTAAGAGAGGGCCAGGCAGTGGCTTAGCAGTCCCCCACAGTGTGGGGCCCCTCCTCTCGCAGGAACTGAGGCCACGCGCTACCACCCACACCATCCCAGCCAGTGGTCCTGCAGATGTGGCTGACAGCAGGGAGGAGAGCCAGTCACAGGGCGTCGGGTGCCTGAGCACCCACACATGCCCACGCTGTGCTCCATGGGTGCTGTTCACAAGGCCCTCAATCCAGTCTGCACGAGCCCCAGGCAGTGAGTCGATCGTCATTTAGAGCAGAGCTGAGTGACCGGCCAAGGTCACCATGCTAGTGTGCAGCAGGGCTGAGACGGACTCTGGAGCTGCCCCAGCAAAGCCCAAATCCATTCTGGCTGCACTGGTGTTTACCCAGGGCCCTGCCCTTGGTGGCCACTGGGTGTCTGGTTCCTGATCCAAGCTGCCAAATAAGTTCCCCTGATGGAGCTTGGGGGAGACTTTGTGCCCTGGTTCTACCCACACAGCAGGGTCCCAGGTTCCTAGGACCACGCAAGGCCCAAAGCCCCTGTCTGATGACCCGTGGGTTCTGCTCAGAAGATTCTGATCACCTACCCTTGTTTGGACTAAATCCTAAGTAGCAGCAGATAGGTCCCTCTGGCTGAAGGCTGCCCCAGGCTCCAGCTGCAGAATGCCGGCCAGTTCCCATCCACCCTCCTCCAGACACCTGACAGGGAGCAGGTGGCCTTTCTGGCCAGCCCCAGCCAGGTGCCAGACCAAGAGCAGAGAGCCTGTGCTCAGGAGCCTCCACTCGACGCAGGGAAGAAAGACATAAACATGCAGGGGAAAGGGCTTTTGGCGACAGTGCTGGGGAGGCCCAGTGACCGGGCCGGAAACACTGTAGGAGGTGGGAGGGAGACAAGGCCCTGCCCAAGGCTGGGAAGAGCAAGGTGCGGTCCAGGAACCAGACAGAAGCTGGTGTGGCTAGAAAAGCGCTGCCCAGGGGAAAACAATGCAAACCACAAGTGTGAGCCACACAGGGAATTTGAATTTTTCCAGGAGCCATGACAAAAACAGTTTTTTAAGGCTGGCCGCAGTGGCTCACACCTGTAATCCCAGCACTTTGGGAGGCTGAGGAGGGTGGATCATGAGATCAGGAGTTCGAGACCAGCCTGGCCAAGATGGTGAAACCCTGTCTCTACTTAAAAAAAAATTTTTTTTAATTAGCCAGAGGCTGAGGCAGGAGAATTGCTTGAACCCAGGAGGCAGAGCTTGCAGTGAGCCGAGATCACGCCACTGCACTCCAGCCTGGGCGACAGAATGAGATTCCTTCTCAAAAAAAAAGGTTTTTTAAAAGACGAAATGAAATTAGCCGGGTATGCTGGTGCATGCCTGTAGTCCCAGCTACTCAGAAGACTGAGGCGGGAGGATCACTTAAGCCCAGGAGGCAGAGGTTGTAGTGAGCTGAGATCATACCATGGCACTCCAGCCTGAGCAACAGAGCGAGACCCTGTCTCAATAAAAAATAAATAAATAAAATTTAAAAAAATAAAAAGATAAAGTTTGTTGGGTGTGGTGGCTCATATCTGTAATCCTAGCACTTTGGAAGGCCGAGGCAGGAGGATCTCTTGAGCTCAGGAGTTCAAGATCACCCTGGGCAATATGGCAAAGCCCCATCTCTACAAAAAATACAAAAATTAACCGGGCATGGTGCCACATGCCTATAGTCTCAGCTACTCAGGAGGCTGAGGTGGGAGGATCACTTGAGCCCAGGAGGTTGAGGCTGCAGTGAGCCAAGATCATGTCACTGCACTCCAGCTTGGGCGACAAAGTGAGACCCTGTCTCAAAAAAAAAAAGAAAAAAAAAAAAGGCCAGGCGCAGTGGCTCACACCTGTAATTCCAGCACTTTGGGCGGATCACAAGGTCAGGAGATTGAGACCATCCTGGGTGACACAGTGAAACCCTGTCTCTACTAAAAGTACAAAAAAATTAGCCAGATGTGGTGGCACGTGCCTGTAGTCCCAGCTACTCAGGAGGCTGAGGCAGGAGAATTGCTTGAACCCAGGAGATGGAGGTTGCAGTGAGCCGAGATTGCACCACTGCACTCCAGTCTGGGCGACAGAGCGAGACTCCATCTCAAAAAAAAAAAGATGAAATTAATTTTAATTATATATAATTAAACTATATACAACTATATATGTGTGTATGTATATACATATGTGTGTATGCATATATACACACACACACATATATATATAGTTTTGTTTTGTTTTTTAGAGATGGGGTCTTCCTTTGTTGCCCGAACTCCTGGCCTCAAGCGATCCTCCTACCTAGGCCTCTCAAAGTTCTGGGATTACAGGCATGAGCCACCACGCCCTATCTGATATATTTTATATAATCCAGTGTAATTAAAATATTATCATTTTAATATAGTCAATACAAAAATGAATGAGATGATTTACATCCGTTTTTAAATACTCTGACTTCGAGATCCGGTGTGTATTTTATAGACTGGCCACATTTCAAGTGCTCAGCAGCCACAGACAGTCATGACCACTGGCTGGGACTGCGCTGGGGCAGAGCACAGCAAGTGAAGGGGAGGAGATACGAGGTAAGGTTGAAGCAGTGGGAAAGGGTCACCTGGGATTTTATTGCAAGAGCTTCGAGAAGTCATGGGAGGGCTTTAAGCAGGGGCATCATGTGATCTGACTGCTGTCTTTGAAGCTGACTCTGGCTGCTGCCTGGAGGGCTTCGGAGCAGGTGAGATTGGCTGCCCAGTGAGATGCCCAGATGGGCGGAAGGTGGCCTAGAGCTGCGTTGATGGCAGCCGCAGAAGAGCTTCAGGGAATACTGACAAGGCTGTGGACAGGCAGTGAGACAGGGAGGAAGGCCTGGCCGTCTGCTTTTCCTCTCCCTCTCTTTGACCAAATTTCCATTCATGTAACCCTGTTCCTACAGCTGCCTTCCTTCCAGGAAGAGATCTGCACAGTTGCTATTTAGCAAAGCCTAGAAGAACCCAACCAGGATAATTTTGCCAAGGGCTAGAACTGAAATATCTGCCACCTTCTGTAGCTCACAGAATCACTGTATTTCTGAGCAAGAAGTCTTTTTTTTTTTTTTTTTTTTAGACGGAGTCTTGCTCTGTCGCCCAGGCTGGAGTGCAGTGGTGCAATCGCAGCTCACTGCAACTTCCGCCTTCCCAGGTTCAAGCAATTCTCCTGCCTCAGCCTCCTGCGTAACTGGGACTACAGGTGCGTGCCACCACTCCCAGCTAATTTTTTTCTATTTTTAGTAGAGACAGGGTTTCTCCGTGTTAGCCAGGATGGTCTCGATCTCCTGACCTCATGATCTGCCTGCCTCAGCCTCCAAAAGTGTTGGGATTACAGGTGTGAGCCATGGTGCCAGGCCTAGAAATCTTCTAGCCACTCAGTATCATACAGTGATTAGGTGGTCTCTGGGGCTAGCCTGCCTGGTGTGAATCCCTGCTGCCCCTCTAACTAGCTGTGTGACCTTGGACAAAATACTTAACTCTTCTGGACTTCCATGTCTTCATCCGGACACCAGAGCATTAATCATCTGTATCTCTTGGGGTGACTGGGAGGGGTAAATGGGTCTGTAAGAGGCACCAAAGGCACTCCTGTTATCTATTATTGTTGATGTTGCCACTGTTATTAACCTATGAGAACACTGAGCCCTAGGGATAGGAAGGGACCTATCCAATGTTACACAGCAAACTTGAAGCACGACAGGAAGCAGAATCTAAATTTTTAACTTCTGAGGCAGGGCACCGTGGCTCTCATCTGTAATTCCAGCATTCTGGGAGGCCGAGGCGGGTGGATCATTTGAGGTCAGGAGTTCGAGACCAGCCTGACCAACATGGTGAAACCCCGTCTCTACTAAAAATATAAAAATTAGCCAGGCATGGTGGTGGGCACCTGTAGTCCCAGCTACTTGGGAGGCTGAGGCTGGAGAATCGCTTGAACCCGGGAGGCGGAAGTTGCAGTGAGCTGAGATCACGCCACTGCACTCCAGCCTGGGTGACAGAGCAAGGCTCTGTCTCAAAAAAAAAAAAAAAAGTACATCTTCAATTTAAATAGCTTTAGTTCTGCGGGAAAAACCATGAACCACAGTGTGCCTGTCCCTATTTCTTACTCTTGTTCCCTTTTACTCCCTCCCGAATTTCTCACCACACCTGGCCTTTGTGTTCTGGGACTCTTCCTTCTCTGCCCTCCCCACTCTCTCCCCTGCTCCCTGTGCACCCGCATCTAAACAGACCTAGCGCAGGAGAGGGGCCTGGTGAAGACGGCTGGTAGGAAGGCACTGGACTCCGGCTTTGAGAGCCAGAAGGCCTCAGGGAGTGAAGAATATGGGACCAGCAGGATCTAGGGGCTGAAATGAGTGGCCATAAAAGAAGCCCCCTCAAGCCCCAAGACTCCTTGGTAGTAAGGGCTGGGCATCTCTCTGTGTCCCACCTCACATCCTGGGGTGGGTGGGGAGAGGAAGTAGGGAGGTGGGGAGGGGGGACAAGCGACAAGCCCGCCCTCCTGAGGAGGCCCAGGGCTGAGACAAACGGCAGGAAGAGGCTGAGCCGGGCCCTCGGAGCCACAGAGGCAGGAGGGAGTGAAGAGGCCCTGCGGCTGCCGTGGGGACAGTCCAGCAGCCTCCTCCTGCTCCCCTCAAGACTGGCCGGAGGTGTCTCAGCCCCCAAAGCCAACCACAGAGAGAGCACAGGGCGGAAGTGGCTGGGGCCTCAGCCATAGCTGCCGGAGATGGTCTCAACGGCCACACGGTCCCCACGTTCGGGGAGCCTCACCGCAGCCCGGTGGGCACAGAGACCCAGGTGGAGCTCCAAGAGACACATGAGGCACAGGGAGGCTAGGACAGCAGCTTCAAAACCACACACTGGTCTTTCTGCTGGCTCTTTTGGTCACCCCACGCTTTCAGCAGACACAGGCTGCATTCCACCCACCTGCAGGCTCCTCTGCCCAGCACTGGTCTGTGCCACCTGCCCCTGGCCATTATGGCTCCGGTTGCAATGACACGTTTGTCTGGGAGATTCTTCAAGGGCACATAAAATATATCTGCCTTTGCTCACTGTAGCGTCCCTGAAGCAAAGCAGAGAGCCCGCCAGGGTAACCACTCAGAGCTGAGTGGTGGTGGAATGAGTGAAAAGGCTGCAGCTGGAAGGGCTGGGAGGCGGGGGGCAGAGTGGGGGCAGCCAAGGGTTTTGGGGATCAGACAGACTTGGGAAGAAAAGCCGGCTCAGACCCACTGGCTATGTGACCTGGCCCTGCAGGCCCACCTCAATGGTCTGTGAGAGCTGAGCAGGGGAGACACTGTTCGGAAAAGACTGGGTCCCTGAAACTGTTGTCGTTTAATCCAGCCATTTTTTTTTTAAGTTTAAGAGATGGCGGTCTCCCTATGTTTCCCAGGCTGGTCTTGAACTCCTAAGCTCAAGCAATCCTCCCACCCTGGCCTCCCAAAGTGCTGGGATTACAGGCGTGAGCCACCGTGAGCTCAGCCCCAGCTCTTTCATTTATGGACAGGACACTTCAGGGGAGGGATCCACCCTGTCTCATCTTGGTGTTTAATATTTAAATGCACCAAAAAAGGAGTGCAAATTGGTGCAAGCTTTTCTGGAAAGAGACTTTGATGTAATCTGCCTAAAAGTAAAATGTTCATGTCCAGCAACTCAGCCCTTCAGCTTCTAGGAATTTTGTTCTGCAGGGAAAAAAAAAAAAAATGCTGTAATTTGTGATTAAGATTGTTACTGGGTGGCAGGCAGGGGGAGGAAAGTATTCCGCGTTTCCAGAACCACCCACCAGGAGGCGCTTTGGGTCAGGGGCCCAATCAGGTTAGCCTAGAGCACCTGGATTTAAGTGGCAAAAACAAATGACAATCTCTAGCCCAATGTCTCAAAGAACATTCCAGTGTTTTACTTCATCTCACCCTCGAAACTTTTTTTTTTTTTTGAGACAGAATCTCACTCTGTCACCAAGGCTTGAGTGCAGTGGTATAATCACAGCTCACTGCAGCATCGACCTCCCAGGCTCAAGCAATCCTCCCACCTCAGCCTCCTAGGTAGCTGGGACTAGGTGCACATCACCATGCCTGGCTAATTTTTGTAGTATTATTATTATTATTATTTGTAGAGACAGGGATCTTGCTATGTTGCCCAGGCTGGTCTTGAACTCCTGGGCTCAAGCAATCCTCCTGCCTCGGCCTCCCAGTGCTGGGATTACAGGAGTGAGCCACTGTGCCTGGCCATGACCAAAACTTTTATTAGAGACAATATCTACTTGCTTGGTGTCCTCTCTGACCTTCCTCCTAAAGAATCCCCCTTCAAAAGGAAAAAAAGGCCATTCCAATTTGAGAGAGACTGTGGGGTCCAGAATAAACTAAGTTAAATGAAATCAAACCTGGACCATGGGCTTCAGGTGTGTTATTAACCCCCTCCCTCCTGTCCTGCTGCCTCCTCAGCTCTGCCCTTTCACTTACATCCACGTCTCTAAACCCAGGCATTCTTCCTTCTCCCTTGGGTCTCTGTGTCTTCTGTCTGCCTCAGGTGTCCTTTCACACACTTATCCACCTGCCTAGGGAATACTCCTTCTGGGTTCCTGGGCAAACCACCCAATTCTCCTCCTGAACCCTCCCCCAAAAGGCTCCCTGCACGTTCCATCTCGTGAGGGCCAGGCTGTGCCCAGGTGAGGACACTCATCACCTCCACTTTTCCCATCACACTGGTGTGTGGAGCGCCCACCCCCACCTGGGATGTGGAGGGATGCTCCTTGCCCGGCAGTGCCTCTCCCTGGGCCTCAGTTTCCAAGTCTAGGGGACCCCCACACCTCTCTCAGATCTGGCGTGCTGTACTTTACCCCATGTCAGCAGTTCTCATTCAGCTAGTCTTTCAAGGAGGAAAAAATAATTAAAAATCATCTTTCTTTGTTCTGGCCTCTGGTCTGTTTACAATGACAGCTCATGAGGAACTGGGTTCTGAGCGAAAACAAACAAAATGCCTCCATTTTGTAGGGGGTGAGGTCTGGAGGGGAAAGAGGGAGATAGGAAAGAACCTGTGGTGGCCTATTCTCTCCCCGTGACAGGAAGGCCTTTGAACCACAATTCTGATTGTGCTGTTGCTACCTCATTTCAAATCCTTCTGCCTGCCCCACCCTCCAGAAGCAGTGCCTGGCATGGTAGGGAAAGCCCCATCAGCTCTGGCCTGCACGACTGGCGCTCCAGCTTTGGCTGTCCTCCCGCAGCCCTGGGATCCCTGAGCCTAGAATACGCCACGCCCATCCCCCACCTTCCCCACCAGCCTAATTCCCCTTCTGCTAGCAACGCTCAGGTTGGGGGTCACATCTTCGAGACGCCTCCCTGCCCAACCCAATGAGGCAGGTGGCTTCAGGGTCAGGGCTCCAGGTTTCCCCCATGCCCACCCCACTACACACACACACCTGGGAGTTCCAGGGAGTACAGCTGCGAGGGCAGCAAGGACCACAACAATGCTGACCACAATAGTGGCTCCAGGAAGGCCTGTTCTTGTTCTGGGCGGGAGGCCCAAGGCAGTAGTGCTCCCCAGCAGCCTCCGGAAGCCCAGGGGAAGCCAGTTTCTATGTGGGATTCCCTGACTCTGGCCCATGGGCTTAGAACACATTGTGTCCCTCCCCTCCCAGGGCACTGAGTCCCAGCTGTGGGGTCATCTGAGTCCCACAGCACACCTGCTCATTTGTTCATTCATTAGTTCATTCATTCATTCAACAAATATTTATTCAGTGCCAGGCTTTGGCCCAAGAAAAGAAAGACACTAAAAAGGGCAACAGGTAAATACACTGTTGCACGTGATGCCAAGTGTCATAAGGCATGATGGGGTGTGAGAGGATGCAGAGCCAGGTGGCCAAGGAAGGCCTCCTGGAGATGATGCTTGAGCTGAGACATGACTAATGAGGAGGAGTTAGCCTGGGAGGCCACTGGAGGCCGGAGCAGCAGAGGGAATGCAGGCATGGAGAGGCTGGCCAGACACGAGGCAAGAGGAGAAACAGAGGCTGGATCATGCAGCACTGTATGACAGGTGGGGAAATCGAGGCATGGAAACAGGTGACTCGCACATGGCCCTGCAACTAGTTAGATGCTGGCTTCCTAAGTGCCACCCACCCCAGGAACCAGGCCTTCCCATCTGAGCATGGGATGCCTGCACTGCTCTTCTTCGCAGTGGAACAAAGGAATCCGGGTTTTTTTTGTTTTGTTTTGTTTTGTTTGTTTGTTTGTTTTGAGACGAAGTTTTGCTCTTGTTGCTCAGACTGGAGTGCAGTGGCATAATCTTGGCTCACTGCAACTTCCGCCTCCTGGGTTCAAGCGATTTTCCTACCTCAGCCTCATGAGTAGCTGAGATTTACAGGTGCCCACCACCTTGCCCAGCTAAGTTTTTGTATTTTTAGTAGAGATGGGGTTTCACCATGTTGGCCAGGCTAGTCTCGAACTCCTGACCTCAGGTGATCCACCTGCCTCAGCCTCCCAAAGTGCTTGGATTACAGGCGTGAGCCACTGTGCCCAGCCTCAAATGGTTCTTAACCACCTGGTGTCTGGCACGTGTCCACCTGGGGTTACCCAGGGCAGAGGCTGCATCATCTCCATCTCAGATGCCCAGGGCCTGGTGTATTGTAGGTGTTTAATAAACGCTTGCTGAATTGGATCTTGGTATCTCCAGGATGTAGGCCCCGGCGCTGCCCTTGGCCACATGGCTCCCTGAGTGTTAACTGAACCAGCAGGGTTGGTCTTGCGGCACGTGCATCTCATTCAGGCCCACTGTGTTTTCTGGCTCTCACTGCTAAGAGTCCGTGCAGAAATGTGGAGTCTCAGCAGTGCTGAGAGCACTGTGTGCCCCCAAAGAGCCCTGACTCTCAGCTCCCCACATTGGTTTCACCTCTGATTTGTACCCCTCTAGCTCAAACCTCAATGGTGGAAGCTTGACATCACCTTTGGCAATTCAGAGGCTATTACTTGTCAGCTCTATCTACCTTGTCGGTGCCTGAGAGAAGCAAACCCCACCTCATAAGCATATATCAAGCAATCACTTATCAAGTACCTCCTAGGTTCGGGATCTTTTAGAAAGCCCCGCTTGGAGAGGTGCCATGGGGAATGGCTCTGGGCCTTCCCATAGGCCGGTTTATCAGCTCTCACAGAGCACAAACCACGGGCTCAGGAAGTGCAGGTGCAAATGAGAGAGGAAGGGCGTGGTTGGCAGCCCCTCTTTCCCTGAGCAGTCTGAGTCACATTCCACCTCTCCCAGTGTTACAGGGTTTGTGAAACAACCACAGCTCCCCACTCTTCTGAGGAGAAACCAGAGGTAGAGGAGAAACCACGGAGTAGTGCAGGGGGAGGAGCTCTGCCTCCCCTCCACGCCCTTCTAAAACTGTTAACATGTCCTTCTAGCAATCACCGGTGTCAGCTGTGGGGTGTGTCAGAATTCTGGAAGCCCAGAATTCCAGGAATTCACCATCCAGACGGTGAGACAGATGCATAGAGAAGTGCAGTGCAGGCTGGGTGTGGTGGCTCACACCTGTAACCCCAGCACTTTGGGAAGCCGAGGTGGGAGGATCACTTGAGCCCAGGAGTTCTAGAGACTGCCTGGGCAGCAGTCTCAATAGTGAGACTGTCCCTATTTAAAAAAAAAAAAAAAAAAAAAAGAAGAGAGAAAGAAGTGGCTGGGCACGGTGGCTCCCGCCTGTAATCCCAGCACTTTCGGAGGCCGAGGAGGGCAGATCACCTGAGGTCAGGAGTTCAAGACCAACCTGGTCAACATGGTGAAACCCCATCTCTGCTTAAAATACAAAAATTAGCAAGGTGTGGCGGCACATGCCTATAATCCCAGCTACTCGGGAGGCTGAGGCACGAGAATTGCTTGAACCCGGGAGGCAGAGGTTACAGTAAGCCGAGTTGGCGCCATTGTACTCCACCCTGGGCAACACGAGCAAAACTCGGTTTCAAAAAAATAATAATAATAGAGAGAAGTGGCCGGGCGCGGTGGCTCACGCTTATCATCCCAGCACTTTTGGAGGCGAAGGTGGGCAGATCACCTGAGGTCAGGGGCTCGAGACCAGCCTGGCCAACATGGTGAAACACTGTCTCTACTAAAAATACAAAAATTAGCCAGGCATGGTGGCGGGCGCCTGAAATCCCAGCTACTCAGGAGGCTGAGGCAGGAGAATCACTTGAACCTGGGAGGCAGAGGTTGCAGTGAGCCGAGATCGCAGCACTGCACTACAGCCTGGGGGATAGAGCAAGACTCTGTGTACAAAAAAAAAAAAGAGAGAGAGAGAGAGAGAAGTGCAGTGCAGGCATCCGGTGCTCAGATAGGTAGGCCTGTCAGGGCACTGTGTCGGGGACAGAGATGGTTGCCTCCATCCTGGGACAGTGTCCAACATAGCGCAAGAAATGGGCTGGGTGAGGCATAATGCCAGCGATGACAGCAACCACCCCGAGTGGCGCTGGCTGTTGTAGACTGTGGCTCACTATGGGTGCCAAACACACATACTTTGCTGCATTTACTCCTCTAGCCCCAGAGTTGCCACTGCTCCCATTTCAGAGATGGGGAAACCATGGCAGGGAGGCAGCAACTTGCCCGTGGGCCCCCAGACAATAAGAGTAGGGCTGGAGGGAGGAACCTGGCAGGCTGGTTCCAGAGACCTACCTCTTAGGTATCACTGAGAGGGGCTTCCAGGCACCTCTGTGTGGTTGAACTTGCTGATCTGTTCAAACTGCTGTCATATAAGGACGTTCAAGCTTATTTTCAGCATCGCCAGCCACCTTGCTGCTCCTTACCCCTCTGGGCTAGTAGGGTGAGAGCTCTTCTCAGAGACAAAGACCAGGATGCAGGAGCAGGCATGGCTTGGCCTGTAGATAAGACTGGTAAGAGGAGGAGACCTGGACCCAGTTGCTCCAAATCTAGCAAAAAGATTTTCTAGGCCCTCCAGAGGCTGCCTCCTCCCCTCAGCTCCCACTGCCTGCAGCCGCCTGCAAATTGCTTCAAAGTGTTGGTAATTACAGCAGGCCAAATCTCATCAACACCTGAGAGGGAGGGAACTGGAGGGTCCTCCTTCCATAAGCTTATCCCAGAGCCCACTAACATCCATTGTCTCCCCTGATCCCCTAGGATGGAGGCAGGACGTAGGACATGGTCCCCGTTCTCTGAGCAGGCTGGTGACTTGCCCAAGGACATGCAGACCCTTCCAGGGAATACTGGGATTAGGGCTCAGCTTTTCCTGCTCAGCTCAGCACCCACCGATAACCAGCAGCGCTTTTCCTTTTCCGAGCTGAGCAAGCCTCAGAGGGCGAGTGAAAGAGGAGCCACCGGAAGGTGCTCTGGCAGGTCAGATTGCCCACGCATGCCAGTGTCCAGCCCCCTGCAGAACTCTGGGCCTTGGTGAGGTCATTTCAGAAGGAAAGAACATTGGCACTAACAGGGATCTCAAAAGTACCTGGTGTAGGCCAGGTGCATTGGCTCATGCCTGTAATGTCAGCACTTTGGGAGACTGAGGTCAGGAGTTCAAGACCAGCCTGGCCAACATGGTAAAACCCTGTCTCTACTAAAAATAGAAAAATCAGCCTTAGCCAGGCATGGTGGCACGCGCCTGCAATCCCAGCTACTCCAGAGGCTGAGGCAGCAGAATTGCTTGAACCCGGGAGGCAGAGGTTGCCGTGAGTCAAGATGGCGCCACTGCACTCCAGCCTGGGTGACAGAGTGAGACTCTGTCTGAAAAACAAAAACAAACCAAAAAAAGCACCCAGTGTAAGCCTTTCGTGTTATAGATGGGGTCATAGAGGAACAAAGGATGAACAAAGTCTGCACAAGATTGTTAGCAGGTTAGACCCAAACACCTCACTCCCCATCCCCCACTTCTCTTCTGGTGCCTAACAAGAGAGTAGCTTCCTACACATTCACCTTCTTCATGGGCTTGGCCTCCAGGAGCCAGGGAAGTATACAGAATAGCTGTGGGGCTGGGCAGACTTGGTTTAGAGCCACATCCCCCTACTTGGTTGCTGTGTGACTTTGGGCAAATGAATTTCCCTCTCTGGGTCTGTTTCCTAATCTGTAAAATGGGGAAAATAGTAACTGCTTCTTAATGTAAGAATTCAATGAACTAAGGTGTCCACAAGACAGAGAGCTCTGCAAAGGCCCTGGGCAGGCAAGGGACTGAAGACAGGCATTCCTGAAGCCTAAAAGGTGGTCAGACATTCCACAAATCCTCCTCCCTCTTTCACTGTTTGATGCCAAATACACCCAAGCTCAGAGACACATCTTCTGCCTGGGCTTTGAGACAGGCCTGAAAACTCTCCCACACTGACCACAAGCACAGAAGAGCCTCTCTCTGGAATGACTGCTCTGACCTGGAGGAGATGACAGAGCCAGTACTAGGAATTTCTGGGGAGAGCACTCCAGGAGCTGGTTCATGGGTGGAAAGGTGGAATTCCTCCCCACTGCTGCCACCCCCAACACTGCCCACCTCAGGAGCCTCCTGACTTCCAGGCTGGCTGCAGAGACCCACCGGATGGAGGGGTTTTCTCAGGGAGCCGTCACCCCCTCCCACAGACACATCTGCTGAAGGCAGTGCAGGCAGGCATGAGGCGGGCAGTGGAGCTGAAACTGGCTGACAACAGGCCAGAGAGGGGGGTGAAGAAAGGGAAAGGGAGGGAGAAGGGGGAGGGGAGACGGGGTGGGTCTTACTCTCTCCCCCACGGCCCACCTCGACGAGCTAAGAAAAGCTCTGGGGGGAGAAAAGCTGCCAAGATGCACAGTTGGCCTCCCCTCTGCGGGAGGCCCTTCCTTCCCAGGAGCCAGCTGCCCCAGGCAGATTAGCATTGGGCTCCGGAAAAGCAGGCCCGCACCAGCCCATGGGAGGCCACCGGCTGAGTCAGCTCCTCTACCTGGCAGGAAATCATTCATAAAAATGACACCTGCCCAGAGCCCAGCGCCCGGCCTCACCAGCCAGAGTCTTCAGCCACATAGCCACACTGCCTCCTGCCGCCTCCCTCCCACCTCCTCCCAGCCACTGTACAGGGCAGACCTTGTTCTCTTTCTCCTGGGAAGAAGGAGACTGATGTGAAATAAGGCCAACTTGGCCTCTGTCAATCAGTATTTACTGGACACCAGCCCTGGGGACAATAGCACAGTCAAGAAGAGCAACCACTTCACTCGATGATGAACAAACATCTGCGACACAGCTTCCAGAGGTTCTCACTGCCCCAGCCACATGCGTGATGGACACTCTTTTTTTTTTTTTTTTTTTTTTGTTGTTGTTGTTGTTGTTGAGACAGAGTCTCGCTCTATCGCCCAGGCTGGAGTGCAGTAGCCGGATCTCAGCTCACTGCAAGCTCTGCCTCCCGGGTTTACACCATTCTCCTGCCTCAGCCTCCCGAGTAGCTGGGACTACAGGCACCCGCCACCTAGCCCGGCTAGTTTTTTGTATTTTTTTTTAGTAGAGACGGGGTTTCACCGTGTTAGCCAGGATGGTCTCGATCTCCTGACCTCGTGATCCACCTGTCTCGGCCTCCCAAAGTGCTGGGATTACAGGCTTGAGCCACCGTGCCCGGCCAATGGACACTCTTTACATTCAGTTTATGTGTGGAGGGCCAGAGGCTCCTTAGACACAGTTAGACACAGATAACTGGGCCAGTCCTCCCACAAGGGGGGTCCATAGAATTGTGACTTACACAGGTCACACATGAGGTCAAACTTTAAGTCCATGTCCCTAAAACGTAGACGACTTTCTATCTTGTTCTTTTTTTTCAGAGACAGGGTCTTGCTCTGTCACCCAGGCTGGAGTGCAGTGGTGCCATCACAGCTCACTGCAGCCTCAACCTCCTGGGCTCAAGTGATCCTCCTGCTTCAGCCTCCCTAGTAGCTGGGGTTACAGGAATGAGCCACCACACCTGGCCCATACCGTCGTTCTTACTTCCCTTCATTCAAACTCTGATGCACTCTCTTATCTGGGAGATAAAATGCAGGCTGCTCTCCTGCTGAAGACGTTACATCCTAATCACAGCCCTGCATGTCCGGGCCTGTGACCTCGGCCCTCATATTGCTCCCCCTTGATCTCCTTCACCAGCCACTCTGGCCTTCTTGTTTCTCAAACTCACAAGACATGCTGTCACCTCAGGGCCTTTGCACATGCCTTCCCTTCTGTCTTCCATCATTACATGTCAGGCTCCTCTGCATCATGCAGGACTAGGTCACCTGTCAGCTCCTCAGAGACCTTCCCTGACCACTTTAAGGATCTGCCTCCCCCCCCCCACACACACATTATTCCCTATCCTTGCATGAAGGCAGTTCCCATCCTAACTCACAGAACAAGTTCATTATGGACTTCTTTACCCAGCTACTGTCTGTCTCCTCAGGCAGAGTCAACCCACAAGGTTGATTTTGCTCACCCTGGTGTTCCCAAGGCCTGGTACAAAGTAGATCCTCAGAAAATATTTGTTAAATGAAAAATGAAATGACTTCTCACTGTAAGCAATTGGCACCACTTAGGCTGGCACTCAAGCACTCTATCTTCTGACCGTACCACAAAGTTAACCAGTTACACGATCAGAACACCTCTTCTTCACTTGTTCCTTCTTACGATGTTCAGTAGAGAGGCTCAGAAGAGCACTGCAGGGTGAGGGTGGAGCTAGGAGTTTGGAGTACAGGTGAAGGGCTGTTCTACCCCACCACACAGGTAAACTCCCTGAGGGCAGGGGCCTGTTGATGGTGGATGGGAACATTCAGTAAAACATTCCATAAACTGCCACCTTTTTTTTTTTTTTTTTTTTTTGAGACAAGAGTCTTGCTCTGTCGCCCAAGCTGGAGTGCAGTGGCGTGATCTCAGCCCACTATAGCCTCTGCTTCCCAGGTTCCAGTGATTCTCCTGCCTCAGCCTCCCAAGCTCCCAAGTAGCTGGGATTACAGGCGCACACCACCAGGCCTGGCTAACTTTTGTATTTTTAGTAGAGATGGGGTTTTGCCAAGTTGGCCAGGCTGGTCTCAAATTCCTGACCACCGCACCCGGCCTTGTCATCATTTCTATTCCCCTCTGCCAAGAGGAGAACGAAGAGTGTCAGAGGTCCTCAAACACTTGCTGCTTCATAAGGAGGGTCTCACCCTTCTTACCAATCTCTAATCAGCATTTACCAAGCACCCACCAGGACCCAGCCCTCCATTAGAAGCCCAGGCAAATATAACCAAAGTATATGATCTAGGGTTCTCAACACATACACGCACATCAGTCACCCGGGGAGCCTGATAAAAGCACAGATGGGCTGGGTGTGGTGGCTCACGCCTGTAATCCCAGCACTTTAGGAGGCTGAGGCAGGCAGATCACGAGGTCAGGAGATCGAGATCATTCTGGCTAACAGGGTGAAACCCCGTCTCTACTAAAAATACAAAACTTAGCCGGGCATGGTGGCATGTGCCTATAGTCCCAGCTACTAGGGCAACTAAGGCAGGAGAATCACTTGAACCCGGGAGGCAGAGGTTGCAATGAGCCGAGATTGCGCTCCTGCACTCCAGCCTGGGCACAGAGCAAGGCTCCATCTAAAAGAAAAAAAGCACAGATGCCCTAATCACTACCCATTCCATCCTATTTTGATTTCACAGGTCCAGGTTGGGGCAAGGAGAGCTCCCAGGGGATTGTGTTGTGCACCAAACACTGAGAACCCTTGGCCTAGGTCAGTGATTCCAGATGCTGGCCATGCAGGGGAACTCCCTGAGGAGCTTCTGCAAACAAGGATGCCAGGCCTCTCTGCTATCGGAGATCTTCATCTTAAAGAGCCTGGGCTGGAGACCTAACAGTGAAATTTTTCAAGCATTCCCCAAATGCTATTGTGCAGCCAGGGTGATGGGCCAGGGCACTGGCCCAGATGCTTGCTTTCTAGACTATTCCAGCTGACCCAATCAGAAGATGGGTCCTTTTTTTTTTTTTTTTTTTTTTTTTTTGAGACGGAGTCTCGCTCTGTCACCCAGGCTGGAGTGCAGTGGCACGAACTCAGCTCACTGCAACCTCCGCCTCCTGGGTTCAAGCAATTCCCCTGCTTCAGCCTCCCAAGTAGCTGGGACTACAGGCATGCGCCCCCATGCCCGGCTAATTTTTCGTATTTTAGTAGAGATGAGGTTTCACCATGTTGGTCAGGATGGTCTTGATCTGACCTCGTGATCTGCCTGCCTTGGCCTCCCAAAGTGCTGGGATTACAGGCGTGAGCCACCGCACCTGACCGATCTGGGTCATCTTATGGCATGGCAGGTGGATGTTTAAGGTCAAGACCACCCAACCATGTCACCAGTGAACCCTCAACAAGCACTTACACTTCCTGCTCTGCCCTTCAGTCCTTCGCTCCCCACAACCTGGGAGCAGGAGGGTAGAACCAGAAGGCAGGGGATGGATGCTTCTGCTACTACCCTGCTGCACAGCCTGCCATGACTCCCTTTAGAACCATGGCCTAAGGATCGTCTGGTAGGCTCTGGCCCCTGACTATCTCCCTGGCCTCCTCGCCTCTTACCCAGCACTCACCCCCAGCCTCTGGGCCATCCTCCTTCTCACTCCCTGCAGAGGTGAAGGCATCCCACTCAGCAGTGCCATGTGCCGTCCCCTGCCATGCCGGCTTGCCTCACCCCTGCAGGTGCCTCATGATCCACTTATGCCTCACTCCGCTCTGGGTCAGAGGGAATGGGCGTCTGTCACACAGCGCTGGAGTTACTGTCCACCTCCCTGAGAGCAGGCTCTGCACACCCAGCATCTAACACAGAGCTTGGCATGCAGGCTGGGGAGCAGGGGGCAAGCAAGGCCAGGCTGTGTTTCCAGAATATTACTTTGTGGTTCTTTTGTTTGTTTGTTTTTGTTTTTTTTTTTTTTTGAGACGGAGTCTCACTCTGCTGCCTGGGCAGGAGCGCAGTGGTGCAATCTCTGCTTACTGCAGCCTCTGCCCCCCGAATTCAAGCAATTCCAGATTACTTTGGGTTAGAAAGATTTTGTAGTGGATTCAGGCAGGGCTGAGAGGAGACTATTTAATACCAACCTAGACACTAGAAGGAGTGGAAATTTAAGAGCTGATGGGCTAGAAATCATGAGAAGATCTTTACCACTTGGTTAAATTTCAGACTCTACCATGGACCAGCTGTGGACCTTTGGGCACACTAACCTTTCTGAGCCTCAGTTTCCTCACCTGTACAATGAAGATAATTATAGTTCTAACTCGGGGTTGCTAAAAGCAGTAAAAATAAGCTAATGTACATAAAGCATTTAATGCAGTGCCTAACACAAGGAATCACTCCATAAATGTTGGCAATTATTACTTTTATTATTACTCATGGAACACCAGTACTGAAAAGGCCTTTAGAGATTATCTAAATCAATTCCTGCATTTTGCCCGGGCACGGTGGCTCAAACCTCTAATCCTAGCACTTTGGGAGACCGAGGCTGGGGAGGGGTGGATCACTTGAGGTCGGGAGTTCAAGACCAGCCTGGTCAACATGGTGAAACCCTGTCTCTAGTAAAAATATAAAAATTAGCTGGACGTGGTGGCAAGTGCCTATAGTCCCAGCTACTCGGGAGGCTGAGGCAGGAGGATCGCTTGAACCCGGGAAGTGGAGGTTGCAATGAGCCGAGATCTTACCACTGCACTCCAGCCTGGGCAAGAGAATGAGACTCTGTCTCAAAAAAGAAAACAAAGAAAAACGATTCCTGCATTTTATCATCAGGAAACTGATGCAGGAAGAAGAAAGGTCTTGCCAGCACCTTCTGTCCAGGCCTTGCAAACCCAGAGTGGCCCCAAGTCAGTGGGGGTCTCCTTCAGGCCCCCCAAGGCGAGCTGGAGAGCTGCTGGAAATCAGCTGATGTGCTGGCGGAGCTCCAGCCCAGAGTTTCTCATGACTTGGAGCCGACATATTCCCAACATCTCAGCTCATTTCAGAGAAAATCGTCGAGCATATTTTAGGATCAGCAAAAACCCACAATGCCTTTGGCCGGGCACTTTCCCTCTTCTTGTTGAAGCCCAGGGGTATTTTCTAGGAAATTGAGTCCATCTGTTTCTGATTCATTTGTACTTAACTCATCACCAGGCTGTTTTGTAAGAGCCCTTTGATGTGAAAGCCGCCTTATTCCATAAGCCTCTCTAAGCCTTTATTTAGTCAACAGTAGGTAAACGGGTCTCTCCAAAGAGGCCAGAGGCAGCATATTGATCTCCTGCTACACAAAGGCCATGTGAAGGGAAAGTGTGGCCCAAACGCCTGCCTGGAGACACTGAGACTCCCCGTCTTTGGGCCTACCAGGGCAAAGCAGACCACTCCCTAGCCCTGATCCAGCCCTGTGGGGCTCAGCCATGCAGAGGGACCTCCTCTGGCGACTCACTAACTCTCCTCCCCAGGCACTGTAACCCAGTGTCCTCTATAACTCACAGCCTTGCTACATAGATTTACGATTTCCTGTATGTTGCCCAAGAGTTCTTTTTTTTTTTTTTTTTTTGAGACAGAGTCTCGCTCTGTCGCCCAGCCCAGGCTGGAGTGCAGTGGCGCGAT
The DNA here is from genome assembly GCF_037993035.2 of Macaca fascicularis. NCBI lineage: Eukaryota > Metazoa > Chordata > Mammalia > Primates > Cercopithecidae > Macaca > Macaca fascicularis. The sequence goes on from NC_088384.1 coordinate 88,770,878, forward strand.
CTCGGCTCACTGCAAGCTCTGCCTCCCGGGTTCACGCCATTCTCCTGCCTCAGCCTCCCGAGTAGCTGGGACTACAGGCGCCCACAACCGCGCCCGGCTAATTTTTTGTATTTTTAGTAGAGACGGGGTTTCACCGTGGTCTCGATCTCCTGACCTTGTGATCCGCCCGCCTCGGCCTCCCAAAGTGCTGGGATTACAGGCGTGAGCCACCGCGCCTGGCTTTTTTTTTTTTTTTTTTGAGACAGAGTCTTGTTCTGTCGCCCAGGCCAGGTTGGAGTGCAGTGGTGTGATCATGACTCACTGCAGCCTTGACCTCCCAGGCTCAAGCAATTCTCCCTTCAGCCTCCCACATAGCTGGGACCACAGGTGTGTGCCGCCACACCTGGCTAATTTATGTATTTTTTGTAGAGACAGGGTCTCGCTATGTTCCCCAGACTGGTCTTGAACTCCTGGGCTCAAGTGATCCACCCACCTCAGTCTCCCAAAGTACTGGTGTTACAGGTGTGAGCCACCGTGCCCAGCCCCAAGTGTTTTTTTTTTTTTTTTTTTTCAAGATGGGGTTCAAGCGATCCTCCTGCCACAGCCTCCCAAATAGCTGGGAGTACAGCTGCCTGCCACCATGCCCAGCTAATTTTTGTATTATTAGTAGAGACAGGGTTTCACTGTGTTGGCCAGGCTGGTCTCGAACTCCTGACCTCAGGTGATCTACCCACCTCGGCCTCCCAAAGTGTAGGGGTTACAGGCATGAGCCACCGTGCCCAGCCAATAAAAATTTTTTTTAAAGAGAACCATTGGTCTAGCCATTCATTTAGTCCTTGGGTGGAACTTGCAGGGGGATCCGGTAGCTACCTACCACCAATACATTTGCTTGGTTTATCATTTTCTCCAAAAGTACTCAGTACTATGACTTAGTACTAAGCACCCAAAGATGAGTGATAGAGTTGATGATGTACAACTCTGAAGCAGGCACTGCATTCAATCCTCAGAATCACCTTCGGAGGAGACACTATCTCCATTTTACAGATGAACCTCAAAGGTATGGAGAGGTGACACAAGCCTCCAGGTTACGCACTGCTTAGCACAGGGGCTGGTGCACAGTTGGCGGCTGACATATTCTCACTGAACTGCTGCATCCATGAATATAAACAATAAGAGGTGGATTTAGGTCGAGCACGGCAGCTCACGCCGGTCATCCCAACACTTTGGGAGGCTGAGGCGGGAGGATCACTTGAGCCCAAGAGTTTGAGACCAGCCTGGGCAACAGAGTGAGACTTCATCTTTGCAAAAAATTTAAAAATTAGCCAGTCATGGTGGTGTGCACCTGTAGTCCTGGCTACTCTGGTGGCTGAGGCGGGAGGAGCTCTTGAGCCCACGAGTTTGAGGCTGCAGTGAGCTATGATTGTGCCATTGCACTCCAGACTCAGTGACAGAGTGAGACCCTATCTTTAGAAAATAAATTAATTAATTTTTTAAAAAAAGGAGGTGGGCTGGGCGCAGTGGCTCATGCCTATAATCCCAGCACTTTGGGAGACCAAGGCGGGAAGATCACCTGAGGTCAGGAATTCGAGACCAGCCTGGCCAACATGGTGAAACCCCATCTCTACTAAAACTACAAAAAAATTAGGTGGGCGTGGTGGCATGTGCCTATAGTCCCAGCCACTCGGGAGGCTGAGGCACGAGAATTGCTTGAACCCAGGCGGCCAAGGTTGCAGTGAGCCAAAACCACGCCACTGAACTCCAGTGTGGGTGACAGAACGAGGCTCTGTCTTAAAAAGTAGAAGAAGAAAGAGGTGGATTTAAGTCTCAGGCCAGGCACGGTGGCTCACACCTATAATCTCAACACACTGGGAGGCCGAGGCAGGCGGATCACCTGAGATCAGGAGTTCCAGACCAGCCTGGTCAACATGGTGAAGCCCCATCCCTACTAAAACTACAAAAATTAGCTGGGCATGGTGGCACGTGCCTGTAATCCCAGCTACTTGGGAGGCTGAGGCAGGAGAATCGTTTGAACCTGGGAGGCGGAGGGTGCAGTGAGCAGAGATGGCGCCACTGCACTCCAGCCTGGCAACAAGAGTGAAACTCCATCTCAAAATAAATAAATAAATAAAAATAAATCCAAGTCTCATTCAAAGTTAAACACATTCTACCACATTAGCAGGAAGTGTTAAATGAGGTAACGCACACTGTGGGAGAGAAAGGACCCCCTCCCTTCTTCCTGCCTTCCCTCCCTTCCTCTCATTTGAGTTCATGAAAGCAGTGATGCAATCAAAGCTTTTCGGAATCTAACGTACTGTCAAGACATGCAGGGCCTGACTTAGGAAGCAGCGACGAACAGAGACGGTAACGAACTGGTTCCACAGGGGCCGTGACATGGGGGACCACCTGCGAGAGGAACTGCAGATGACTCAGGCCACGGGTTCAGATCAGCACAGGGAATCACCACAGTCTGGACAGCGACAAGGCATCTAGAAATAATCGAGGTGGTCAGCGGGGAGGAATTTCAGTTGTTTTGGCTGGAAATTTTTTTTTTTTTTTTTTGAGATGGAGGCTCTCTCTGTCACCTAGGTTGGTGTGCAGTGGCCTGATCTCAGCTCACTGCAACCTCTACCTCCTGGGTTCAAGCAATTCTCCTACCTCAGCCTCCCAAATAGCTGGGAGTGCAGGCACACGCCACTATGCCTGGCTAATTTTTTATTTTTAGTAGAGATGGGGTTTCACCATGTTTCCCAGGCTGGTCCTGAACTCCTGAGCTGAAGCAATCTGCCTGCCTTGGCCTCCCAAAGTGCTGGGATTACAGGGGTGAGCCACCATTCCCTGCTTGAAAAAAATGTTTTCTTTAAATGATGTTCTCAGTATCTATGTTCTTAGCAACTAAGATGATGGATCTTAGTTATAGAACTCACAACTAATAAAATCCTCTAGGACTACAGTTCATACACCAAAAAATAGAAGCTATAATGATCTTGTATAAAGGTAAGAATCTAAAACAGAAACTATGGACAGTGGCTACCTCTGAGGAAGAGGTTGTTTTTACTTTTCATCTTTTTCAGTTCTATAACATTTGAATTTTTATTATGTATATTTCATGTATTGTCTCTATAAATAGAGCACACTAATTTATATTTAAATTGAAAATTTTGGAAACTATAAATAAGCAAAACATTTAAAAACCTATAATTCTACTGCCCAAAAATAACCACTGATAACATTTTTGTTTATATCCATTTTATCCACTTAGTTTGTTTCTATGTAAACATTTTTTTAAAAGAGAAGTTTCACCCTCACCTTACTATTTTTTGGCTTTTTTTTTTTCCTTTGAGATGAAGTCTCGCTCTGTCGCCCAGGCTGGAATGCAGTGGCGTGATCTCAGCTCACTGCAACTTCTGCCTCCTGGTTCAAGCAATTCTCCTGCCTCAGCCTCCTGAGTAGCTGGGACTATAGGTGCTTGCCACCACATCGGCTATTTTTTGTATTTTTAGCAGAAACAGGGTTTCACCATATCAGCCAGGCTGGTCTCGAACTCCTGACTTTGTGATCCGCCCGCCTTGGCCTCACAAAGTGCTTGGATTATAGGCGTGAGCCACCGAACCCGAACCCGGCCTGTTTTTTTGTTTGTTTGTTTTGATTTTGAGACAGAGTCTTACTCTGTCGTCCAGGCTGCAGTGCAGTGGCATGATCTCGGCTCACTGCAACCTCCGCCTCCCGGGTTCAAGCGATTCTCCTGCCTCAGCCTCCTGAGTAGCTGGGATTACAGGTGCCCACCACCACGACCAGCTAATTTTTTTTTTTGTATTTTTAGTAGAGACAGGGTTTCACCATCTTGGCCAGGCTGGTCTTTAACTCCTGACTTCGTGATCCACCTGCCTCGGCCTCCCAAAGTGCTAGAATTACAGGCGTGACCCATGGTGCCCAGCCTTTTTTAATTTTTAATTTTTTATAAAGGCAGGGTCTCACTGTGTTGCCTGGGCTTGTCTTCAGCTCCTGGGCTCAAGCAATCCTCCCACCTGGGCCTCCCAAAGTGCTAGGATTACAAGCGTGAGTCACTGCGCCTGGCCCTCACCTTACTGTCTTATAACCTGATTTTTGTGTCTACACATCATAACCATGATCCTCTTCATAATTTGTGTCTACACATCATAACCATGATCCTCTTCATAATACTCTCTTCAATATTAGTTATTTTCATATTAAAACAGGGGTCATTTACAATGGTAAACATTTTAAAAACTGGGATGTATTCATGCTTTGAAATGCAATGCTGGCACAGTGATTCATGCCTGTAATTCCAGAACTTTGGGGGACTGAGGTGGGAGGATTGCTTGAACCTGGGAGTTCGAGACCAGCCTGAGCAACATAGTGAGGACCTGTCTCTACAAAAAATACAAAAAAAATTTAGGTGAGCATGGAGACCAGTAAAAGGCAAAACAGTAGGGACAGAAACCAGGCCAGTGGCTGCCAGGACTGTGCTGACGGGAGGGCTGAGCATGGTGGCACGTGCCTGTAACCACAGCTACTTGGGAGGCCGAAGCGGGAGAATCACCTGAGACGAGGAGTTCCAGACCAGCCTAGGAGACATGGCAAAATCCCGTCTCTACTAGAAAATACAAAAATTGGCCAGGCATGGGCCATAGGACTTTTAGGCTCGGCCGGGCTCAGGCGGCTCCATGGTGCTTCCAACAAAAATTAAAAAAAAAAAAGAGAGACAGAGAGAAAAATTAGCCAGGCATGGTGGTGTGCACTTGTATTCCCAGCTACTCGGGAGGCTGAGGTGGGAGGCTCTCTTGAGCCCGGGAGGCGGAGGTTGCGGAGAGCTATGATAGTGCACTCCAGCCTGGGCAACAGAGTGAGACCCTGTCTCAAAAACAAAACAAAAACAAAAACAAAACAATCCAGCCATATAAAGGAAAGAACTACAGATGCACTAGTAATATAGATGAATCTCAAAAACATTATGCTAAGTGGGAGAAGTGGGGCACAAAAGGCTAAATAATGGGCTGGGCACAGTGGCTCATGCCTATAATCCCAGCACTTTGGGAGTCCGAGGCAAGTGGATTACTTGAGGTCAGGAGTTCGAGACTAGCCTGGTCAACATGGGGAAACCCCATCTCTACTAAAAATACAAAAATTAGCTGGGCATACTCGGGAGGCTGAGGCAGGAGAATGGTGTGAACTTGGGAGGCGGAGCTTGCAGTGAGCCGAGATCACACCACTGCACTCTAGCCTGGGCAACAGAGCAAGACACCGTCTCAAAAAGAGAGAAAAAAAAAAATTAGCTGGGCATGGGCATGGTGGTGCACACCTGTGGTCCCAGCTACTGAGGAGGCTAAGGCAGCAGAATCACCTGAACCCGGGAGATGGATGTTGCATTGAGCCAAAATCACACCATTGCACTCTAGCCTGGGCAACAAGAGCGAGACTCCCTCTCAAAAAATAAAAAAAGTCTCCATAATGAATGATGCCACTTATATGACATTCTGGAAAAGGCAAAACAGTAGAGACAGAAACCAGGTCAGTGGCTGCCAGGACTCTGCTGATGGGAGGGCTGACTCTAACCACACACGAGGGCACTTCGTGGGTTAATGAAAATAGTCCATGTCTTGACTGTGGTATTGATTACACTACCATTATACATTTATCAAAACTCACTGAACTGCATACTGAAGAAGGGTAAATTTCACTATATGTAAGCTATTTGACGCCCCCTATTCCCTGCCAAAAAAATAAATGAAAGTGCCGTCCAAATATAAAGTATCATTAGACATTATCTGTAGCACTTTTCTCAGAGATTCTGAAATACCTTTGTGAAATGTGACAAATGTTTAAAAAAAAAAAAAAAACCCCGCCAGATTTGGTGGCTCATGCCTGTAATCTCAACATTTTGGGAGACCAAGGCAGGAGGATCCCTTGAGCCCAGGAGTTTGAGACCAGTCCCGGCAACAGAGTGAGACCCTGTCTCTACAAAAAATACAAAAAATACAAAAAAAAAAAAATTAGCTGGGCATAGTGGCTCATGCCTGTAATCCCAGCTACCTGGGAGGCTGAGCCCAGGAGGTCAAGGCTGTGGTGGGCCGTGGTCACACCACTGCACTCCAGCCCAGGCAACAGAATGAAACTCTGTCTCAAAAAAAATAAAGCAACTTGGAAAAGACCAAGTATCCTTTAGAAAACTATTTGTTGTTGAGTGTTCTGTCTTTCAGAAAGGCCATTTTCCACTCTGGCAAATGCTCCTGTTGAGGTTGCTGGTCCCACAAGGGAGCAGTTGACCACTTGGGCTATTTGAGGACTTTCCGCAACATCATCAACTTCTTTATTTTTATTTCATGAGAAATGGTCTTGCTCAGTTGCTCAGGCTGGAGTGCAGTGGTGTAGATCACGGCTCACTGCAGCCTCTAACTCCAGGCTCAAGCAATCCTCCCACCTCAGCCTCCAGAGCAGCTAGGACTACAGTCACATGCCACCACACCTCGCTAATTTTTTTTTTTTTTTTTTTTTTGAGAAGGAGTCTCGCTCTGTCGCCCAGGCTGGAGTGCAGTGGTGCGATCTCAGCTCACTGCAAGCTCCACCTCCCAGGTTCACGCCATTCTCCCGCCTCAGCCTCCTGAGTAGCTGGGACTACAGGCACCCACCACCACACAAGGCTAATTTTCTGTATTTTTAGTAGAGACGGGGTTTCACCGTGTTAGCCAGGATGGTTTCGATCTCCTGACCTCACGATCCGCCTGCCTCGGGCTCCCAAAGTGCTGGGATTACAGGCGTGAGCCACCACACCAGCTCTAATTTTTAAGTTTTTCGTAGAGACAGGGTTTTGCTATGTTGACCAGGCTGGTCTGGAACTCCCGGCCTCCCATGATCCTCCTGCCTTGGCCTCCTAAAGGGCTGAGATTACAGATGTGAGTCACTGTGCCAGGCCCAGCTTCTTTTTTTAATGCCACTATAGTAAAAATAAACAATAGTGTCAGAACTGAACAGTGATCGGAAACAAGCATGATAGGTCAAAAAATGGAAAAATGAAAGAAAAAAAAAGGAGCTGAACAGTCAACACCCCCTCCCCCGCTTGATCTTCCCATCCCAGCCAAGCCAGTCCTCTTCCCTCCAGGGAAAGAATACAGGTATTTCTGGCTCATCTCCTCTTGGGCCAGACCATTACCATCCTAATGAACACTATACTCCAAAAGCAAACAAAATAAACTGCAATCAAAAGTGAGATTACCAGACAGCAGATTTCTAAACAGAATTGGAACAAGAGTGAATCGATGCAAAGGTGCAGTGCTAACAGTAAGAAAAATCCTGCCCAAATCCCCCAGCAATGCAGCAAAATCCCCCTTGACAGTCTGCAGAGCCTGATCAATGCTCCTAATTCAACAGAGTATATTCGTAACAAAATTCCAATCCAACAAAGGAACTGGAGTACTTCTGGAGTTCATAATGGGCTCTGAACTATTGTAAATGGGAGTGAGGATATAATCTACTTTTACATAGAAAAAACAACTTGGCCAGGTGTGGCGGCTCACGCCTGTAATCCCAGTACTTTGGGAGGTCTACGCGGGTGGGTCACAAGTTCAGGAGATTGAGCCCATCCTGGCCAACATGGTGAAACCCATCTCTACTAAAAATACAAAAATTAGCTGGGTGTGGGGACGCGTGCCTGTAGTCCCAGCTACTTGGGAGGCCAAGGCAGGAGAATTGCTTGAATCAGGGAGTCGGAGGTTGCAGTGAGCCGAGATCGCGCCACAGCATTCCAGCCTGGCTACAGAGCAAGACTCCGTCTCAAAAAAAAAAAAAAAAAGAAAAGAAAGAAAGAAAGGAAAAAAAAAGAAAAAACAACTTGTCAGTTATCTGTGTTCAGGGCTTATCACTCCCTCCCCCAGGGCCTAGTAAAGCCTTTGCCCATAGGAGGTGCTCCAAAAATGTTGGTGGAGTCAGGCAGGGGGACAGTCAACTGCTCTGGGAAGAGGGCCCCTTACACTGTGGAGCTATCTGTGATCTATGGATCTATGTTAAAACTGACCCACAATCAAAACAACTTCCCTGGACTTCTTTTTTTTTTTTTTTTTTTTTTTTTTGAGACAGAGCCTCACTCTGTCCCCCAGGCTGGAGTGCAATGGCGTGATCTCAATTCACTGCAACCTCCACCTCCCAGATTCAAGCAATTCTCATGTCTCAGCCTCCCGAGCAGCTGGGACTACAGGCACGAGCCTCCACACCTGGCTAATTTTTTGTATTTTTAGTAGAGATGGGTTTCACCATGTTGGCCAGGCTGGTCTCGATCTCCTGACCTCAGGTGATCCACCTGCCTCGGCCTCCCAAAGTGCAGGGATTACAGGTGTGAGCCACCACACCCAGCCTGGATTTCTTCTAAAGCCAGGGACGTTTGTTAACATTGCTTCCATGGAGGCTCTATACTCAGCCTCATTTCATTTCAACAAAGGGAAGGAACTGTTATGAGGCTGGCTTGGGGAGGAGGAGTGGGGCTGAATGATGCTGAATGTAGGGGTGATTCAACTAAAAAGCAAGTCTCCTATCAAGAAGCTCATGGGATGGGCATGGTGGCTAATGCCTGTAATTCTAGCATTTTGGGAGGCCGAGGAAGGCAGATCACTCGAGCACAGGAGTTTGAGAACAGCCTAGCCAACACGGCAAAACCCTTGTCTACTAAAAATACAAAAATTAGCTGGGTGTGGTGGCAGGCGCCTGTAATCTCAGCTACTTAGGTGGCTGAGGCACAAGAATCGCTTGAACCCTGGAGGTGGGGGTTGCAGTGAGCCAAGATGGCTCCACTGGACTCCAGCCTGGGCAACAGAGCAAGACTCTATCTCAAAAACAAAACAAAACATATACGCGTGCACACACACACACACACACACACACACGAAATTCAGGGGCTAGTGGCAAAGAGAATCCTGGGAACAAATAATTACAACGATTGATAATAAGTACCTCACTGGTTAGTTAAGCACGCTCTGTGTGAAGTGATCTACCCCAATAACCTTGTGAGGTGAGAATTATAACCCTTTTACAAACGGGGAAACTAAGGTTCTCAGATGTTAAGGAGTTTGCTCAAGGTCACACAGTTAATAAGCAGAAAGGCCAGTGTTGAAACTCAAGCAGGGCTTGAGGGCTGGGTGTAGTGGCTCACACCTGTAATCCTGACGCTTTGGGAGGCCCAAGGCGGGAGAATCACTTGAGTCCAGGAGCTCAAGACCAGCCTGGGCAATACAGTGAGACATCCCCTGTGCCCTACTCTCTACAAAGAAAAAAAAAAAGAAACCCCAGGCAGTCTGACTTCAGAGCTTGCACTCCTAACCCCTGAAGCAGAGGAATGAAGGCCCAAGGGGTGTTTATTATGGCCAAGAACTATCAGGAGAGGCCTTTAGAAATGTGGGGCAGCACTGTAAGCCCAAGGGGAGAAGAGGCAGATGGCATCATGGCTCGGCGGCTGTAAGCAGCCTGGTATAGATGCTCCAGTAGGATGCCTGCCAGCAGGCAGTGGAGATGGCGCATTGGAGGAGGTCGGCAGGGCCAGGCTGTCAGGGCTGGGTGTTCTAGAGTTCAGACTTTGCTTTGGACACCTGGCAGAACCCTGAGCAGTGGATCTGTTGGGTGACATGAGACTTGTGTGTAAGAATAGTCACACAGGAAATGGGCTGGACTGTGGAAGCTGTGAGGCTGAAGACTCTAGTGGGGCCATCAGGAAGGCAACGTTGTGATCCAGGTGGGGCAGCAGCGGCTGAATTGGGTGGGGCAAGGAGCTCCCTGGTCAGAATCTGTCCGGTGGCCAGCTCGGTGCAACTCTTACACAGCACCCAGACTTGGACCTGCACCAGATGGCTTGGCGTGCTGGAGGCCCTTCTAGTCTCAGGAGCCCATTTCTGAATCAAGCAGGACCCCATGGATCACAGGACAGCACTGTCTGACCCCTGGCCAGTGATCACAGTTTCAGTCTCCAGGCCTCAGTTTCCCCATCTGTAATATGAGTGAGTTTTAAATAGATTGTATTGGCTGGGCATAGTGGCTCACGCCTGTAATCCCAGCACTTTGGGAGGCTGAGGCAGGATCACCTGTGGTCAGGAGTTCAAGACCAGCCTGGCCAACACAGAGAAACCCTGTCTCTACTAAAAATACAAATCTAGCCGGGCATGGTGGCATGCGCCTGTAGTCCCAGCTACTCAGGAGGCTGAGGAAGGAAAATTGCTTGAACCCAGGAGGCAGAGGTTGCAGTGAGCCAAGATCACGCCACTGCACTCCAGCCTGGGCGACAGAGCAAGACTCCATCTCAAAAAATAATAATAATAAATAAATAGATTGTATTTTAGGTACCTTCCCGTTCTTTCTGTGAACTTTTTTTTTCTGATTTTTTATTTTTACTTCTTTTTTGGTGAATTCTTTTTATTAATACATTAGATTATCATGGTCTCAAGCACATGAGGCTCTCTAAAAATTCATGATCACATCTGGACACTGTTCAAAGGCACTCATCTGTTCTTTTTTGGAACTTCTGGACAGTAAACTTGCTGGTGGAAGCATAAATTGAAAGAATGTAGAGGTCAATTTGGCACTGTGAGGATTAATTTTGTGTCAGCTTGGCTGGACCACAGTGCTTAGAGAGTTGGTCAAACATTATTCTAGATGTTTTTGTTAAGGTGTTTATGGATGACACTTTTTTTTTTTTTTTTTTTTTGATATGGAGTCTCACTCTGTCACCCAGGCTGGAGGGCAGTGGCACGATCTCAAGCTCACTGCAACCTCCGCCTCCTGGGTTCAAACAATTAGATTCTCTTGCCTCAGCCTTCCAAGTAGCTGGGATTATAGGAGCCTGCCACTGTGCCCGGCTAATTTTTGTATTTTTAGTAGAGACGGGTTTTCACCATCTTGGCCAGGCTTGTCTTGAACTCCTGACCTCGTGATCTACCTGTCTCAGCTTCCCAAAGGGCTAGGATTACAGATGTGAGCCACTGTGCCCGGCCGACACTAACGTTTAAATCAGTGGACTTTTAAGTGCAGCAGCGGCCCCCCTTATCCATGTGGGATATGTTCCAAGACTCCTAGCAGATTCCTAAACCCACATAGTCCCGAGCCCTATACATATGTTTTTCTCAATCTGACAACAGTGCCTGCTACTAAGTGATTAACAGCGTACATAGTGTGGGTACCCTGCAGAAAGGATCGATTCTCAACCCAGAACATGAATTCATGTCCAGGATGGAGTGGGCCAGCATGAGATTTCATCATGCTACTCAGGATGGTATGCAATTTAAAGCTTATAAATTATTTCTGGAATTTTCCACTTCATATTTTCAGACTGTGAGTAAATGAAACCAGGGAAAACGAAAACATGGATACGGGGGGACCTATTGTATTGCAAATTCCTCTCCGTAGTGTAGGTGGGCCTCATCGAATCAGTTAAAGCCTAAAAAAAAAAAAAAAAAAGGCTGGCATCCTTTCTCTTTCTCCCTAGTGAGGAATTCTGACAGCAGACAGTTTTTATTTTCCTATTTTTTTTAGAGACAAGGTCTCACGCCATTGCTCAGGCTGGTCTTGAACTCCTGGGCTCAAGTGATCCTGCGGCCTTGGCCTTCCAAGAAGTTGGGAGTACAGGTGTGTGCCACAGTGCCTGGCTAGCAGATACCCTTTGAACTGCAACTCTTCCTGCATCTCTTGCCTGCTGGTCTACTCTGAAGACTGATCATGTGAGCCAATCTTTTAAAATAAAAATCTCTCTTCCCACATACATACACATATACATCTAGATATGTGCACACACATCCTGTTGATTCTGTTCTCTGAGAACTCTGATTAACACTGGCACCATTTATCAAAACTGCTCATACTGGACCAGGCGCAGTGGCTCACGCCTGTAATCCCAGCACTTTGGGAGTCCGAGGCGGGTGGATCACCTGAGATCAGGAGTTCGAGACCAGCCTGGCCAACACTGTGAAACCCCGTCTCTACTAAAAATACAAAAAAATTAGCCGGGTGTCGTGGCATGTGCCTGTAATCCCAGTTACTCCGAAGGCTGAAGCAGGAGAATCGCCTGAACCCAAGAGGCAGAGGCTGCAGTGAGCCAAGGTTGTGCCACTTCACTCCAGCCTGGGTGACAGAGCGAGACTCCATCTCAAAACAAAACAAAACAAAACAACAACAACAAAAAACTGCTCATGCTGGTTATGATCCATCCACAAAACAGAATATGCTACACCCACAGGGAAGGATGCAGACTCTTTATGTAATGATATGGAAAGATCTCCAAGATGTATTAACAAAAGTATGTAGAGTGTGCAATTATCTGTGTAAACAAAAAAAGGTGTAAAAATAAAAATTCCCATTGTTTATATTATTATTTTTTATTTATTTATTTATTTTTTGAGACAGAGTATTGCTCTGTCGCCCAGGCTGGAGTGCGGTGGCGTGATCTCGGCTCACTGCAAGCTCCGCCTCCCAGGTTCACGCCATTCTCCTGCCTCAGCCTCCTGAGTAGCTGGGACTACAGGTGCCCACCACTGCACCCGGCTAATTTTTTGTATTTTTAGTAGAGACGGGGTTTCACCATGTTAGCCAGGATGGTCTTGATCTCCTGACCTCGTGATCCGCCTGTCTCAGCCTCCCAAAGTGCTGGGATTACAGGCGTGAGCCACCACGCCCGGCCCTGTTTATATTATTTTATTTATTTATTTATTTATTTGAGACGGAGTCTCACTCTGTCACCCAGGCTGGAGTGCAGTGGCGCGATCTCGGCTCACTGCAACCTCCGCCTCCCTGTTCAAGCGATTCTCCTACCTCAGCTTCCCGAGTAGCTGGGACTACAGGGGACTGCCACCGCGCCTGGCTAATTTTTTGTAATTTTAGTAGAGACTGGGTTTCACCGTGTTAGCCAGGATGATCTCGATCTCCTGACCTCGTGATCCGCCCGCCTCCACCTCCCAAAGTGCAGGGATTACAGGTGTGAGCCACCGCACCCGGCCTCCCATTGTTTATTTTTTAGTTTTTGACACAGGGTCTCACTCTGTCACCCAGGCTGGAGTGCAGTGGTGTGACTGATCACAGCTCACTGCAGCCTCTAACTCGTAGGTCCAACTAATCCTCCTGCCCCAGCCTCTCAAGTGCCTGGGACAGCAGACATATGCCACCAAGTTCAGCAATTTTTTTTCTTTTCCCAATACAGAGTTTTGCTCTGTTGCCCAGGCTAGAGTACAGTGGTACTATCTCGGCTCACTGCAACTTCTGCCTCCCGGATTCAAGCAATTCTCCTGCCTCAGACTCCTGAGTAGGTGGGATTACAGGCGCCTGCCACCACGACTGGCTAATTTTTGTATTTTTAGTAGAGATGCAGTTTCACCATGTTGGCCAGGCTGGTCTTGAACTCCTGACCTCGTGATCCACTTGCCTCAGCCTCCCAAAGTGCTGGGATTACAGGCATGAACCACTGTGCCTGGCCACATTCGGCAAACTTTTAAATTTTTTGTAGAGACAGGGTTTCCCCATGTTGCCCAGGCTGGTTTCAAACTCCGGGCCTCAAGCAATCCTCCTGCCTTGGCCTCCACAAATGCTGGGATTACAGGTGTAAGCCACCGTGACTGGCCCTATTCTTTCTATGTGGTGGTTTGGGGGGGAACCTCTGGAAGGGTACCTAAGAATCTAACAACAGAGGTTACCTATTGGAATAGACTAGTGGGGGAATTAAGTAAATGGGAGACAAGAGAGAAGAGACCTTTTGTTTTAGACTTTTTTTTTTTTTCTTGCGATGGAGTTTCACTCTTGCTGTCCAGGCTGGAGTACGGTGGCACGATCCAGGCTCACTGCAACCTCTGCGTTCCAGGTTCAAGTGATTCCCCTGCCTCAGCCTCCCGAGTAGCTGGGATCACAGGAATACACCACCTTGCCCGGCTAGTTTTGTATTTTTAGTAGAGACAAGGTTTCTCCATGTTGGTCAGGCTGGTCTCGAACTGCCGACCTCAGGTGATCCACCCACCTTGGCCTCCCAAAGTGCTGGGATTACAGGTGTAAGCTACCGCACCTGGCTTGTTTTACTCTTTTTTTATACTCTGATAAATGTACATATTCTATGACCCAGCAGTTCCATGCCCATGTAATTACCTTATAAATACACCTCCATATGTGCAAAACAACACATATACAAGGATATTCTGTTGTGGCATTATTTGTAAGAGAAAAAGAATGGAAACAACCTAGACACCCATCAGCAGGAAACTGATTAAATAAATCATCCATTTGAAATAAAACGGTACATTTGTTACTAAGAATGACGCAATTCTCTGTGTTCTGATATGGAACGATTTCCAAGTTGAATGGAAAAAAGAAAGGTGCAGGACGGTGTGTACATAATGCTACCATTTGTGTGGGAAGAAAAGTGAAACTATATGCATATCCGTTTGCAAATGCAGTTAATGTCTCCAGAACACAGAATAAACTAATAACAGTGGCTGCTTCTGGGGAGGAGAACTGGGTAACTGGGAAACAGTGGTGGGGATGGGTTATTACCTTACACTATACTTTTTGAATCATGGGCATGTTTTATCTATTCAAAACTTTATAAAATTTCTGAGAAGGTATTTGCCGGGAGCGGTGGCTCATGCCTGTAATCCCAGCACTTTGGGAGGCTGAGGTGGGCCGATGACGAGGTCAGATCAAGATCATCCTGGCTAACATGGTGAAACCCTCTCTCTACTAAAAATATAAAAAATTAACTGGGTGTGGTGGCAGGCGCCGGCTGAGGCAGGAGAATGGTGTGGACCTGGGAGGCGGAGCTTGCAGTGAGCTGAGATCACACAACTGCACTCCAGCCTGGGCGACAGAGTGAGTCTGTCTCAAACAAACAAACAAACAAAAAAATTCTGAGGAGACGTATTGGAGGAGGAGGAGCAGGAAAAGTCACATGCTAGGGTGGGGGCTAAAGCCATCTGTACACAAAGCATTTCAATTTCACATGTTATGCTTTTTCCTGGGGCTTTTAACCTGAGTTTTCCCCGGAATTGCTCTTACGAATTCCAGCACTGGAACAGACACAATTTCACTGGAGACCCAGGATCTTCACAAAATCAGGGAGATAATTTTTTTTTTTTTTTTTTTTTTTTTGAGGCGGAGTCTCGCTCTGTCGCCCAGGCTGGAGTGCAGTGGCCAGATCTCAGCTCACTGCAAGCTCCGCCTCCCGGGTTCCCGCCATTCTCCTGCCTCAGCCTCCCGAGTAGCTGGGACCACAGGCGCCGCCACCTCGCCCGGCTAATTTTTTGTGTTTTTAGTAGAGACGGGGTTTCGCCGTGTTAGCCAGGATGGTCTCGATCTCCTGACCTTGTGATCCGCCCGTCTCGGCCTCCCAAAGTGCTGGGATTACAGGCTTGAGCCACCGCGCCCGGCCTCAGGGAGATAATTTTTAAAGACAAGAGCAAGCACTAGCTCTCTGCAAGGTACACCACTCTTTAATCCATGCAGTAGAAAGACAACTGGATCCAGACTTTTGCTTCAGAACCTTTTTATTCATCATCTAACCAACAGAGGTGGTTGGCTTGAGCTCAAACTAAAATGGCCTCAAAAGGCCTGCCTCGTTACAACATGACAGGGCAAAACCAGAAGTGGGGACAGAGTTTAGCCTCAGTTCTCTGCAGAGAAAACCAAGCATGTATTTACACACAGGTGCCTCATTAAAAACTGACTGGCAATGTTCCACCAGCACAGACCCAGAGTGTGCAGAAATCCATGGGGGCTCTGTACACGTCATTCAGACAATCCACTGATTCCTCAGCCATAAACAAGCTCTTGCTTTTTGGGAGGAGGGTGATTAGCATGTTATCTTGAATGATGGCACCATTTGTTTACTCTGGAACTTTGAAGGGGAGGTGACAATTTACTTTCTCCCCTGAATCTGAGATGCAGTGGCCTGTCACAGTATCTAAAATGTGTCCTGGAAGACAGATAGGTGGTGGAGGTTGCCCTAACACAGAGTTTACGGGGTAATTGTGTTGGGCTCTTTAAGTACTTAATCCTGTTGTTTTTCAGAAACCCTTTGCACCTGGGCTCCTAAGAAGCCAGCAGGGCCCCATGGAGCATCCCACAGGTCTGTGAGTGAAGTGCCTCTCAGAGCAGTCACCCAGGGAAGGGAGGAGGGCAGGGAACGGGGCCAGGGGAGATGCAGGGACAGAAATCAGCAGAAACACTCCATGCTGGTTCTGACTCGCTCCATCTCGTGCAGGAAGCTGTAGAACTGAGGCAAGGTTAATTCTGGGGAGAGAAAATTCAGCTTCAGATAAATCCACAGAATCATCCAAGAAAATTAATTTCCACGCAGAGGATTTTTTTTTTCTTTTTTGGCTTAGTACCTCTAAGCAGTTCTTGATGGGTAATTGATCATAATAAAGAACTGAGAGACTTGAATGCAGAAGGTTCTCTGCTCCATAGGAAAAAAAACGGGAGTGAGTGTTCAAATGGCACAGCTCCACAGCACAAAGAGATGAAAGGGTATCATTCGGGATGTTCAATGGGACTTCTACGGCAAGAGCTTCTTGCTCGTCAACCTTCTTCTTCAATCCCAGACATTCTGTTCCCTCCCTTTCCCTTTTTCAAAACGGCTCTTCAACTGTGGGGGCTCCAACCTGCCAATGGCTTTCTAACACTCCTTGTGCCATCTTTTAGGAGAGGAAAGGCAGTGGAACAGCTACTCCACAGCTGGCAATGACTGTTTTATAGAAGACATGATTTGTGGTGAGTGTCACCAGCCCCTGACTGCAGAGAACATGGAAAAGGTGAAGAGGTTCAAGAGGGAATTCAGACTCACCTATATACACATTTTCGGTTTGATTTCCTTTCTTAACCACCAACTTTAGCTGATAAAAGAAAAAGAAATAATTTAAATTAAAATGACAACTGGGCAAATAAATTAAAACCCTTTGACTTAATTAAGCTTCCAACCTGAGAGTCCTACAGGAGCAGTATGGATCATCCACCACTGAAAATTCTAACAATTCCCATGATTACAGGAACAATCACATGTCAATGAATCATACTAGGATCTATTCATCTGAAAGTAGGCATGTTAGTGACCACATCTGTAGCTGGCCACACTGCTCTGAGATAGATATGTAAGGTACTTCAGTAAAACATCCATTTAAATGGATATTTAAATGGATGGATATTTAACCCAATGTAGACTTGATAATTTTTAACCAAGTCAAAAATCTACCCATTTTCAAGGATCAGGAGAAGACTTACTTGTAAAAATATACTTCCCACTTTCTCCAATTCACTGCTCCCAGATGTCACTGTGACAAAAAAAAAAAAAAAAAAGAGAGAGAGAAAAATAACAAGTGACTGATTGAGGACTGACCCTGAAGACCCCAGTTTTGCAGTTGTCCAGCAGAAGCCATGTGGGGGCAAGTATGAGGGCAGCAAGGCGTACTTCTGGAAAGTCAACTCATCCAGAGCCATGAATTGAAACAGCTACTGAATGTGGGCAGAATACAAAACAGCAGGTGCTGCCTCAACAGTGCCTTCCCCACAGTGGCTGTGTCACAGCCTCTGCACCCCGACCCTGTACCACCCAAATAACCCAGGACTGGTTGTAACTAGTTACCTCCAAATTTCCACTCCATATCTATGAGCTGGTTAATCATCAGAGTCTGACCAATGGCCCACTGAGCAAGGGTGGGAGCATTCTGCTTCCACTGGAACAAAAGCAAAAGCCAAAGTCAATTACAAGAGGAAGAATCTCCCCTTCTCCATCCTGCCCCAACACTGCAATATTTAGCATTGACACAGATAGTGGGGAGGGTGCAGAACCAAGGGCTCAACCTATATGCACATACCTAGGGATGGAGGAGGGTACAGAGTGGCAGACCACAACATTAATGTTGTATTTTTCATTCCAAGATTTAATCCATCTTGGAATAAAAACTGTGCTGCCATCATACTGGCCCCCACATGGCTTCTACTAGACAATTGCAAAATTGGGGTCTTCAGGGTAAGTTCTCAACCAGTCACTTGTTATTTTTCTTTTTGTCACAGTGACATCTGAGAGCAGTAAACTGGAGAAAGTAGGAGGTATATTTTTACAAGTAAGTCTTCTCCTGATCCGTGAAAATGGGCAGATTTTTGACTAGGTCAAATCAGGAAAAATGATTAGAGATGCACTGAATAGCGCTGGTTAATGCTGTGCGTATGACACTCGCTTGAAGCCAAATGAAAACCTTAGGCTGGGGAAATGATAATACTGATGGATGGTTTCGGCTTACTTGGCATTTTCCGTTGTTTTCTCTCTTCGTGATATAAAAGCAAGGGGCTGGGCGTGGTGGTTCACGCCTGTAATCCCAGCACTTTGGGAGGCCGAGGAGGGTGGATCACCTGAGGTTGGAAGTTCAAGGACAGCCTGGCCAATATGGTGAAACCCCGTCTCTACTAAAAATACACAATTTGGCCGGGTGCGGTGGCTCATGCCTATAATCCCAGCACTTTGGGAGGCTGAGGCGGGTGGATCACAACGTCAGGAGATAGAGACCATCCTGGCTAACACGGTGAAACCCCGTCTCCACTAAAAATACAAAAAATTAGCTGGGTGTGGTGGCAGGCACCTGTAGTCCCACTCGGGAGGCTGAGGCAGGAGAATGGTGTGAACCCGGAGGCAGAGCTTGCAGTGAGCCCAGATCGCGCCACTGTACTCCAGCCTGGGCGACAGAGTGAGACTCTGTCTCTAAAAAAAAAAAAAAAAAATACAAAATTAGCCAGGCATGGTGGCACATGCCTGTAATCCCAGCTACTTGGGAGGCTGGGGCAGGAGAACTGCTTGAACCCAGGAGGTGGAGGTTGCAGTGAGCCGAGATTGTGCCATTGCACTCCAGCCTGGACAACAAGAGCGAAACTCTGTCTCGAAAAGAAGAAAATAAAAGAAAAAAGAAAAGAGGCCAAGCACGGTGGCTCACGCCTGTAATCCCAGCACTTTGGGAGGCAGAGGTGAGTGGATCACGAGGTCAAGAGTTCGAGACCATCCTGACTAACACACAGTGAAACCTCATCTCTACTAAAAATACAAAAAATTAGCCGGGCATGGTGGCATGTGCCTGTAGTCCCAGCTACTCAGGAGGCTGAGGCAGGAGAATCACTTGAACTCGAGAGGCAGAGGTTGTGGTGAGCCGAGATCACGCCACTGCACTCCAGCCTGGACAGAAAGCGACTACCTTTAAAAAAAAAAAAAAAAAAAAGCAGGGGATCTTAATTAACCTTGATGAAGAGGAATTATACCTTTTCAGAAAAGTAAGTGGCTTTCTCCTCACTAAGGCCTACAAGAGAACAGAAGGAGATATTAACATAATAAAAAGCCTCAGAAGCCAGTCACCCTGAGCAACCTTGGCCAATGACCTACCCAGAGTTATAAAATCCGCCTGGACCTGCTTGGCTGTGAGGCTCTTCTTCAAAGCACCTGGGAGGCAGGGGAGAAATCAGTTAGAAAGGCAGACCAGTGAATTAGTCAGCAACAAGTATTTAATGGGCACAACGTATGTGACCTAAAGGACAAAAGGAACACTCAAAGACTGGCCAGCTCCAAGAAGATCTCAATCCAGCCACGGGGAAAGAGCATCCGAAATGACCAGAAAACAAGAAAGACAGTACATTTTTAAATTTATTTATTTTATTTTTTTTTATTTTATTTATTTATTTATTTTTTGAGACGGAGTCTCACGCTGTTGCCCAGGCTGGAGTGCAGTGGTGCGATCTCGGCTCACTGCAAGCTCCGCCTCCCGGGTTCACGCCATTCTCCTGCCTCAGCCTCCTGAGTAGCTAGGACTACCGGCGCCCGCCACCGCGCCCGGCTAATTTTTTGTATTTTTAGTAGAGACGGGGTTTCACTGTGGTCTCGATCTCCTGACCTTGTGATCCGCCCGCCTCGGCCTCCCAAAGTGCTGGGATTACAGGCTTGAGCCACCGCGCCCGGCCAATTTATTTATTTTATTTTAAAAATATATTTATTTTTTTGAAATGAAGTCTCGCTCTGTCGCCCAGGCTGGAGTGCAGTGGTGCAATCTTGGCTCACTGCAACCTGTACCTCCTGGGTTCAAGTGATTTTCATGCCTCAGCCTCCTGAACAGCTGGGACTACAGGCGTGCACCACCACACCCAACCAATTTTTGTGTCTTTAGTAGAGACTGGGTTTTACCATGTTGACCAGGCTGGTCTCGAACTACTAACCTCAAGTGATCTGCCCACCTCGGCCTCCCAAAATGCTAGGATTAAAGGGGTGAGAGCCACCATGCCCGGCGCATTTTTTTTTTTTAATTGTACAACACAATTATTTATCCCTCCAGCAAGTGTGAGAGAAGTCAGAGACAACAGAAAAGACTTCACGGTCTTGGGGTTGGAACAACTGGTCTGAGCAATGAGTAAGGCTATGAATTCCTGGAGCAAAAGGCAGGGGAGCGTAATGTCAGGTTGGGCACAGGGGGCAACCACCTAGAGCCCCACAATGCATTATGTAGCCACTATTGCATGTGGTTATGCAAAGTTTTTTTTTTTTTTTTTTTTTTTGAGACGGAGTCTCGCTCTGTCACCCAGGCTGGGGTGCAGTGGCCGGATCTCAGCTCACTGCAAGCTCCGCCTCCCGGGTTTATGCCATTCTCCTGCCTCAGCCTCCCGAGTAGCTGGGACTACAGGTGCCCGCCACCTCGCCTGGCTAGTTTTTTGTATTTTTTAGTAGAGACAGGGTTTCACCGTGTTAGCCAGGATGGTCTCGATCTCCTGATCTCGTGATCCGCCCGTCTCAGCCTCCCAAAGTGCTGGGATTACAGGCTTGAGCCACCGCGCCCGGCCACAAATTTTAATTAAATAAAATTTAAAATTCCATTCCTCAGTCTCACTAGCTATTTCCTGTGTCAAACGATCACACAAGGCCAGGGACCATTGTATTGAACACTGAAGATTACAGACATTTACATCTGCAGAGAAAGTTCTATCGGATGGCGTTATCCTAGGAAATTAGCTTTCACGCAGTACACCAAGATTGACCAAACAGACTAACCTCTACAATTCACAAGTCACTTCCAGAGGGGCTGTCAAAACTTCTCAGAAGCCCTAGGAACACTCCCCTGTGGTGGCCGCCTTGTTTTGCTAGGCTCCAATTCCTGAAAACAAAGCCAGCAATCTGGGCTTCTCAATGTTTAACCTGCAGGCTACATCTCCAGTCAGAATTTGGCAACCACTCTCAAATTTTCCACTTTTTAGTTCACCAGAAAATGACTAATTAAAGAATAGGAAGATGCCCAGCACCATCAAGGGAAGGCCCTGAACCTATACCCTAAACCCAAGTCCCCACCCCCACCTCACTCCAGAAAAACAATCCTAAAGGCTGTTGTACCGGTAATATCAACCATATAAACAAAGGGAGGAAATCTTTTATCTCCAAAATCAGAGTGAGCAAGGAAGCCACACAGAATAAAAAAGGCAAGACCCCAGGAAACCGTAGCCATAAAGGCCCTCTGAGAAGGTGGCTACTTCCCAGCCAATCCAATTAACTCATAACTACCATGAATATAACTTCTTGGTTTATACTGAATTCAAATCCAATACTTTATTTGACAATCCCAAAACACTGGGCTTTATTATTGTAATTTTTTTTTTTTTTTTTTTTTTTTTGAGACAGTGAGATGGGGTTTCACTCTATCGCCCAGGCTGAAGTACAGTTGGGCAATCTCAGCTCACCTCCCCCTGCCCGGCGGGGTGCTCAAGCAATCCTCCCACCTCAGCCTCCCACACAGCTGGGATTACAACGCCCAGCTAATTTTTTTAATTTTTGTAGGGACAGGGTCTTGCCAAGTTGCCAAAACTGGTCTCAAACTCCTGAACTCAAGCAATCCACCCACCTTGGCCTCCCAAAGTGCTGGGATTACAGACAGGAGCCACCATGCTCAGCTATTATTTTAACTTTATTTACCACGAAAGATTAAGCATTTTTGGGAGAAAATCTGTCAAATCCAGATAGTCAAGAATTGTACTGCCAAGAATTCACCCAACCAAGCTGCACCCAAAAGCACACTGAGATATACAAGGGAAGCTCTTTAGCAATGTGGATAGTAGGGACGAAAGGTCATGGAGAGACCAGGCACAGTGGCTCACGCCTATAATCCCAGCACTTTGGGAGGCCGAGGTAGGTGGATCACTTGAGGTCAGTAGTTCGAGACTAGCCTGGCCAACATGGCAAAACCCCATCTCTACTAAAAATACAAAAATTAGCCGGGCATGGTGGCACACGCCTGTATTCCCAGCTACTTGGGAGGCTGAGGCAGGAGAATCGCTTGAACCCAGGAGGCAGAGGTTGCAGTGAGCCGAGATGGCGCCACTGCATCACAGCCTGGCGACAGAGCAAGACTCTGTCCCCAAAAAAAAAAAAATAGAAAAAACAAAACAAAACAAAACAAAAAAACAGGCTGGGTACCTGTTACACAATTAGCTGGGAGGCTGAGGCAGGAGAATCATCTGAGCCCGGGAGGTAGAGGTTGCTGTGAGCCGAGATCTTGCCACTGCACTCAAGCCTGGGCAACAGAGCGAGACTCCGTCTCAAAAACAAACAAGCAAACAACAACAAAAACAACAAACAAAAACTCAGGTCAGACCATGTCTTTTTTTCTGCTCAAAGCCCTCTACTATCTCCTATTTCACTCACAGTAAAATCCAAAGGTTGTACAATACCCTGCATGCTCTGGCCTCCTCTTAGAACCCCTAGGCTCTCTCCCTTGCTTACTCTGCTATTTTTAGAATATGCCAAGCAGCTTTCTAACCCCCGCCATTTGCCCTTGCCGTTCTCTGCACACAGCTCATCCCTTCGCTTCATTCAGGGTTGTGCCTGACTCTTACCTCCTCAGAAAGGATCCCTGACCACTCTATTTTACATTTTTTCTTTTTTTTTTTAATCTTATTTAAAATAAGATTTTACCCAGGCTGGACTGCAGTGGTGTAATTATGGCTCACTACAGCCTTGACCTCCTGGGCTTAATGGATCCTCCCACCTCAGGCTCCTAAGTAGCTGGGACTAGAGGCACGCCCCACCATGCTTGCCTAATTTTTAATATTTTTTCTAGAGATAGAGTCTCACTATCTTGCCAGCCTCGAACTCCTGCACTGAAGCAATACTCCTACCTCAGCCTCTCTAAATGCTGGGATTATAGGCATGAGCTGCCAAGCCCAGCTTCATTGTATTTTAAATAGCACTGCCCTTTACTCATACTCCTATAATGCTGTGGAATATTCTGCATTGCATTTATAACTACCCAACTTTATGTTATATATTTATTATCAAGTTTTCCACTAGAACATCAGCTTGATAAGAACAAAGACTAGGCTCATTTTGCCTACTGCTGTGTCCCAAGCTCCGAGAGAAATGCCTGGCAAAGTTTATTGGTTGGCACTCAATAAAAACATGTTGAAGGCAAGAATCCTTACAATGGAATGCTATCCAGGCTTTTAAAAAATTATGTAAGGCCAAGTGCTGTCATTCCAGCACTTTGGGAGGCTGAGGTGGGAGGATACTTGAGCCCAGGGGTTCAAGACCAGTCTGGGCAACACAGGAAGACCCTATTCTACAAAATAAAAAAAATTAGCAAGGTATAGTGGCATGGACCTGTGGTCCCAGCTACTCAGGAGGCTGAGGTGGAAGGATGGCTTGAGCCCAGGAGGTTGAGGCTATAGTAAACCATAATTGCATCACTGCATTCCAGCCTATGCAACAGAGTGAGACCTCATTAAAAAAAAAAAAAAAAAAAAAGAGGTAGCTCAGTAGCTCTTGATGGACCAATCTGTATAATATAATGTCAAGAAAAAAAGGAAAGGCACCTATAATCCCAGCACTTTGGGAAGCTGAGATGAGAGGACTGCTTGAGGCTAGGAATTTGAGACTAGCCTGGGCATCATAGCAAAACCCTGCCTCCACAAAAAAATAATAAAAAATTACTTGGGTGTGGTGGTGCACACCTGTAATCCAGCTGCTCAGGAGGCTAAGATAGGATGATCGCTTGAGCCCAGGAGTTTGAGGCTACAGTGAGCCATGATGGCACCACTGCACTCCAGCCTGGGTGACAGAGCAAGACTCTATCTCTAAAAATAAATAAATAAAAATAAGTGTTACTTTGGCCCGGCATGGTGGCTCACGCCTGTAATCCCAGCACTTTGGGAGGCTGAGGCGGGTGGATCACATGAGGTCAGGAGTTTGAGACCAGCCTCGTCAACACGGTGAAACCCTGTCTCCACTAAAAATACAAAAATTAGCTGGGCATGGTGGCACACACCTGTAGTCCCAGCTACTTGGGAGGCTGAGGCAGGAGAATCACTTGAACCCGGGAGGCAAAGGTTACAGTGAGCCGAGATCACACCACTGCACTCCAGCCTGGGCGACAGAGTGAGACTCTGTCTAAAAAAAAAAAAAGGAAACAAAGCCAAGTGGCTTATAGGCCAGAGGGTCCCCACACCAAGTTCTTTCTAACACCAGGCCATTCTCAGAAGCTATCTTGGTGCTGCGGTACCAGGCAATGCCTTGACAGTTGTTGACAATGAAGGCAACAAAGCTGCAGGGACCGAAGAGCAAGCTCTCCATCTTGAAGTTACCTCGGGAGGGCAGAGGCCAGACCTGAAACATGGATTGGCATCATGCTAGGTCTCAAGTGCTTAACCTCTTTTTCAGCTTTTTCCTTTGGTGATTCCTTTGTCCTAGGCAAATACCAGCCACAAGACAGACCTTCAACCTTTGACCCTATGCCAGACAGAATGAAAACTGTGTTGGGGCCTCTTGGAGGATGGGGTGGGGGGAGGGATAGGATTAGGAAAAGTAGTTAATCCATGATGGGCTTAATACCTAGGTGATGGGCCGGGCAAGGTGGCTCACACCTGTAATCCCAGCACTTTGGGAGGCCGAGACAGGTGGAACACGAGGTCAAGAGATCGAGACCATCCTGGACAACGTGGTGAAACTCCATATCTACCAAAAAGTATAAAAATTAGCTGGGCATGGTGGCACGTGTCTGTAGTCCCAGCTACTAGCGAGGCTGAGGTAGGAGAATCGCTTGAACCCAGGAGGCAGAGGTTTAAGTGAGCCGAGATCTCGCCACTGCACTCCAGCCTGGTGACAGAGCGAGATTCCGTCTCAAAAAAAAAAAAAGAAAAGAAACCCTAGGTGATGGGTTGACGGGTGCAGCAAACCACCATGGCATACTATGTAACAAACCTGCACACCCTGCATGTGTACCCCAGAGCTTAAAAAAAAAAAAAAGAAAGAAAATTGTGTAAACTCCAACACTGCAGTCAGCAGAACATGATACATGGGGAAATTTAAGAACATCCTTCTGGGCCGGGCACGGTGGCTCACACCTATAATCCCAGCACTTTGGGAGGCCGAGGCAAGTGGATCACGAGGTCAGGAGATCGAGACCATCCTGGCTAGCACGGTGAAACCCCAACTCTACTGAAAACACAAAAAATTAGCCGGGTGTGGTGGTGGGCACCTATCGTCCCAGCTACTCGGGAGGCTGAGGCAGGAGAATGGCGTGAACCCGGGAGGTGGAGCTTGCAGTGAGCCGAGATTGTGCCACTGCTGCACTCCAGCCTGGGCGGCAGAGCAAGATTCTGTCTCAAAAAAAAAAAAAAAGGGCCGGGCGCGGTGGCTCACGCCTGTAATCCCAGCACTTTGGGAGGCCGAGACGGGCGGATCACGAGGTCAGGAGATTGAGACCATCCTGGCTAACACCGTGAAACATCGTCTCTACTAAAAAAATACAAAAAAAAATAGCCGGGCGAGGTGGCGGGTGCCTGTAGTCCCAGCTACTCGGGAGGCTGAGGCAGGAGAATGGCGTGAACCCGGGAGGAGGAGCTTGCAGTGAGCTGAGATCCGGCCACTGCACTCCAGCCTGGGAGACAGAGCAAGACTCCGTCTCAAAAAAAAAAAAAAAAAAAAAATTCTTCTTCAAACACAGATAACTTTGAGATGGTCCTTTTTTTCTTTTTTTTTTTTGAGACATGGAGTCTTACTCTTTTCTCCCCCGACCAGAGTGCAGTGGCACAATCTTGGCTCACTGCAACCTATGCCTCCCAGATTCAAGTGATTCTCCTGCCTCACCCTCCCAAGTAGTTGGGACTATAGGTGCATGCCACCACGCCCAGCTAATTTTTTGCATTTTTCGTAGAGACTAGGATGGTCTTGATCTCCTGACCTCATGATCCGCCCACCTCAGCCTCCCACAGTGCTAGGATTAAGGTGTGAGCCACCATGCCCGGCCTCTTTGTGAACTCCTGACCTCAGGTGATCCACTCACCTCGGCCTCCTAAAGTGCTGGGACTACAGGCGTGCGCCAACGCACCCAGCAACAGGCACCAATTTTTACCAGAACTGTTGCCTTAGCTAAACCCTCAAAGCTGTCAAACAATATGAAGGACAAAACAAATGGAAGTGAGGGCGAGGATTTCAGCTTTGCCAAGACAGGTGGAAAAACAGCAAACATTGTTCTTATTCAGTGTACAAATGGGAGCCCAAGGAATGGACACAGGCTTGGTGAAAACTCCCGGAGAAGGAAGCAGATGGGAGAGGATGGAGAGCTGCTTTCATCCAGTCATTACTGACCCCGAAGGCTGTCCAGCTGAAGCCACCCTGTAAGGCTCACAGAGATGCTGGGAAACATCAATGAACTGAACAGACAACAATCTCTGCCCTTATGAGGCTTCCATTCTACTGGCAGGAGAAAGACCACAGCAATAACGTAACACATAAGCCACACAGGGTATGAGAAGGGGGAGGCTAGGCACAGTGGCTCACGCCTGTAATCCCAGCACTTTCGGAGGCCAAGGCAGGTAGATCTCAAGGTCAGGAGTTCAAGACCAGCCTGGCCAACATGGTGAAACCCCATCTCTACTAAAATACAAAAATTAGCCAAGCATGGTGGTGAGCGCCTGTAATCCCAGCTACTCTGGAGGCCGAGGCAGGAGAATCGCTTGAACCCAGGAGGCAGAGGTTGCAGTGAGCCGAGATCATGCCATTGCACTCTAGCCTGGGCAATACAGTATGACTCTGTCTCAAAAAAGAAATAATAATAAAACTGCCCTCCCGCCAAAACAAAAAAAGAAAGAAGGGGGAAAGTGACATGGAGAAAAATAGTAGGGTGGCGCATGGGGCTGGCAGTCCTGGGGAATTTAGTTCAACGTTTGATTAAATACCACTTATGACTACACTTCATTGCTGATTATTCTTTTTTGTGTGTGTGGCTACAAAGAACTCACTGGGGAGTGGGGAAGGGGAGTTACCTCCTTTTTATAAAAATAAAATAAAATAAAATAAAAATCAGTTATGGATCACCCACAGGGGCCAGATATCTTGCTAAGTATCAAAATAAAAATAGGGCCAGGCATGGTGGTTGTAATCTCAGCACTTTGGAAGGCCAAGGCAAGTGGATCACCCAAGGTGAGGAGTTCGAGACCAGCCTGGCCAATATGGTGAAACTCCGTCTCTGCTAATAATACAAAAAATTAAGGCCAGGCACGGTGGCTCACGTAGTCCCAGCACTTTGGGAGGCTAAGGTGGGTGATCACGAGGTCAGGAGTTTGAGGCCAGCCTGGCCAATATGGTGAAACCTCGTCTCTACTAAAAATACAAAAATTAGCCAGGCATGGTGGTGCATGGTTGTAGTCCCAGCTACTCAGGCGGCTGAAGTAGAATAATCGCTTGAACCCGGCAGGTGGAGGTTGCAGTGAGCCGAGATCGCACCACTGTACTCCAGCCTAGGCAATAGAGCGAGATTCCATCTCAAAAAAAACACAAAACAACAACAAAAAGAATTAGCCAGGTGTGGTGGCACATGCCTGTAATCTCAGCTACTCAGGAGGCCGAGGTGGCAGAATCTCTTGAATCCGAGAGGCAGAGGTTGCAGTGAGCCGAGATCACGCCACTGCACTACAGCCCGGGCAACAGAGTGGGACTCCATCTCAAAAAAATAAGTAAATAAAAATAAATAAATAAATGAAATAAAAATAGGCAGCCAAGCAGGGTGGCGAGGTCGAGGCTACAGTAAGCAGAGATTGTGCCACTGCACTCCAGCCTGGGCAACACAGCCAGACCCAGTCTCAAAACAAAACAAAACAAAACATAAATAATAAAAAAAACAGGCAGCCAGGCATGGTGGCTCATGCCTATATCCCAGCACTTTGGGAGGCTGAGGCAGGTGGACTGCTTGAACTCAGGAGTTCAAGACCAGCCTAGGAAACACGGCAAAACCCTATCAAAAATACAAAAATTAGCTGGGAGCGGTGGCATGCGCTTGTGGTCCCAGCTGCGTGGGAGGCTGAGGTGGGAGGCTCACTGAAACTCAGGAAGTCAAGGCTACAGTTAGCAGAGACTGTGCCACTGCGATCCAACCTGGGCAACACAGCCAGACCCAGTCTTAAAAAAACAAACAAACAAAAAGAATAAAATAAAATAAAAAAACAGGCGGCCAGGCGTGGTGGCTCATGCCTATATCCCAGCACTTTGGGAGGCTGAGGCAGGTGACTGCTTGAACTCAGGAGTTCAAGACCAGCCTAGGAAACATGGCAAAACCCTGTCTCTACCAAAAATACAAAAATCAGCCAGGAGTGATGGCACGCACCTGTGGTCCCAGCTACTTGGGAGGCTTAGGTTGGAGGCTCGATGGAGCTTAGGGAGTCAAGGCTGCAGTGAGCTGTGATCACGCCACTGTACTCCAACCTGGGTGACAGAGCGAGACTCTGTCTCAAAAAAAATTAATTAATCAAAAATAAATTAATTAATTAATTAAAAACAGGCTTAAATAGTGACCCTACTGCCAAGTTATCTGTAATCTCAGCTAGGAGATAACACCTAATAAAAATGACAATCATAACATTAGCAGCAGTGCGCTACCACTTAGAGAAGTGAGCACCTTGTTACATTTATTATCTTTATCCTTGTAATAAAAGTATAAGTCTACTATTAGTTCTCAGGTACCATTAGGTCTCCGAGCTATTAAATCCTTGGTGAGTAAGCAAGCACAGGAGGGCCACCCAGCAGCCACGTGCTGGACTGGAATCCTATCGAGATCCTGATGGGAACTCACTCCAAACAAACAAAATACAGGAGACAATGGGGAAATTAATACTGACCTTGTATTTTCCTTTTAGATATGATAATGGCATTGTAGTTTGATAAGGGGGAAATTCCTTTTTTTTTTAGAGATAGATAACTAAGTATTCAGGAATAAAATGATATGTCTGATACTGCCTTTAACATAATCCAGTTTGCACTGGGCATGTTGCCCACACCTGTAATCCCAGCTACTCAGCAGGCTGAAGTGGGAGGATTGCTTGAGGCCAGGAGTTGAGACCAGCCCAACCAACACAGCAAGACCCCCACATCTCTAAAACTAAACTAAACTAAAGTAATCCAGTTCAGAGAGCAGTGAGAAGCCATGGGTGGGGTCCACATGAATCAATCTGGCCATGGGTTAGTCACTTTTGAAGGGTTTTCTTTGGTTTGTTTTTTAGAGACAGGGTCTTCCTCTGTTGTGCAAACTGGAGGGCAGTGGTGCAATCATGGCTCACTGCAGCCTGGACTCCTGGGCTCAAGGGATCTTCCTGTCTCAGTGTCTGAAGTAGCTGAGACTACAGGCAAGTAGTTGGGACTGCAGGTGCGCACCACCATGCCCAGTTAATATTTTTTTTATTAGACAGAGTCTCACTGTCACCCAGGTAGGAGTGCATGGTGTAATCTTGGCTCACTGCAACCTCTGCCTCCCAGGTTCAAGCAATTTTCATGCCTCATCCTCCCAAGTAGCTGGGGTTACAGGCATGTGCCATCACGCCCGGCTCATTTTTGTATTTTTAGTAGAGATAGGGTTTTGTCATGTTGGCCAGGCTGGTCTCAAACTTCTGACCTCAAGTGATCCGCCTGCCTCAGCCTCCCAAAGTGCTGGGATTACAGGCATGAGTCACCATACCTGGCCATTGTTTTTCCATTTTTTGTAGAGGTAGGGTCTCACTACGTTGCCCAGGCTGTTCTCCAACTACTGGCCTCAAGAGATTCTCCCCCTTTGACTTCCCACAGTGCTGGTATTACAGGCATGAGTCATTGTGCCTGGCTGAAGTCAGGTGTTTTAAAGAATTATATACTAAATAGTACAAGAAAAACATTTCTTAAAAAAGGCAAAAAGGCCAGGCGCAGTAACTCATGCTTGTAACCTCAGCACTTTGGGAGGCTGAGGTAAGTGGATCACCTGAGGTCAGGAGTTTGAGACCACCCCGGCCGATATAGTAAAACCTCCTCTCTACCAAAAAAAAAAAAAAAAAAAAAAAAAAAAATTAGCCTGGTGTAGTGGTGTGTGCTTGTAATCCCAGCTACTCAGGAGGCTGTGGCAGGAGAATCGCTTGAACCTAGGAGGTGGAGGTTGCAGAGAGCCAAGATTGTACCACTGCACTCGAGCCTCGGTGACAGAGCAAGACTGTCTCAAAAAAATAAATCAATAGGCCGGGCGCAGTGGCTCAAGCCTGTAATCCCAGCACTTTGGGAGGCCGAGACAGGCAGATCACGAGGTCAGGAGATCAAGACCATCCTGGCTAACACGGTTTTTTGTACTAAAAAATACAAAAAACTAGCCAGGTAAGGTGGCGGGCGCCTGTAGTCCCAGCTACTCAGGAGGCTGAGGCAGGAGAATGGTGTAAACCCGGAAGGAGGAGCTTGTAGTGAGCTGAGATCCGGCCACTGCCCTTCAGCCTGGGTGACAGAGGGAGACTCCGTCTCAAAAAATAAATAAATAAATAAATAAAATAAATCAATAAAATAAAAAGGGGCCAGACGCGGTGGCTCACGCCTGTAATCACAGCACTTTGAGAGGCCAAGGTGGATGGACTGCCTGAGCTCAGGATTTCGGGACCAGCCTGGGCAACACAGTGAAACTCCGTCTCTACTAAAATACAAAAAATTAGCTGGGCGTGACGGCATGGGCCTGTGATCCCAGCTACTTGGGAGGCTGAGACAGGAGAATCGCTTAAACTCAGGAGGCAGAGGTTGCAGTGAGCACAGACTGTGCCATTGCATTCCAGCCTGGGCAACAAGCGAGACTCTGTCTCAAATAAATAAATAAAATAAAATAAAACAAAATGCCAAAAAAAGATCAGTACTTTACAAAGTTTTTACTTGACTCTCCACCTGCCAAAAAGAAAAAAAGAAACCAAAAAGTTCCATCATTAACTATGCTTCACAGATACTGGTTAAGCAGGTTTCTTTACTGCAAGACTTTTCAGAACCTGAGATGTGTCAATGTGTGCTTGAATCTCCAGGGTTCCAAGGCTGGGGTTGGGGGGAGAGTATTTCGGACTCTGGACACACCAATTTGAGGAAGACTGATCTGGTGGTTTCTTGGGGCCACTTCAGCTCTAACAAACTGTACTTCTACAATAACAGCTTGTTGCACAGGCAGGACCAGGCTAAAGGGAAAGGACAGTGATGAGGGCCTGGAGGCTCTTACATTGCAGATTAGATTAGGAAAGGCCTTGAATACCAAACTGAGGCCTACAGACTTCATTACGCAAGGTAAACAGTTGAGAGGAGCAGCATGATCCAAGCTGTGCTGTAGTAAGTGTGCTCCAGGGCAAACTGGAGTCTGGATGGGAGAATGGAGGTGGAGATGTAACTGCCACAACTAGACATGCAGGGCTAAGAAACTGTTCTGGGATGGCAGCCTTTGGGACTAGAAAGAAGGAATGCACAAGGACAAACGATAAGAAGGGGCCAGGAAGGCCGGGGGCAGTGGCTTACACCTGTAATCGCAGCACTTTGGGAGGACAAGGCGGGGTGGATCACCTGAGGTCAGGAGTTCGAGACCAGCTTGGTCAACAAGGTGAAACCCCATCTCTAATAAAAATATAAAAAATTAGCCAGGCATGGTAGCGAGTGCCTGTAATCCCAGCTACTCAGGAGGCTAAGACAGGAGAATCGCTTGAACCTGTGAGGCGGAGGTTGTAGTGAGCCAAGATGGTGCCACTGCACTCCAGTGTGGGCAACAAGAGCAAAACTCCATCTCAAAAAAATAAAATAAAATAAAATAAAATAAAACTTAGAAGGCTTTGGGACATTAACTAGCCCAGACATACATTCACATCCTCATTATTAGGTAAAAGTTTTATCCCATAATTTAACATAAAGGAATAGGACTGATCACTAGCTGCTCTATCAATAAATAAAGGCCATAACAGCTGGGCACAGTAACACGCCTATAATCCCAGCTACTTGGGAGGTTAAGACAGGACTTCAAGACCAGCCTGGGCAACAGAGCAAGACCCTGGCTCAACAAAAGTCCCAACAAAACAAAGGTTACAGTTGAGCAAACACTGTGTTAAGTACTTTACAGGCATTTGTCCATTCATTCCTAACACCACAATAAGCTGCTATTATTATTCTACTTTTCAGATAAGAAACTGAGGTTCTACAAGGCTGAATTGTCCAGGACCAAATGGCTACATTCAGTGATGGGACCAAAACTCAAATCAGAGTGAGCCTGAAAAGCCCATCTCTTCATTGGTATGCTGAGTTCCTCAATTTCCTCTATATCTATAGAAAATGACCTACTATAGGCCAGGCACAGTGGCTCACACCTGCAATCCCAGCACTTTGGGAGGCTAAGGTGGGCAGATCACCTGAGATCAGGAGTTTGAGACCAGCCTGGCCAACATGGTGAAACCCCGTCTGTACTAAAAATACAAAAATTAGCCGGGCATGGTGGCACATGCCTGTAATCCCAGCTACTCAGGAGGCTGAGGCAGGAAAATTGCTTGAACTCGAGAGGCAGAGGTTGCAGTGAGCCGAGACTGAGCCACTGCACTCCAGCCTGGGAGACAAGAGCGAAACTCCATCTCAGAAAAAGAGAAAAATATAAACTAGGCCAGGCATGGTGGTTCATGCCTGTAATACCAGCGTTTTGGGAGGCCAAAGCAGGCAGACTGCTTGAGCTCAAGAATCAAGACCAGCCAGGGCAACATGGTAAAACCTCGTCTCTACAAAAAATACAAAAATTAGCCAGGTGTGTTGGGGCATCTGTAGTCCCAGCTACTCAGGAGGCTGAAGTAGAAGAATCACTTAAGCCCTGGAGGTGGAGGTTGCAGTGAGTTATGCTGATCAGTCCGCGTGAGACCTTGTCCCCTTGCAAAAAAAGAAGGAAAATATAGACTCAACGTCCCCTGTGACGGTCACAGCATCTCCTAAATCATATTCAATTCGCTCTGCATGTACTGAGCACCTGCTTTATGCCATTACCTTGCTTCTAACCATGGCTTAGGAAAGAACAAGACTAGCCCCTGACTTTGAGGAACTATCTATTAGAGCCATGAGACAGATACATCAGATACAAACAAAACAGCAGGAACAACAGAAACCTGTAAATGAGTACTGACCAAAATGATAGCTACAGATAAAAAGCATATCTCAGATGCTGGAAGGGGAGGTCACTGTGAACTCAAGCAATTTGGGAAGGCTTTCTGAGACAGCACAGGGGTGGAGCTCAAGGACTGGGAACAGCTGAAGGCAATCTAACAGGATCCAGTGGGGGGCCAGGTGTGGTGGCTCATGCCTGTAATCCCAGCACTTTTAGAATCCGAGGCGGGAGGATCGCTTGAGCCTAGGATAGATGGAGATCAGACTGGGCAACAGGAAGACCCTGACTCTATTTATTTTTAATAGGCAGGGCACGGTGGCTCACACCTATAATCTCAGGACTTTGGGAGGCCAAGGCAGGCAGATCACCTCAGGTCAGGAGTTCGAGACCAGCCAGGCCAACATGGTGAAACCCCAGCTCTACTAAAAGTACAAAAAATTGCTGGGCAGGGTGGCTCACGCCTGTAATCCCAGCACTTTGGGAGGCCAAGGCGGGCGGATTACCTGAGGTCAGGAGTTCGAGACCAGCCTGGCCAACATGGAGAAACGTCGTCTCTACTAAAAATACAAAAAAAAAAAAAAAAAAGCCAGGCCTGTTGGTGGGCGCCTGTAATGCCAGCTACTCAGGAGGCTGAGGCAAGAGAATTGCTTGAACCCAGGAAACGGAGGTTTGCAGTGAGCCGAAATCATGCCACTGCACTCCAGCCTGGGCGACAGAGCAAGACTTTGTCTCAAAAAAAAAAAAAAAAAATTAGCTGAGTGTGGTGGCGCACATCTGTACTCCCAGCTATTTGGGAGGCTGAGGCAGGAAAATCGCTTGAACCCAGGAGGTGGAGGTTGCAGTGAGCCAAGATCACACTACTGCACTCCAGCCTGGGTGAGAGAGTGAGAATCCATCTCAAAAAAAAGAAAATAGGCCGGGCACGGTGGCTCAAGCCTGTAATCCCAGCACTTTGGGAGGCCGAGATGGGCGGATCACAAGGTCAGAAGATTGAGACCATCCTGGCTAACACGGTGAAACCCTGTCTCTACTAAAAATACATAAAAAACTAGCCGGGCAAGGTGGCGGGTGCCTGTAGTCCCAGCTACTCGGGAGGCTGAGGCAGGAGAATGGCGTGAACCCGGGAGGCGGAGCTTGCAGTGAGGTGAGATCCGGCCACTGCACTCCAGCCTGGGCGACAGAGCGAGACTCTGTCTCAAAAAAAAAAAAAAAAAGAAAAGAAATAATAAATAATACAAATACAAATACGAAAAATTAGCCAGGCGTGGTGGTGCATGCCTGTAGTTCCAGCTACTCAGGAGACTGAGGCAGAAGAATTGTTTGAACCTGGGAGATGGAGGTTGCAGTGAGCCAAGATTCGAGATCTTGCCACTGTACTCCAGTCTGAGTGACAAGAGCAAAACTCTGTCTCCAAAAAACAAACAACAAAAAAAAGGATACAGTGTACAGTGTGGTGGGGAGCATAGATGAGGAAGACAGGAAAGACTGGGGACAGGGACACTAGACAGAGGTCTCCCGAAAAATTAGTGCCCATAGCAGGTATTTGGTAGACAGGTCTCAGCCCTCAGATAAACCCATTTCCAAAGATGAAGGCTAGAGAATGAGAATAATGACTTATGGTTCTGGATGGGCATGGTGGCTCATGCCTGTAATCCCAGCGCTTTGGAAGGCGTGGCCGGCAGATCACCTGAGGTCAGGAGTTCAAGACCAACCTGGCCAACATGGTGAAACTTGGTCTCTACTAAAACTACAAAAATTAGCCAGGCATGGTGGTAGGCACCTGTAATCCCAGCTACTCAGAAGGCTGAGGTAGAAGAATCACTTGAACCCGGGAGGTGGAGGTTGCAGCGAGCCGAGATCGCACCACTGCATTCTAGCCTGGGTGACAGAATGAGATTGTCTCAGGAAAAAAAAAAAAAAAAAAAAAAAAAAAAAGGCTTGTGGTTCTGCACTTTAGGTACCGTGTTGGTGAGGCTGGTCTCGAAATACTCACATTTGTGAGTAAGAAGAGGTTGTAACGATGTTCACTGTGGTGGTGTTTGTAAGGGTGAGATGTGAGAACAACGGAAATATCCAACAACAGGAAATAGATTAAAAGGAGATATATTCAGTCTATGGGATATTACAGCCACCTAAAGAATGAAGGTGATGTCACCAGGTATAATGAAAAAAATGTGAGTTCCAGGACACGTTTTACGGTTTGCTACCATTTATGAAAACAAAGCTACATAAATGTATATGTTCATTAGTGTACATAAAAATATAAAAGGCTATAGTCCAAAATTATATTGTGATTATTTCTAGGGACGAGAGTAGGAAGAGAGTAAAAGGGGATTTTTACTTTTCACTCTCTATAGCTCTGTACTGTTTTTGAAAGTTTAAAATGAAAATTTATTCCTCCTGGTGCAATGGCTCACACCTGTAATTCTAACACTTTGGGAGACTGAGGCGGGCAGATCACTTGAGCTCAGGAATTTTAAACCAGCCTGGCCAGCATGGCAAAACCCCATCTCTACAAATAATAATAATAATACTACCAAAAATAGCCGGGTGTGGTGGTGCACGCCTGTAGTCCCAGCTACTCTGGAGGCTGACATGGGAGGATCACTTAAGCTTGGGAGGCGCAGGTTGCAGTAAGCTGAGATCATGCCACTGCATTCCAGTGTGGGCAACAGAGCAAAAGCCTGTCTCAAAAAAAAAAAAAAAAAAAAAAAAAAGTATTCCTATATAAAAAGACTTTGGCTGAGTGCAATGGCTCACGTCTGTAATCCCAGCACTTTGGGAAGCCAAGGCGGGCAGATCACGAGGTCAGGAGTTCAAGACCAGCCTGGCCAACATAGTGAAACCCCATCTCTACTAAAAATACAAAAATTAGCCAGGCTTGGTGGCACTTGCCTGTACCTGTAAATCCCAGCTACTCGGGAGGCTCAGGCAGGAGAAGCACTTGAACCCGGGAGGTGGAGGTTGCAGTGAGTAAAGATTCCGCCACTGCACTCCAGCCTAGGCGACAGAGCAAGACTCCATCTCAAAAAAACAAACAAAAAAAAGACCTCATGGCCAGGTGCAGTGACTCACTCCTGTAATCCTACCACTTTGGGAGGCCGAGGTGGGTGGATCACCTAAGGTCAGGAGTTCGAGACCAGCCTGTCCAACATGGTGAAACCCGTCTCTACTAAAAATACAAAAAATTAGCTGGATGTGGTGGTGGGTACCTGTAATCCCAGCTACTTGGGAGGCTGAGGCAGGAGAACCACTTGAACCCAGGAAGCGGAGGTTGCGGTGAGCCAAGACCGTGCCATTGCACCGCAGCCTGGGCAACAAGATTGAAATTCCATCTCAAAAAAAAAAAAAAAAAAAAAAGAAGGCAAGAATCACATAAAAACGAGGCTCAGAAAATTTCACAGTTGAAAATCTCTGGAATGTTCTGGTTCAAGCCCCCCGAACCTCAGGAGCACAATACAGGGCAAAAGGAAGAAACTTCACTAAGACATAGGAAGGTGCCGAACA
Organism: Macaca fascicularis; assembly: GCF_037993035.2. Lineage (NCBI taxonomy): Eukaryota > Metazoa > Chordata > Mammalia > Primates > Cercopithecidae > Macaca > Macaca fascicularis. Next base: position 88,807,762 of record NC_088384.1, read on the forward strand.
GAAGCAAACAAATTAAACCCCCAACTTCTAATACACTTGAACTGAAGCTGGGCATGGTGGCTTATACCTGTAATCCCAGCACTTTGGGAATCCATAAGGCAGGAGGACAACTTGACCTAGGAGTTTGAGACTAGCCTGAGTAACATAGAGAGACTCTATCTCTATACACAAAAATCATTAGCCAGGAAGGGTGGTGTCCACCTGTGATCCCAGCTACTTGGGGGGTTGAGGCAGGAGGATCACTTGAACCTAGGAGTTTGAGGCTGAAGTGAGCTATGACTGCACCACTGTATTCCAGCTTGGGCAACAGAGCAAGACCCTATCAAAAACAGAAAAAATGCTCCATTTAAAAAAATTATTAGATTCAGGCTGGGCGCAGTGGTTCACGCCTGTAATCCCAGCACTTTGGGAGGCTGAGGCGAGCAGATCACAAGGTCAAGAGATCACGACCATCCTGGCCAACATGGTCTCTACTAAAAATACAAAAATTAGCTGGGCGTGGTGGCACGTGCCTGTAATCCCAGCTACTTGGGAGGCTGAGGTAGGAGAATCACTTGAACCTGGATGGCAGAGGTTGCAGTAAGCCAAGATTGCACCACTGCACTTCAGCCTGGTGACAGAGAGAGACTCCATATCAAAAAAAAATAAAAATAAAAATACTAGATTCAAGGGACGTTGTCGAGCTGCTATAAAAGTTTCCAAGTGCTTATTCTCAATTTCTGTCCTTTTTTTTTTTTTTTTTTTTTTTTTTTTTGAGACAGAGTCTTGCTCTGTCGCCCAGGCTGGAGTGCAGTGGCGCGATCTCGGCTCACTGCAAGCTCCGCCTCCCGGGTTCACGCCATTCTCCTGCCTCAGCCTCCCGAGTAGCTGGGACTACAGGCGCCCACAACCGCGCCCGGCTAATTTTTTGTATTTTTAGTAGAGACGGGGTTTCACCGTGGTCTCGATCTCCTGACCTTGTGATCCGCCCGCCTCGGCCTCCCAAAGTGCTGGGATTACAGGCGTGAGCCACCGCGCAATTTCTGTCCTTATTAGAGACAGGACAAGAGGACATTCTCGGAATGGAACCCAGGATACAGACTGAACTTTTGAGTTGCGCTGCGCCACAGGGCACTGCTATTCCACTATACTATGTTCACCTGTTACACGGGCTCCCTCGAGAGACTGAGTCCCACACACATCTGGCTCATTACCGAACACTCTGGCTCAGTCCACAGAGCATGCTTCAATGACTCCATGGACTAAAGGAATGTCAAGTTAATGTCTCTGGCCACAGCTGCTAAGAGAGGTTACTCACCATTTGGAACCAGGAGGAGGCTTTTCACAATGCTTCTGAGGGAGCTGAGACTGATACGATTGGTGGTGGCAAATTCAGAGAGCTGAGCCAGAAACCTTTCCACCTGCAGTGAGGGAACAGTGAAAACCTGGGCCTTCACTTTTTAAGCATCTCGGGGACCACGGACCCACTCTTCCTAACATGGAATGTTCTATTTACCTCTTTTGGCTCAGTTAGGAAGTGGAAAAGCACCTCTGTCAGGGCTGAGAACTGCTGTGAAGGAAACAAGACAGAACATCAGTACAATTTCTACTGCTGGGTCAGCATGCCCCACCCCAGGCAACTGCAGAGACTTGAGAGGGAAGAACAGTTAACAGCCAGGTGTTATGCCTGTTCTGATCATCCTAGTTACAAATGTTCACAATCCCACCACCGTGTCAATATACGTGTGTCACTACATCATCTGAAAAACACGTTTATTGGGATACTTGGGAAACATGTATTGAGAGACTGTGAGCATACGCACTCAGAAGCACACATATATCTCTAGGACACAGACACACACAGACAGACATACACACACGCATGCACAAAGGGAAAATCACCAGAAAATTAAAAGCGGTTACCACTTTGGATGATTTTTGTTTTCTTCTGTTTTACCTATCCATATTTTCTTTTCTTTTCTTTTTTTTTTTTTTTGTTTCCCTGAGATAGGGTCTCTCTGTTGCCCAGGTTGGAATGCAGTGATGCAATCTCGGCTCACTGCAACCTCTGCCTCCTGGGCTCAAGCGATCCTCCCACCTCAGCCTCCAGAGTAGCTGGGACTACAGGCATATGCCACCACACCTGGCTAATTACTTTTTTTAATGTAAAGACAGGATCTCACTTTGTTGCCCAGGATTGTCTCCAACTCCTGGGCTCAAGCAATCTACCCACCTGAGCCTCCCAAAGTGCTGGAATTACAGGCATAAGCCATGCACCTGGCATCATATTTTCTTGGGTTCCCCCCACCCATAAACATCTCATTACTTGTGTAAGACAACAATAAATTGTAACACTTTATTATGCACCTAGAACAGACTCTTACAGTTTTGTGTGTCTTAATCTTTTCTCTTTACTGGTACTGTGCTGTTAGGAACTGAATGTTTGTGTCTTCACCAAATTCATATATTGAAGCCCTAACTTCTGTTGTGACAATATTTGAAGACAGGGCCTTTTAGATGAGATGATAACGGTTAAATGAGGTCATAGAGACCATCATCCCATAGGGCTGGGGGCCCTTATTTTGATTTTATTTTATTTTTTAGATAGAGTCTCACTCTGTTGCCCAGGCTGGAGTGCAGTGGTGTGATGTCGGCTCACTGCAACCTCCACCTCCCGAGTTCAAGCAATTCTCCTGCCTCAGCCTCCCGAGCAGCTGGGACTACAGGTGCCTGCCACCACACCTAGATAATTTTTGTACTTTTAGTAGAGACAGGTTTCACCATATTGGCCAGGCTGGTCTCGAACTCCTCACCTCAAGTGATCCACCTGCCTCATCCCCGCAAAGTGCTGGGATTATAGGCATGACCCACCGTGCCCAGCCTAGGGCTGGGGCCTTACAAGAGGAAGAGGCCAGGTGCAGTGGCTCACGCCTGTAATCCCAGCATTTTGGGAGGCCAAGATGGGAGGATTGCTTGAGGCTGTGAGTTTGAGATCTGCCTGGGCAATATAGCAAGACCCCATCTCTTTTCTTTTTTTTTTTTTCTTGAGACAGAGTCTTGCTCTGTCGCCCATGCTGGAGTGCAGTGGCACAATCTTGGCTCACTGCAAGCTCCACCTACCGGGTTCACACCATTCTCCTGCCTCAGCCTCCCAAGTAGCTGGGACTACAGGCACCCGCCACCGCGCCCGGCTAATTTTTCGTATTTTTAGTAGAGACGGGGTTTCACCATGTTAGGCAGGATGGTCTCGATCTCCCGACCTCCTGATCCGCCTGCCTCGGCCTTCCAAAGTGCTGGGATTACAGGCATGACCCACTACGCCCACCCAAAGACCCCATCTCTTAAAAAAAAAAAAAAAAAGGAAGGAGACAGCTATCTACAAGCCAGGAATCACATTGGCTGGCACTTGATCTTGTACTTCTGCACAAGCAAAACTGTTAGAAATAAATGTCTGGGCTGGGTATAGTGGCTCATGCCTGTAATCCTAGCACTTTAGGAGGCTGAAGCAAGCAGATCACAAGGTCAGGAGTTTGAGACCAGCCTGGACAGCATGGTGAAGCCCCATCTCCACTAAGAAAAACTAAAACAAACAAAAAAAATTAGCTGGATGTGGTGGTGTGTACCTGTAATCCCAGCTACTCGGGAGGCTGCGACAGGAAAATCACTTGAACCCAGGAGGCAGAGGTTGCAGTGAGCCATGATCATGCCACTGCACACCAGCCTGGATGACAGATCGAGACTCCGTCTCAAAAAAAAAAAAAAAAGAAAGAAAGAAAGAAAAGAAAAGAAAGTCTGTTGTTGGAGCCAACCAGTCTATGGTATTTTGCCTTAACAAAATACCAGCTGCCCAGGTATTTTGTTATGGCAGCCTGAGCTGACTGAGACACAGATCATTACTTTCTCATGTCCCTCCCTGTGAACAGTGTGTATAGGCTGGGCATGGTGGCTCACGCATGTAATCCCAGCACTTTGAGAGGCCAAGGTGGGTGGATCATTTGAGGTTGGGAGTTCAAGACCAGCCTGGCCAAAATGTAAAACCCCGTCTCTATTAAGAATACAAAAATTAGCTAGTCATGGTAGTGCGCGCCTGTAATCCCAGCTACTCGGGAGGCTGAGGCAGAAGAATGGCTTGAACCTGGGAGGCGTAGGCTGCAGTGAGCTGAGATCGTGCCATTGCACTCCAGCCTGGGTGACAGAGCGAGACTCCGTTTCAAACAACATCAACAAACCCAGTGTGTATGGCATAGTGGGGAAAACCTGGATGCCAGGGTTTAAAAGACCCAGTTGAATCAGTGTTCTCCATTGACTACTCTTGTGAATTTGGTCAAGTCATTTAGACTCTGTGTCCCAGTCCTCATGAGGAAAACAAAGGTAGTAATATACAGCTTCCAATACTAACAGTGACACATGCAGAGCCTCTAGCACAGAGCCAGGCTGGAAGCTAAACAAATGATAGCTACAATTAGAGCCATAATTAGAGTCACTATACCATTTGATCCACCTTCTAGAAGCAATATATAAAAAAAGATTACAGGCAGATACTTCAGCTTAAAACCCCCAAAGTTGTATGTGTAGTATGTTAAATGCACCTATCCCTTCTGCTGTGACACATTAAACTCTACACATCTGTCAGGGCTCTGCATTATTTTATTCGAAAATGTATTCTATTTTAAAAGAAAATGAAACTGGGGTGCTGGCTCATGCCTACAATCGCAGCACTCTGGGAAGCCAAGGTGAGAGGATCACTTGAGGCCAGGAGTTTGAGAATAGCTTGGGCAATATAGCGAGAACCTGTCTGCACAAAAAAATTTAAAAATTAGCCAGACAAGGTGGCATGCTCCTGTAGTCCTAGCTACTCAGGAGGCTGAGGCAGGAGGATTGCTCGAGCCCGGGAGTTCCAAGCTGCAGTGAGTTATGATCATACCACTGAACTCCAGCCTGGGTGACAGAACAAGATCCTAGTTCAAAAAATAAAAATAAAAAATATAGTAGCCAGGTGTGGTGGTATGCACCTGCAGTTCTAGCTACTCTGGAGGCTAAGATGGAAGGATTGCTTGAGCCCAGGAGCTTGAGGCTGCAGCGAACTATGATTGCGCCACTACAATCCAGCCTGAGCGACAGTGCAAGAATGTGTTATTGATCCCTCATCCCTATCTCTTCCTTCCCAAACCCTCCTTATCCTCCAAAGCCCTGCCAAGAAACCATGACACTCCCAACAAGAAAGGGAGCTACCCAGATTCTCAACTTCTGAGGCTGCTCTCTAAAAACTCACCTGGGGCCACCTAGAATTTTCAACCCTGATAAGGAACACAAACATGTCTTAGAAGAGAAGGTTCCTTATACGGCATTGCAGCTTCACAGCAACTTAAATGTTGTAACTGCACAGTAAGTATTTGCTGAATAAATCTTTCCTAAACACTCCCCCCATGCTTTGCCTTTGCAATTGTATAGGTGCCTCCCTCTGGAATGCTCACCCACCCATGACTATCTATGCATGCGTCTCAAAATCTTAAGGATTCTCCCCAGTAAACTTAGGAAGAGATGCACAAGGTCATTCCAGATTAGAGAAATGCAAATCAGTAAAACCAGAAGATGCTATTTTTCACTTATCAGATCTGCAAACCCAAAAGTTTGACTAGGACACCAGTGCTGGTGAAAGTACAAGAAAGCAGACAGGCTCCTGCATGACTGATGAAAGGATACACTGGGGTGACCTTTCTAGAGGGCAATTTCGCAACGTGCATCTAAGTTGTATTTTTTTGAGGCAGAGTGTGGCTCTGTCACCCAGACTGGAGTAGTGGCGCAATCATGGCTCACTGGAACCTCCAACCTGTTGGGCTGAAAGCAATCCTCCCACCTCAGTCTCCTGAGTAGCTGAGATTACAGGCACATGCCACCACATCCACACTGGGCTAACTTTTTTATATTTTGTAGAGACAGGGTCTCACAATGTTGTCCCAGCTCATCGGGAGCTCCTGAACTCAAGCAATCCTCCTGCCTCACCCTCCCTAAGAACTGGGATTATAGGTATGACCGACCACACCCAACCAGCATCTAATTTTTAAATGATTATACCCCTGGACCTAGTAATTCCATTCCATAAAGTATATCCTTCAGGTATGTTCCAAAACGTAAATGTTTTGGCAAGTCACAGTGGCTCATGCCTGTAATGCCAACACTTTGGGAGGCTGAGGCAGGAGGATCGCTTGAGCGCAGGAGACAAGCATTATGTTCAGGCAACATAGTGAGAGCCCATCTCTACAAATCATAATGCATTTAAATTAAAAAAGAAAAAAGAAGGCCAGACGCAGTGGCTCACGCCTGTAATCCCAGAACTCTGTGACGCTGAGGCGGGCGGGTCACCTGAGGTCAGGAGTTTGAGACCAGCCTGGCCAACACGGTGAAACCCCGTCTCTACTAAAAATACAAAAATTAGCTGGGCATGGTGGCAGGCGCCTATAGTCCCAGCAGAATTACTTGAACCTGGGAGGTGGAGGCTGCAGTGAGCTGAGACTGCACCACTGCACTTCAGCCTGGGCAAGAGAGTGAGACTTCATCTCAAAAAAAAAAAAAAACCAAAAGAATGCAGACCTGTTTGTATTCAAGGGGGAAAATAAGATACATTGTTCAGTTTAAAAACAAACAAACAAACAATAAAACAGGCCAAGCAATGTGGCTCATGCCTGTAATCCCAGTACTTTGGGAGGTTGAGGGGAGGGGGGGATTACCCGAGGTCATGAGTTTGAGAACAGCCTGGAAAACTTGGCAAAACCCCATCTCTAGTAAAAATTCAAAAATAGGCTGGGCGCGGTGGCTCACGCCTGTAATCCCAGCACTCTGGGAGGCCAAGGCGGGTGCGTCACGAGGTCAGGAGATCGAGACCCTCCTGGCTAACACAGTGAAACCCCGTCTCTACTAAAAAATACAAAATATTAGCCGGGCGTAATGGCGGACGCCTGTGCAGTTAGCCGAGATCGTGCCACTGCACTCCAGCCTGGGCCACAGAACGAGACTCCATCTCAAAAAAAAAAAAAAATTGGCCTGGCCCGGTGGCTCACACCTGTAATCCCAGCACTTTGGGAGGCCGAGGCAGGCAGATCACCTGAGGTCAGGAGTTTGAGACCAGCCTGACTAACATGGTGAAACCCCATCTCGACTAAAGATACAAAAAATTAGCCAAGTGTGGTGGCACGCGCCTACAATCCCAGCCACTTGGGAGGCTGAGGCAGGAGAATTGCTTGAACCTGGGAGGTGGAGGTTGAATTGAGTCGAGACTGCACCATTGCACTCCAGCCTGGGCGACAGGGCAAGACTCCATCTCAAAAAAAAAAAAAAAAATTAGCCGGGCGTGGTGGTGTGTGTTTGTAATCCCAGCTACTCGGGAGGCTGAGGCAGGAGAATTGCTTGAACCTGGGAGGCAGAGGTTGCAGTGACCCGAGATTGCACCATTGCACTCCAGCCTGGGTGACGAGTTAAACTCCTTCTCAAAAAAAATAAATAAATAAATAAAATAAAACAAAACAAAAAAGGCCGGGCGCAGTGGCTCAAGCCTGTAATCCCAGCACTTTGGGGGGCCGAGACGGGCGGATCACGAGGTCAGGAGATTGAGACCATCCTGGCTAACACGGTGAAACCCTGTCTCTACTAAAAAATACAAAAAACTAGCCGGGGGAGGTGGCAGGCGCCTGTAGTCCCAGCTACTCGGGAGGCTGAGGCAGGAGAATGGCGGGAACCCGGGAGGCGGAGCTTGCAGTGAGCTGAGATCCGGCCACTGCACTCCAGCCTGGGCAACAGAGCAACACTCCGTCTCACAAAAAAAAAAAAACAAGTGCCGTGGCTTACGCTTGTAATCCCAGCACTTTGGGAGGCCGAGGTGGGTGGATCACAAGGTCAGGCGTTCAAGACCAGCCTGGCCAAGATGTTGAAACCTGCCTTCGCTAAAAATACAAAAATTAGCCCGGCATGGTGGCACGTGCCTGTAATCCCAGTTACTTGGGAGGCTGAGGCAGAGAATTGCTTGAACCTGGGAGGTGGAGGTTGCAGTGAGCCCAGATCATGCCACGCCACTCCACTCCAGCCTGGGCGACTGAGCGAGACTCCGTCTCAAAACAAACCAAAAAACAAACAAACAAACAAGCAAGATCCATTTTCTATATATATATATATATATATATATATATATATATATATACACACACACACAAATTCAAAGCCAGATGTCGGAGGACCACTTGAGCCCAGATGTTCAAGGTCACCACAGACAACATAGTGAGACCTCATGTCTAAAAAATAAAAATAAGACCAGGCACAGTGGCTCATGCCTGTAATCCCAGCACTTTGGGAGGCCGAGGATGGCAGATCACCTGAGGTCAGGAGTTCAAGACCATCCTGGCCAACATAGTGAAACCCCATGTCTACTAAAAATACAAAAATTAGCCAGGTGTGGTGGCAAGCACCTGTAGTCCCAGCTACTCGGGAGGCTGAGGCAGGAGAATCGCTTGAACCCAGGAGGCAAAGTTTGCAGTGAGCCGAGATTGCGCCATTGCAGTCCAGTTTGGGCAACAGAATGAGACTCCATCTCAAAAAAAAAAAGAAAAATAAGAAAACATGGCCAGGCATGGAGGCTTACGCCTGTAATCCTAGCACTTTGGGAGTCTGAGGAAGGTGGATCACCTGAGGTCAGGAGTTCAAGACCAGCCTGGCAAACATGGTGAAACCCCATTCTACTAAAAACACAAAAAATTAGCTGGGCATGGTGGTAGGTGCCTGTAATCCCAGCTACTTGGGAGGCTGAGGCAGGAGAACTGCTTGAACCTGGGAGGCAGAGGTTGCAGTGAGCCAAGATTGCGCCATTGTACTCTAGCCTGGGCAAAGAGCAAGACGCTATCTCAAAAAAAAAAAAAAAAAAAAATTTAAAGGATACCCATAAATATGCTGGCAAATTAAGACTTTTTTCTATAAAAATCAGTAAGAAACTATTTTTTGTTTGTTTTTTGAGACACAGTCTCTCTGTGTCACCCAGGCTGGAGTGCAGTGGTGTGATCATGGCTCACTGCAACCTCTACCTCCTGAGTACAAGTGATTATCCTGCCTCAGCCTCCTGAGTAGCTGGGATTATAAGCATGCACCACAATGCCCAGCTAATTTTTGTATTTTTAGTGGAGACAGGGTTTCACCATTTGGCCAGGCTGGTCTTAGACTGCTGGCCTCAAGTGATCCACCTGCCTCGGCTTTCCAAAGTGGTTGTATTACAGGCGTGAGCCACTGCGCCCGGCGGTAAGAAACTATTAAAATGATTTCTAGAGATAAGAAAAATAAACATTTGATTTTTAAGAGATGGGGGTCTCACTCTTTCACTCAGGCTGGAGTACAGTGGGGTGATCATCATAGCTCACTGCAGCTTCCAACTCCTAGGCTCCTGCCTCAGCCTCCTGGGTTGCTCTGGGATTACAGACATGCTGCACCATATCCAGCTTATTTCACTTTGATGTCTTTGTATACTGTTTGAATTTCCTGTCTATTACTTTCATTTCCAGCTTGGTGAGAGGATTGTGGGCCACTTGCTTGTCTTCTCTTTTATACTTTTCTGAGTTTACTCTCATTCTAAAATGATTAACTTAAAATCCTGCCTATTATCAGACTCCACATTACCTAGGACTGGCCACGGGCATCAGAGGGCACATCTATCATGTGCATTTTGGTACTATCTGCTTCTTCATCTTATGACCTGTTGTAGAAGATCACAACTTCCCCAGGACAAAAGGCCTTGACCATCAAATATTCCTAAGTCCCACCAGGTTTAGTGGCTATTTGGTTTATGGTAGGCATTCAGGTAAACACCCACTTAATGAGCAATAAATGGTAATGAGGAGGTTCACACAACGATTCCTTTACTCCTTGAGGCCTACACTTCAGAATTCAAAACGAATTCAGCTAATAGAGTGGGTACTTGGCGAAGTCCGATTATCCAACAAAAGACAGAGAAATGGCCCAAATGACTCAAGTAAATAGCTTATCAGGAGAAAGGTTTCTGTACTAACAATACAGGTAGCAGGGCGCAGTGGCTCACGCCTGTAATCCCAGCCACTTTGGGAGGCTGAGGAGGGCAGATCATGAGGTCAGGATATCGAGACCATCCTGGCTAACATAGTGAAACTCTGTCTCTACTAAAAATACAAGAAAATCAGCCAGGCATAGTGGCACATGCCTGTAATCCCAGCTACTCGGGAGGCTGAGGTAGGAGAATTGCTTGAACCCGGGAGGTGGAGGTTGCAGTGAGCTGAGGTTGCGCCACTACACTCCAGCATGGGCAACAGAGTGAGACTCTGACTCAAAAACAAAAACAAAAACAAAAACAGTAAAGGTAAAGGTTTAGAGTATGTTTCAAGGTTAGAAAATGAGTCAATTCCTAGGGATGATGACTCACACCTGTAATCCCAGCACTTTGGGAAGCCAAAGTGGGTATATCGCTTGAGCCTGGAAGTTCTAGACCAGTCTGGGCAACATGGCAAAATCCCATTTCTTCAAAAAATACAAAAATTAGCCAGAGCTGGGCGCCATGGCTCATGCCTGTAATCCCAGCACTTTGGGAGGCTGAGACAGGTGGATTACCTAAGGTCAGGAGTTTGAGACCAGCCTGACCAACACGGTGAAACCCTGTCTCTACTAAAAATACAAAAAAATTTAGCCAGGCATGGGGGCAGGCGCCTGTAATCTCCTACTCAGGAGGCTGAGGCAGGAGAACTGCTTGAACCTGGGAGAAAGAGGTTGCAGTGAGCCGAGATTGTGCCATTGCACTCTAGCCTGGGCAACAGAGCAAGATTCCGTCTCAAAAAAAAAAAAAGAAAATTAGCCAGACATGGTGGCACATGCCTATAGTCCCAGCTAGTAGAAAGGCCAAGGTAGGAGGATCACTTGAGCCTGGGAGGTCGAGGCTGCACTCCAGCCTGGGTGACAGAATGAGACCCTGTCTCAAATTTAAAAAAAAGAAAGAAAGAAAAGAAAAGAAGTCAACTCTGGGTGTTGACTATAGCTCACACCTATAACCCCAGCACTTTGGGAGGATGAGGTGGGAGGATCCCTTAAGGCCAGGAGGCCCAGATCAACCTAGGCAACATACAGCGATCCCGTTGCTATAAAAAATTAAAAAAATAAAAAATCAGCCTGGTGTGGTGGCACATGCCTGTGGTTCCAGCTACTCAACAGGCTGAGGCAGGAGGACTGCTTGAGCCCAGGAGTTCAAGACTGCAGTGAGCCATTATTGTGCCACTGCTCTCCAGCCTTGAGACAGAGTGAGAGCCTGTCTTAAAAAAAAAAAAAAAGAAAAAGAAAATGAGTCAAGTGCTGATCTCAAAGGAAGTGGTTGTATTTTCTATGAATACCAAGCTGGAGGTAATTTTACAGATCATACAATCCAGTATCTTAAAAAAAAAAACAAAAAACTTTGTTAGTAGCAGAATCTTTTTTTATTCTCCAAATGGATATCTTCCAGAGAATACTGATACATTAACAAGGAAAAGCTAAGCTACCTCCACAGGCTTTGAAGCCAAACACATGATCCTAAATTCCTGGCTCCATCACTTCCTGGCTGCCTGACAGTATTTATTTATTTTCTTGAGACAGGGTCTCATTTTCTCACCCAGGCTGGAGTGCAATGCCATGGTCATAGCTCACTGCAGCCTCAAACTTTCGGGCTTAAAGGATTCTCCTGCCTTAATCACTTAAGTAGCTAGAACTACAGGCACACACCACCACTCAGCTAATTTTCAAAACCGCTGGCCAGGCACAGTGGCTCACGCCTGTAATCCCAGCACTTTGGGAGGCCAAGGTGGGCGGGTTACGAGGTCAGGAGTTCGAGACCAGCCTAGGCAACATGGTGAAACCCCATCTCTACTAAAAATAGAAAAATGGGCCGGGCATGGTGGTACATGCCTGTAGTCCCAGCTACGTGGGAGGCTGAGGCAGGAGAATCACTTGAACCTGGGAGGCAGAGGTTGCAGTGAACCGAGATTGCACCACTGCACTACAGCCTGGGCAATAGTGAGACGTCGTCTCAAAGAAAGAAAAATGTTTTTGTAGAAATGGGGTCTTGTTATGTTGCCCAGGCTAGTCTTGAACTCCTGGCCTCAAGTGATCCCCCCACCTCTGCCTCCCAAAGTGCTGAGATTATAGGCATGAGCCATCTTGCCTGGCTTTCTGCATGATTTTATTTATTTATTTATTTGAGACATGGTCTGGTCTGTTCTCTGGGCTGGAGTGCAGTGGCATAATCATAGCTAACTGCAGCCTCCAATTTCTGACTCAAGTGATCCTCCCACCTATGCCTCTGGAGTAGCTGGGAGTACAGGTGTGTGCCACCACGCCTGGCTAATTTTTTATCTTATTGTAGAGATGGAGTCTTGCTATGTTGCCTAGGCTAGTCTTGAACTCCTGTCTACATGACTTTAAACAGATCAATTTATTTCTCTGAACCATCTTTCTTAACTGTAAAATGGGAATAATAATAGTGCCTTCCTTTTTGTTGTTATGTATAAAACATTTAAAATGGTGCCTGGACACATGATGCATGCTCAATATATTAATATCATGTAATAGCTATGTTCATGTAACTGCTCTGTGATTCAGTTTCTTCATCTGTAAAATGTGAATAATAATAAGTGGCTGGGTGCAGTGGCTCATGCCTGTAATTCCATCACTTTGGGAGGCCAAGATGGATCACCAGAGACCATGAGTTCAAGACAAGCCTAGACAACATAGGGAGACCTTGTCTCAATTTAAAATAATAATAATAGCAACTACCTATAAGAGTGATTGCAAGGACTCAATGAGTTAACATACATAAAAGCACTTAGATCCCTATTGTCCAGTGGCCACTTGCCACATAAGCATTTAAAAAGGGCTAATCTGGCCAGGGGTGGTGGCTCACTCCTGTAATCCCAGCACTTTGGGGGGCCAAGGCGGGTGGATCACTCGAGGTCAGAAGTTCGAGACTACCCTGACCAACATGGTGAAACACCATCTCTACTAAAAATACAAGAAAAAATTAGCCGGGCATGGTGGTGCATGCCTGTAATCTCAGCTCCTTGAGTGGCTGAGGCATGACAATCACTTGAACCCCGTAGGCGGAGGTTTCAGTGAGCCGAGATCACACTCCTGCACTCTAGGCTGGGTGACAAAGCGAGACTGTCTTTAAAAAGAAAAGGGCTAATCTACTTTAAGGTGTGCTGTAAGTGTAAAACACCAGATTTAGAAAACTTCGTACCAAAAAGTAAAATATGTCATTGATATTTATATATGGGTTAGATATTGAAAAATATTTTGATATTGTGGATTAAAGCATGGCATTTTGATCAACGATGAACCACATATAAAATGATGGTCTCATAACATTATAATGGAGCTGAAAGATCCCTGTTACCTAGTGATTGTCACAGCAATCTGCGTCCAGCCATGTTTGTGTTTTAAGCTATGTATTAAGGCCAGGCACAGTGGCTCAAGCCTGTAATCCCAGCACTTTGGGAGGCCGAGACAGGCGGATCACGAGGTCAGGAGATCGAGACCATCCTAACACGATGAAACCCCATCTCTACTAAAAAATACAAAAAACTAGCCGGGCAAGGTGGCGGGCGCCTGTAGTCCCAGCTACTCGGGAGGCTGAGGCAGGAGAATGGCGTGAACCCGGGAGGCGGAGCTTGCAGTGAGCTGAGATCCGGCCACTGCACTCCAGCCTGGGTGACAGAGCGAGACTTCGTCTCAAAAAAAAAAAAAAAAACAAAAAAAACCACAAAAACATTTTCAGGCCAGGCCCAGTGACTCACTCCTGTAATCCCAGCACTTTGGGGGGCCAAGGCTGGTGGATCATTCAAGGTTAGGAGTTCAAGACCAGCCTGACCAACATGGTGAAACTCTCAAAAAAAAAAAAAGCTATGTGTTACTACAAAAGTTCCAAAAAGTTTAACAAAACCAGCCTGGGCAACATGGCAAAACTCTGTCTCTACAAAAAATACAAAAATTAGCCAGGTGCGGTGGCATGTACCTATAGTCCCAGCAATTTGGGAGGCTGAGGTGGGAAGATTGCTTGAGCCCAGGAGGTCGAGGCTGCAGTGAGCATGGGTGACAGAGCAAGACCCTACCTCAAAAAAAAAAAAAAAAAAAAAAAATTGTTCATGAAGTAAAAAGTTACAGTTGGGGCCAGGTGCGGTAGCTTATGCCTGTAATCCCAGCACTTTGGGAGGTCGAGGCAGGTGGATCTCGAGGTCAGGAGATTGAGACCATCCTGGCTAACACAGTGAAACCCTGTCTCTACTAAAAATACAAAAAATTATCTGGTCCTGGTGGCGGGCACCTGTAGTCCCAGCTACTCGGGAGGCTGAGGCAGGAGAATAGCGTTAACCCAGGAGGCAGAGCTTGCAGTGAGCAGAGATTGCGCCACTGCACTCCAGCCTGGGCGACAGAGCAAGACTCCGTCTCAAAAAAAAAAAAAAAAAAAAAAAAAAGTTACAGTTGGCCAGTTGCAGTGGCTCACGCCTGTAATCCCAGCACTTTGGGAGGTTGAGGCAGGCAGATCACTTGAGATCAGGAGTTTGTGACCAGCCTGGCCAACGTGGTGAAACCCTGTCTCTACTAAAACTACAAAAATTAGCCAGGCAAGGTGGTGCACACCTCTAGTACCAGCTACTTGGGAGTCTGAGTCACCCGGGAGGTGAAGGTTGCAGTGAGCCAAGATCATGCCACTGCACTCCAGCCTGGGTGACAGAGGAAGACTCCGTCTACAAAAAAAAAAAAAAAAAAGTGACAGTAAGCTAAAGTAAACTTATCAAAAAAAGAAAAAAAAATTTTTTAGAAATGGGGTCTCACTATGCTGCCCAGGCTGGAGTGCAAAGGCTAGTCACAGGTGGAATCATCGTGTACTACAGCCTTGAAATCCTGGGCTCAAGTAATCCTCCTGTCTCAGCTTCCCAAGTAGTTGGGACTACTGTGGTAGCTCGCCACCACACCCAACTAGAAAGTTTTTTTTTTTTGAGAGTGAGTCTTGCTCCATTGCCCAGACTGGAATGCAGTGGTGCAATCTCGGCTCGCAGTTACATGCTATATAGGTTTGTAGCCTAGGAGCACTGGGCTATATCATATATCCTAGTGTGTAGTACGTTTATGTAAATAAACTCTAGGATGCTTGCACAGGATGAAATCAGGGTCAGCCATGGTGGCTCACGCCTGTAATCCCAACACCCTTGGGAGGCTGAGGTGGGCAGATCACCTGAGGTCAGGTGTTCAAGACCAGCCTGGTCAACATGGTGAAACCCCATCTCTACTAAAAATACAAAAATTAGCCGGGCGTGGTGGCTTGTGTCTGTAGTCCCAGTTACTCCGGAGGCTGAGACAGGTAACTGTTGAACCTGGGAGGCAGAGGTTGCAGTGAGCCGAGATCATGCCACTGCACTCCAGCCTGGGCAACAGAATGAGACTCTGTCTCAAACAAACAAACAAAAATTAATTTCCATTTCTATTTAATTTTTAAACGTGGCTACTACAAAATGCAAAGTTAGAAATGTGGCTTGCAATTTTTTTCTATTGCATAGCTCAAGCTTAGAACCTTCCTGTCATTATAAGTTGTAAATTTGGTTTTTATCTCGCAAACAGCACGACTGTGTGGGAAGTTGTGGGGGGTATGGAGATGAAAGAGAGGGGCCCTACCTCCTGGGATGTGACAACCTAGTGGGGAAATAGATGTATCTTCCCAGTGGGGGTGAGAAGTGTCATTTTCACCTATGTATTTCAGCAGCCTTGGTGGTATGAAAGGGCATGCCAACCAGCACAGAAGCAGGACGTCCGAGGCTGCCTTGGTTGGGACCTGCAGCCTGAATGCGGAGAAAAGGGCTTTGCTAGCCCTTTGCTAGCTCCCCTACTATCAAGGATGGGGACCCCCACTGTACACAGTGTATAGGGTTTCTTTCCATGTGAATCCCAGGGACTCTCCTTAACTGGGTGGTTAAGGTGCCATCAGCCTTGCCCCAGACCCAGCCCCAGCCCCTCAGGCCCACAGAGCCCCAGTGGGGCCTGGCTATTACTGACACTCATGTCACACTGAGATGTAAGACGGCAGCCCAGGCCGAGCTTCCCCGGGCCCCCTCGGATTCTCGGGCGCTCCCACTCCCCCTAGGCTTCCTTGGACTCCCTGCCAAACATCTATCTCCCTTTGGACCCCACTGCTCCCCAAAACTACTCCTCACGCCCTTAGTCTGTTTCTTCAGTTCCCCAAACTCCTTCAGCCTCATCTAGACTTCCCTCCGTCCCTCTTCTAGGACCCCAAAAGCTCTCCTCGGCCCCAGGACCCCGCAAAAGTTCCGTAGTCCCATATCTGAGACCCCACAAGGACTTTCGGAACCCTCCGCTGGGCCTAAGGCCCCCGGAGATCCCTCGGCTCCCCACACTCTCCTCAGACCCCAGCTCCCCTTAGCCTCGCCTCGAACCCACCTCACACAACCCAAACGCCCACCAGACGCCGCTGTGTCTAGTCTCTCCCAACTCCGGCGCACCCCCGGACTTCCCCTGCCCCCAGGCCCCGCTCCCGGAATCACCTGGGCCGCGTGCCCCACGCCCGGCCGCTGAGCCCACCTGCGCGCCCAACTGGTTCAGCTGCTGCATGTCGCCGCCCACGGCCTCGGGCACTGGGTCCTCAGTGCAGTGCAGGCGACCCATGGCGCGCGCCCCAGTCCCGCAGGTTCCGCCGCCGCCGCCCTGCTCAGCTTCCTCCTCCGCCGCCGCCGCCGCCGCCGGCCTCTCGGCGCATCCACAACCGCACTTTCGCCACGGCCGCCGCCGCGCGCTCCTCCCCCGGCCGCCGGGGGAAGTCCGGAGCCGGGGCGCCCTCGCAGGGCCGCGGACACACGCGGCCACCGGGCTCTGGGGAAGGGCGGGGGCGGCGCGGGCAGACGCGAGGTTTCCTGCCAGCTCTCCCGCTGAGTGACCTTTGGGTACGGCGCTTGGCCTCCCTGGACCTCAGTTTCACCATCTGTGAAAATGATGGCTGGGGTAGCTCCTTAAATGAGTTAAGCCTCCAGAAATGTTTAACGCAGAGACCGTCGCACAAGAGGTCTTCAATCAATGACCAGCTGCTATTATCATCACTGTTATTATGCACTCCACAGATATTTATGACACGCCTACACGATGCCAGACACTGGAGACAGGGAAGGGAACAAAGCAGGCCACGGTGTCCCTCGGAGAGCTGACATCAGAGTAGAACAGTAGGTCTCAACCTTGGATGGGTATCAGCATCACCCCTAGCATCACCTGGTATTGCCGGGCCCCGCCCCCAGAGGATCTGATTCGAAAGGCCAGGGTGGAGCCTGAGAATTTGCACTTCCAACAAGCACCCAGGGACCACACTTTGAGACCCTGTGGAGTGGAAAAACGGAGTCACCAAAGTTTACTCAAAATAGTGCGAGGGCTTTGACTGTGCAGGGCAAGGAGGGTAGTGGTCAGGTGGGTGAGGGGAGGTTATTGAGACCATGATCATCACTGCAGCCCCTCAAACACTTTAACCCCCTTGCCCTCTCTTCCCAGGGGCTCCTCACAGTTCCCAGGTGAATATTAGCCTGATCCCCATTGGAAACATGAGAAAATAGAGGCATGCTACCCAGAATCTAGGAACTGAACGCCAAGCCTACAGGCTTCACCTAGCCGGTAAGTCCAGCCTTGAGGGTAAGGAGGTAATGCGGAGAAACCTGGAGCAGGGAAATGTGGGAGGTTTGGCTGGCCCTCCTCACCAGCCCTCCTCCTCTCCTCTACCCTTTCCTGAAAATCCCTTCTGTAAAAGTATAAACAAAATGTGTTCTACCCAAAGGCCAAGCCCATCCCCTTCAGTCATTATATCATTCAACAAATATTCAGTGGCACATGGCTGTGGTCCCAGCTATTCGGAGGCTGAGGCAAGAGGATCACTTGAGATCTTGAGATTGAGGCTGCAGTGAGCCCAGATGGCGCCACTGCACTCCAGCCTGGGCGACAGAGCAAGACCACATCTCCCCACTACCCGACCCCGCAAAAAAAAGTCGGCTGTGAGGCAGATACCATGACGTGATAGGCGGTTGGGATCCCACAGTGACACAACCAGATGAACCAGATGCAGTGCCTGGCCTCTGAGAAGTCAGAATTGACCCAGGGAGGCAGACGCCCATGTGTGTGAAAGCATTAAGGGATGCCAAAAAGTAGAAGGAGCTTTAAGAATGTGTACAGGACACAGTCAGAGTTTGGAGTACCTGGAAGATAATAAACCTTTGGGTTACAAACAGACAGGGAGTGAACTCAGAGGCCCTACTCACTGTGCAAGAATATATATATATATATTTTTTTTAGATAGATTCTGGCTCTATCACCCAGGCTGGAATGCAGTGGCACAATCTCAGCTCACTGCAACTTCTGCTTCCCGGGTTCTAGTGATTCTCCTGCCTCAGTCTCCCGAATAGCTGGGAATACAGGTGGCTACCACCACCCCCAGCTAACTTTTGTCTTTTTTTTTTTTTTTTTTTTTTTTTTGAGACAGAGTTTCACACTTTTTGCCCAGGCTGGAGTGCAATGGCGTGATCTCGGCTCACTGCAACTTCTGCCTCCCGGGTTCAAGCGATTCTCCTGCCTCAGCCTCCCGAGTAGCTGGGGTTATAGGCATGCGCCACCACGCCCAGCTAATTTTGTATTTTTAGGAAAGACGGGGTTTCTCCATATTGGTCAGGCTGGTCTCGAACTCCCCACCTCAGCTGATCTGCCCGCCTCAGCCTCCCAAAGTGCTAGGATTACAGACGTGAGCCACTGCACCTGGCTCAACTTTTGTCTTTTTACTAAAGATGGGTTTTCACCACGTTGGCCAGGCTGGTCTCAAACTCCTGACCTCAAGTGATCCACCTGTGTCAGCCTCCCAGAGTGTTGGCATTACAGGCATGAACCACTGCACCTGGCCTGGAATTTTTATTTTTAAACATTTTTAACCTTGTTAAAAAAGAAGATCTGGGCTGGGTGCAGTGGCTCACGCCTGTAATCCTAGCACTTTGGGAGGCTGAGGTGGGTGGATCACCTGAGGTCAGGAGTTCAAGACAAGCCTGGCCAACATAGTGAAACCCGGGTTCTACTGAAAATAGAAAAATTAGCCAGGCATGGTGGTTCATGCCTGTAATCCGAGCTACTCTGGAGGCTGAGGCAGGAAAATCTATTGAACCCAGTAGGCAGAGATTGCAGTGAGCCAAAATTGCACCACTGCACTCCAGCCTGAGCAACAGAGTGAGACTCTCTTTTTTTTTTTTTCCGAGATGGAGTCTCGCTCAGTCGCCCAGGCTGGACTGCAGTGGAGCGATCTCAGCTCACTGCAAGCTCCGCCTGTCAGTTCACGCCATTCTCCTGCCTCAGCCTCCCGAGTAGCTGGGACTACAGGCGCCCACCGCTACGCCCGGCTAATTTTTTGTATTTTTAGTAGAGATGGGTTTCACCATATTAGCCAGGATGGTCTCGATCTCCTGACCTCGTGATCTGCCCGCCTCAGCCTCCCAAAGTGCTGGGATTACAGGCGTGAGCCACCACGCCTGGCGTGTGATTTGTTTTCGTTTTACATACACAGGACTCTCCCATTTCACCAAGTTATTTAATAATCCCTTGTACTCCACGTGTGGTCCTTGGACCAGCAGTGCAGGCTTTACCTGGAAGCTTGTTAGAAATGCTGAAACTCAGGCTGGTTGCGGTGGCTCTCACCTTAGAGAGAGCCACCGCACCCAGCCCGAGTGAGACTCCGTCTCAGTAAAAAAAACAAAAGTGCTGTAATCCCAGCACTTTGGAAGGCTTGAGGCTGGCGGATCATGAGGTCAAGAGATTGAGACCATCCTGGCCAACATGGTGAAACCCCGTCTCTACTAAAAATACAAAAATTAGCTGGGAGTGGTAGCGGGTACCTGTAGTCCCAGCTACTAGGGAGGCTGAGGCAGGAGAATAGCTTGAACCCGGGAGGGGGAAGTTGCAGTGAGCCAAGATCGGGCTACTGCACTCCAGCCTGGTGACAGAGTGAGACTATATCTCAAAAAGAAAGAAAGAAAGAAAGAAAGAAAGACAGAAAGAAAGACAGAAAGAAAGACAGAAAGAAAGACAGAAAGAAAGAAAGAAAGAAAGAAAGAAAGAAAGAAAGAAAGAAAGAAAGAAAGGAAAGAAAGGAAAGAAAGGAAAGAAAGGAAAGAAAGGAAAGAAAGGAAAGAAAGGAAAGAAAGGAAAGAAAGAAAGAAAAAGAAAAAAGAAATGCTGAATCTCATTCCAGCACTTTGGGAGGCTAAGGCAGGCAGATCACCTGAGGTCGGGAGTTCAAGACCAACCTGGCCAACGTGGAGAAATCCTGTCTCTACTAAAAATGAAAAAATTAGCCTGGCAGTGGTACATGCCTGTAATCCCAGCTATTCCAGAGGCTGAGGCAGGAGAATCACTTGAACTTGGGAGGCGGAGGTTGCAGTGAACTGAGATCACTCCAGTGCACACAAGCCTGGGTGACAGTGAGGCTTGGTCTCAAAATAAATAAATAAATAAATAAATAAAATAAAATACCGAATCTCAGGTCTACTAGACCTACTGATTCAGGATCTGAATTTTAACAAGATTCCTAAGTTATATGTGGGCGCATTAAAGTTTGAAGTGCAAATAGGCTGGGCACGGTGGCTCATACCTGTAATCGCAGTACATTGGGAGGTCGAGGTGGGCGGATCACGAGGTCAGGGGATTGAGACCATCCTGGTTAACACAGTGAAACTCCATCTCTAATAAAAAAAAAAAAATACAAAAATTTAGCCAGGCGTGGTGACAGGCCCCTGTAGTCCCAGCTAATCGGGAGGCTGAGGCAGGAGAATGGCCTGAACCCGGGAGGCGGAGCTTGAAGTGAGCTGAGATCGAGCCACTGCACTCCAGCCTGGGCGACAGAGGGAGACTCCGTCTGGGAAAAAAAAAAAAAAAGTTTGAGGTGCAAATAATAACAACCATTTTAAGTGCTCACTTTGTGCAGTGCTTTATTTTAAGCACTTGAATACACACTGTGTATAATGATAATAGTACTTTGCATTGTCTACTGATTGTTGCTCATATTATTTTTTCTTTTTTGTGTGTGCTGAAAACCAGGAATGAACCATTATTTCTATTTTAATGTTTACCATAATGTGTTATTGCTGTCATTTACACATCTGTCTCCTCTACTTACTAATTATTTTGTCTCAGGCAAATGACTAACCTTTCAGTGCTTCTATTTCTTTATTTATTTATAAAATGGAGATGATAATATAACCTTCTCGAAAAGATGAAACAAGACAATGCTTAGAAAGCATTTAGCACAGCAACTGGACCATGGTAACAGCTCAGTAACTGCTTGGTGTTATTAATATTTCAGGTTTTCAATCTTATAAAAAGAATATGACAGTAAACATTCCTGTACACAATCCTTTTCTACATCTGATTATTTCTTTAGGAAAAATTTCTAGGAAGGCAAGGGATACTATGTTCAGTCTTTCTGGGCTCTAAATATCATGGGGATGGAGTGGAGGTGAGGAGGTCTAACGGATACCACAAAAAGTAGTTACAAAGAATGAATAGGCTGGGCATGGTGGCTCACGCTTATAATCCCAGCACTTTGGGAGGCCAAGGCGGGCAGATCACCTGAGGTCAGAAGTTCTAGACCAGCCTGACCTATATGGAAAAACACTGTCTACATTAAAAACACAAAAAATTAGCCAGGCCTGGTGGTGCATGCCTGTAATCCCAGTTACTCGGGAGACTGAGGTAGGAGAGTTGCTTGAACCCGGGAGCCAGAGGTTGCGGTGATCCGAGATCGTGCCATTGCACTCCAGCCTGGGCAACATGAGCAAAACTCTATCTCAAAAAAAAAAAAAAAAAAAAAAAGAGAGAATGAACAAGGGCCAGGGGCGGTGGCTCACACCTGTAATCCTAGAACTTTGGGAGGCCTAGGCGAGTGGATCACCTGAGGTCAGGAGTTCGAGACCAGCCTGGCCAAAATGGTGAAACCCCATCTCAACTAAAAATACAAAAATAAGCCAGGCATGGTGGCAGGCACCTGTAATCCCAGCTACTCAGGAGGTTGAGGCAGGAGAATAGCTTGAACCCAGGAGAAGGGTGTTACAGTGAGCCAAGATCGCGCCGTTGCACTCCAGCCTGGGTGACAGAGCAAGACTTCATCTCAAGGAAAAAAAAAAAAGGCCGGGTGCGGTGGCTCATGCCTGTAATCCCAGCACTTTGGGAGGCCACCTGAGGTCAGGAGTTCAAGACCAGCCTGGTCAACATGGTGAAAAACCGTCTTTACTAAAAATACAAAAATTAGCCAGGCGTGCTGGCGGGCACCTGTAATCCTAGCTACTCAGGAGGCTGAGGCAGGAGAATTGCTTGAACCCAGGAGGCAGGGGTTCCTGTCAGCTGAGATTGCGCCACTGCACTCCAGCCTGGGTGACAGAGTGAGACTCTGTCTCAGTAAAAAAAACAAAAGAGGAAGAAAAGAAATGATAAATACTTCAGGTGATGGATACCCTAAATTTCCTGACTTGATTATTACACGTTCTATGAAAGTAACAAAATATCCTGTGTACCCCATAACTATGTACAAATATTATGTATCAATTTTTTTTTAATATAACAAGGATGGATGACTTTTCAAGGTAAGCAGAAACAAAACCATTAACCATGAACCATCTCTCTGAAAACACCCAGAAATTAGCATTTCTGCCTGAATAGGCACCTGGTGAAGTTCCCTGATGAGGCTCCGGGTCCGGGCCCTGCCCATCTTCCAACCCATATCCCCTACATCCCAAGGAGGAGACATCCAAGTCCTCTAAAAGTAGCCTCCAGATCTCAAATCTCATTTTTGCCTTCAATGATAAAATGCTACCTAAACATCATCCAAAAATGCTGCATAATATTCTACAGAGCAAGAATAAAATGCCCGTAACTAATCCTTGTGGTTGCCTATTTAGATTTTTCTGACTTTTCTTTCTCATTAAGAACTTTGTAGCTAACAAAGGCAATAGATAAAAAAGTCTTTCCAATGTTCTCCTTCACAATCCAATCTTAGAGGAAGGAAGGAGCAGTGATTACCTTTAATGCGATAACTTTGTAGCAGGAAATGCAGGCCAGAGCCAGGCCTCTCTTCTAGAGAACCACCTGCCCCCATTTCAGCGTTAATGAGGGACCCTGCTCCCTTCATTCACTTTAAAATGTCCCTGTGGAGGGCGACGAAGTACTCACTCCCTTTCCCCTCCCCCGCCCCTGCAAGTGAAAGAAGTTCATTAAGAAGTAGTTTCTCAGGCGGGGAGGATTCCTGCTGGGAGTTTCACCAAGGGGCCAGGTTTTCCCTAGGAAAAAGGTCTAACCCTTCGCACTCTGAAATGCGAAAGGGCATTTTTTTAAAAATTAAACTTTTAATTTTGAGATCATCGTAGATTCACATACAGTTTTGAGAAATAATACAGAGACATTCCTTGTAGCCTTTACCCGGTTTCCCTCGATGCACAGATCCCACAGTGTCATCACCAGGATATTGTCGTTGATACAGTCAAGATGCAGAACATTTCCATGGCAGCAAGGATCGCCCATGTTGCCCAAGGGACAATTTTAACAGAAAGGACAAGCTCTAGATCCTCTTTCTACCAAAAACTAGAAGAAAATACTAGGAACATTTTGAGGTTAAAAAAAAGAGAGAGAAAAATTGGGCCGGGCACAGTGGTACACGCCTGTAATCTCAGCACTTTGGGAGGCTGAGGTTGGCAGATCTTCTGAGGTCAGGAGTTAAAGACCAGCCTGGCCAACACAGTGAAACCCCATCTGTACTAAAAGTACAAATATTATCCTGTCGTGGTGGCAGGCGCCTGTAATCCCACCTACTCGGGAGGCTAAGGAAGGAGAATCTCTTGAACCCGGGAGGCAGAGGTGGCAGTGAGCTGAGATCACGCCATTGCACTCCAGCCTGGGCAACAAGAGTGAAATTCCGTCTCAAAAAAAAAAAAACACACATAACAAAAATGTAAAAATACAGTTGACCTAGACTCTTGACATCCATGTCATGAAAGTCATTGACAAAGGAAGGCTGGAGAATTGCCCTAGATTAAAATAAACTAAAAAAGACAAGATAACAATGCAATGTGTAATTCTGGATGGAGGTCAACAATTGCTACAAAAGACATCATTGGCACAAAATAAACCTACTTAACACTACTGAACTCTGCACTTAGAAATAGTTAAGATGGGAGGTAGGCATGGTGGCTCTTGCCTGCAGTCCCAGCTATCTGATAGGCTGAAGCAGGAGGATCCCTCGAGTCTAGGAGTTCTAGGCCTGGGCAACATAGTGAGACCTTGTCCTCAAAGAAATAAGAAGAAATAGTTAAAATGGTAAATTTTATTAAAGCCACAATTTAAAAAAAAATACATTATTGTGACAATTGAAGTCCGAACACCCACTGTAGATTAGATAATAATATTGTATCAATGTTCAATTTCCTGAACTTGATAAATGTAATTTGGTTATGAGAAAATGTCTTTGTTCTTAAATACATGTTCAAAGTACTCAAGGTAAAAGTGGATAAAATGGTTCAGGGAAAAAATGAGCCAACGCATGTGGTAATGTAGAGATTACTGATTAATTTCTAAATTGGCTCTGAGCATGCTGGAAACCAGAGGGAGATGAGTTAATTTCACTTCTAGTTTTTCATCCTTACACAGGTAAATTAATGTAGATCAATTTCTCTTGTTGGACTTACAGGACAGTTCCAGTTCTCCAATTTCTATCTAGGACATGGTGATGAACTTGTTTACCAGTTCAAAAATCTTCCTTCCAATAGCAGGATTTCTGGGGTAGAGTTTAAGCCTTTTTAAGACCCTCTGGCCTAAGCTCCAGTGGACATTTAAGCTGCCCCTCCAGAAATTTGCTTTTTAAAGAGCTCTTTGGCAGTTCCTACTTTGAGGGTGTGGGTGATAATGTCTCTACCTTTTGGGAATCTCACCCCTCATTTCAAATTCATGGTAGGAATCACTTTGCCTGAGAAAATGAGGCCTGGATCTCTATTGTCCCGCTTTGTTTTTCTCTGCAGAACCATTATAAAGTGAATGCCTGGCCTGCCCTGCTTTAGGCCAGCAATGCATATCACTGCTGGGTGCTGAGAACACAATCTGGGGTGTAATCTTGGGGGAATGACCTCTAGAACTTTCTTTTCTGGACTATTTTCATCATCTGAAAGATGGAGGAGTCTCTTCTTTCATTCCAGTAGTAGGTATTTTTTGAGCATCTACTATGTGCCAAGCCCTGTTTGGTGTCAGGGACACAGCAGTGAATAAGATAGATGACTGGTCTGCATTTACGTTGCTCAGAATCTAATGAGGGAGGCTTACCTTATATGAAGAGTCACTGAAAGACATTGCAAAGGAGAAAAATGCTAGGAAGGAGAGTAGGGGGCTGTCAACAAGTGTAATGCAGATAAACCCATCTGGTGGAGGGAAGGTAAGCCGACTGAGTAGTTAGCCTCTGTCCAGCCTTAGGAAAGGAGCGATTGAGGGGGAAGCCCTGGGGTCTTGGGCATGTCACCCCTACCTTCTCCCTCTACTCTGCAGGTCAGCATAACTCGGTAATCATTTCCTGGCCTGCAGCCAGGGTTATCAGCATGCTGTGTATATGGACTTCGTGAAGCTTGGAGGCTGAGGGCCCTGACCAGAGGATATAAGAACAGGTTTGGACAAGAAGAACCCATCCCCTCTATGTTTATCTCAAAACGATAGAGCAGGCTGAGTCTGGACCCAGAGCAAATCCAGGAAGTAGAATCCAGGAAGCAGAGAGATGAGTCAAGAATGACACTAAGGTTTTGGGCTTCATTCCATGCTATACCATCTGCCCCATTTGACAGTGAAGGAAGCAGATGCCCAGAGAAGGGAAGACACCTGTCTGAGGTCACACAGCAGGTTAATAGGAGAATGAGAACAGAACCTAGGCCGCTGATCTTTTCACCTTAACCATCTTATCCTCCTCAGAAGTCAAGCCTGAGCTTCCAAAAATAAAGGAACCCAGGTCCAGGAAAACTTGCTGTTTTGTCTGAGGGTGAGGGGTGAGATAATGATGAGTCAGGGTTTCAGGGAAACAAACATTTACTTATTACCTAATGTGGGGGTAGATGTGGTCCCTGCTCTCAGGAAGCTCAAAGTGTGAATGAATTAAAGTCAATGTGACCAAGCGCGGTGGCTCATGCCTATATTCCCAGCACTTTGGGAGGCTGAGGCAGGCAGATCACCTGAGGTCAGGAGTTCAAGACCAGCCTGGTCAACATGGTGAAACCCCGTCTCTACTAAAAAATACAAAAATTAGCGAGGTGTGGTGGTGGGCACCTGTGATCCCAGCTACTCAGGAGGCTGAGGCAGGAGAATCGCTTGAATCCAGGAGGTGGAGGTTGCAGTGAGCCGAGATCGCGCCACTGCACTCCAGCCTGGGCTATACAGTGAGACTTCGTCTCAAAAATAAATAAATAAATAAATAAAATACACACAACAACAACAAAATAAAGTCAATGTTACTTCATTTCATGAACAACATCAAATTCGGAGCGGGCTATGGGGTATTCTCCAAGGGGCAAAAACAGGTGATGTTCAACAGAGTGAGGCATGGCATCTCTTTCAAGGGCCAGGATGGAAAAAGAAATCAGTGGATTCAGTTCTGGACCCCACGTCAAAAGCCACAAAGACAAATCACAGACTTTGATTTGCAGTGAATCCTCTTCTCACGAGGGCCACTGTGCAGCATCCAATAATAATAGCTACTACTATGATAACTAACAAGCTTTCATTCATTTGATGTCTTGTCTGGAGAAACGGGGATAAAACAGTATCCACAGACATAGAGACTGTTGCAGAATGAAGGAGGGATTTCCCGTTTTCTTCTTCTTCTTCTTTTTTTCTGATGAGGTCTCACTATGTTGCTCAGGCTGTTCTTGAACTCCTGGGCTCAAATTATATTCCCGCTCGGCTTCCCAGAGTTCTAGGATTACAGGCCTGAGCCACCATGCCTGGCATCTGGTCTTCTATTAACTACCACTGTGCCAGGCATGGTGGCTCTGACCTGATCATTTTACTCTGACCTGATCATGTCACTGAAAACCCTGCAAAGGCTCCAATTGCTGAAGGTGTGGATGCTCTGATTCCTGTCTTCTTCACCAGAGTCTGCCTTCCTCTCCAGCGGTGTGCTCTAGTCACATGGGCCTCCCCTCCATTCCTTGTCCAAGCCATGCTCCTTGTGCCTCAGGACCAGAGCAAGTGCTGTTCCCAAATCCCAGAACACATTTCCCTCACCCCTTAGCCTGCTGCTTACTTAACCACTGCATCCCATCATATCTCTGCATGAGCATTACTTCTTTTCTTTTTCTTTTCTTTCTTTTTTTTTTTTTTTTTTTTTTGAGACTGTCTCACTCTGTCACCCAGGCTGGAGTGCAGTGGCAGGATCTTGGCTCACTGCAAACTCTGCCTCCCAGGTTCAAGTGATTCTCCTGCCTCAGCAGGGATTACAGGAGCATGCCACCATGTCCTGCTAATTTTTTTTTTTTTTTTTGAGATGGCATTTTGCTGTCGCCCAGGCTGGAGTGCAGTGGCACAATCTTGGCTCACTGCAACCTCTGCTTCCCAAGTTCAAGCAATTCTCCCACTTCAGCCTCCCAAGTAACTAGGATTACAGGCACCCACTGTCATGCCCAGCTAATTTTTGTATTTTTGTAGAGACAGGGTTTCACCATGTTGGCTAGGCTTGTCTTGAACTCCTGACCTCAAGTGATCTGCCGCCTCGGCCTCCCAAAACGTGACTTACTTCTTCAGTAAAGTTTTCTCAGGCCCCATGACCTAATTAATTTTCATTTTATAATACCCTGTTCTCATCATAGCATTTAATACCATTGTAGGCCGGGCGTGGTGGCTCACGCCTGTAATCCCAGCACTTTGGGAGGCCGAGGCGGGAGGATCACAAGGTCAGGAGTTTGGCCCAGCCTGATCAACATGGAGAAACCCCATCTCTACTAAAAATAGAAAATTAGCCAGGAGTGGTGACATGTCTGCAATCCCAGCTACTCGGGAGGCTGAGGCAGGAGAATCACTTGAACCCGGGAGGCAGAGGTTACGGTGAGCCAAGA
Organism: Macaca fascicularis; assembly: GCF_037993035.2. Lineage (NCBI taxonomy): Eukaryota > Metazoa > Chordata > Mammalia > Primates > Cercopithecidae > Macaca > Macaca fascicularis. Next base: position 88,835,907 of record NC_088384.1, read on the forward strand.
CCAAACCACTGCACTCCAGCCTAGGGGACAGAATGAGATTCTGTCTCAGAAAAAAAAGTACAACTGTAATCTTACAACTATTTGTGAGATAAATTTGATGAATGTCTGTTTCCCCTACCTAGTTGTAAGCTCTGAGAGGGCAGTAAAAGGACTTTGTGTTTTTCTTCTCAGCTTTATTCCTTACCACAGTGCCTGGCACAGAGCTCAGTGAATTCAATAATTCAATAAATGTGCACAGCCTGGCCAGGTGCGGTGGCTCACGCCTATAATCCCAACACTTTGGGAGGCCAAGGCGGGCGGATCACCTGAGGTCGGGAGTTTGAGACCAGCCAGACCAACATAGAGAAATGCTGTCTCTGCTAAAAATTCAAAATTAGCCAGGCTTGGTGGTGCATGCCTGTAATCCCAGCTACTTGGGAGACTGAGGCAGGAGAATCACTTGAACCTGGGAGGTGGAGGTTGAGGTGAGCTGAGATCATGCCATTGCACTCCAGTCTGGGCAACAAAAGCGTAACTCCATCTCAAAAAAAATTAAAGAAATATGCACACCCCTCCTCCACCAATGACAGAAACAGGGAAGGAAATTCCGTGCTGGTTCTGCAGGGGATAGAGAGAGATGGATGACCTCCCTCCATCCCAATCCCCTTTGGGCCTTGTTTTTCCCGTGTGTGAAATGGAGATTAGACTCCTTCTTACTTCATAAGGGTGCTGTGAGAGTCAAAGTGTAATACACATAAAATGTTTAGCTCAAGTGCCTGAGCACATGGTAGGCTCTCAGTAGCTATTATGAAATTGCTTATTTAATAATAACTAATGAATGGCTGGGTGCGGTGGCTCACGCCTCTAATCCCAGCACTTTGGGAGGCCGAGGTGCATGGATCCAGCCAGGGCCAACATGGGGAAATCTCGTCTCTACTGAAAAATACAAAAATTAGCCGGGAATGGTGGCAGGTGCCTGTAGTCCTAGCTACTTGGGAGGCTGAGGCAGGAGAATCGCTTGAACCTGGGAGGCGGAGTTGCAGTGAGCTGAGATTGCGCCACTGCAGGCCAGCCTGGGTGACAGAGCAACACTCTCAATAATAATAATACTAATAAATAATGAATATGACCTGGCCAGGCTCTGTGTACTTGTCTAGCCAGGTACATTTAAGGAAAATATTTCAATGACCCATTTTGGGGTTTAAAAAAAGGAGAAAAGGAGTCTGGCTGTTCCTGTTGAAAATGAAAGGTGAGGAACCCACTTTGCAAATGAACGTGGCCTCTAATGGCACTACCATTAGGACTGAATACCTTACAATGGGGTTCTTTCACATACATGGGCTGTGCGAATCCCCACAGTCATTCTGGGAAGTAGGCATGGCTATTATTATTATTATTATTCCAATTAGACAAGGGAGATGCTTGAGGCTCGAACTCCTTAGCATAGCACACACAGAGTGGGGGTCACAGGGAGATGGGGGTGGAGTGGAGGATCTAGTCCTAGCTCTGCCAGCTGTAGCCCTCAGGCAAACCACTTCACTTTTCTGAACCTCATTTTCCTTGACTGTAAGGAGGGGCAGTAGATACTAGACACTAGAGGTGGACTGGGCTTGCCTGAGAGGCTGGGAGACGCAGGGACAGACAGGACTATTTGGCAGACACTGAGGATGGAAGGAGAACATTTATCCCTGCACCTGCCAAGAGCTGAGGCAGCCAGGAAAGCAGTGCAGCATATACTCATTAATAATAATAATATAGGCCGGGTGCGGTGGCCCACGCTTATAATCCCAACACTTTGGGAGGCCGAAGCAGGCAGATCACCTGAAATCGGGAGTCTGAGACTAGCCTGGCCAACATGGAGAAATCCCACCTCTACTAAAAAAAATAATAATAATAATGTAAAATTAGCCAGGCATGGTGGCACATGCCGGTAATCCCAGCTGCTCAAGAGGCTGAGGCAGGAGAATCGCTTGAACCCGGGAGGCGGAGGTTGCAGCGAACTGAGATTGCACCATTGCACTCCAGCCTGGGCAACAAGAGCAAAACTCCATCTCAAAAAAAAAAAAAAAAATTATTATTATATATATTATTTAACAAGCATTTTTATGGTATTTCCCATGTGGTAGGCACTGTTCAAAATGCCTTACATGTATTAACTCATAATTCTCAGGACAATCCTAGGAAGTAGGTAAAATTATCTCCATTTAAAGATGTGCTGAGGTAGTCTGAGGCGGGAGGATCATTTAGGGTCAGGAGTTCGAGACCAGCCTGGCCAACATGGTGAAACCCCGTCTCCACTAAAAAGACGAAAATTAGTCCGGTATGATGGCTGGCGCCTGCAATTCTAGCTACATGGGAGGCTGAGGAGGAAGAATCGCTTGAACCTGGGAGGCAGAGGTTGCAGTGAGCCAAGATCGCACCACTACATTCCAGCCTGGGCAACAGAGTGATACTTCTTCTCAAAAAAATAAAATAAAATAAAATAAAAATAAAGATGAAGAAATTGTGGCATAAATAGGTAATAACGCATGCTCACAAAAATTTCTACCATACAGTAAGTGTCTATTATGCAGCAGGCACTGTGCTAAGCACTCTATATTTGTTATTAAAAACCTGTAGCTGCTCTAAGAACTGAAAGGTGATAGTATAATTTAACAGAAATGTAAGTTAACTATAACATGGGTGTCAGCCCATCAGTGTGTTGATTTATTAGCATAAGAGTGTCTAGGATGAGGCCGGGCGCGGTGGCTCAAGCCTGTAATCCCAGCACTTTGGGAGGCCGAGGCGGGCGGATCACAAGGTCAGGAGATTGAGACCACAGTGAAACCCCGTCTCTACTAAAAATACAAAAAATTAGCCGGGCGCGGTGGCGGGCGCCTGTAGTCCCAGCTACTCAGGAGGCTGAGGCAGGAGAATGGCGGGAACCCGGGAGGCGGAGCTTGCAGTGAGCCGAGATCGCGCCACTGCACTCCAGCCTGGGCAACAGCGTGAGACTCCGTCTCAAAAAAAAAAAAAAAAAAGAGTGTCTAGGATGTAGATATGTACACGTGGCTTTTCTTTACAATGTTATTTTATTTTATTTTATTTTATTTTTTTGAGACGGAGTCTTGCTCTGTCACCCAGGCTGGAGTGCAGTGGCCGGATCTCAGCTCACTGCAAGCTCCGCCTCCCGGGTTCACGCCATTCTCCTGCCTCAGCCTCCCGAGTAGCTGGGACTACAGGCACCCGCCACTTCGCCCGGCTAGTTTTTTGTATTTTTTAGTAGAGACGGGGTTTCACTGTATTAGCCAGGATGGTCTCGATCTCCTGACCTCATGATCCGCCCGTCTCGGCCTCCCAAAGTGCTGGGATTACAGGCTTGAGCCACCGCGCCCGGCCTACAATGTTATTTTATTTTAGAGATGGGGTCACACTGTGTTGTCCAGGCTGGTCTCAAACTTTTGGGCTCAAGTGATACTCCCACCTTGGCCTCTCAAAGTGCTAGGATTCCAGGCAGGAGTCACTGTGCCTGACCCTTAATTTTTTGAAGAATAAATTTTTATTTAATATAATCTCTAATTTATAGAAGAGTTGTAAGACTAGTTAAGGAACTCCTGAATGTCTTTTAAACCACATTCCCTATTTGGTTCATATTTTGTCCTCTTTGCTTTAACAATCTCCCTGACTGATACATATATATATTATTTTTCTGAATTATTTAAGGGTCAATTGGTGACATTGTGCCTTTTTTGTTTTTGTTTTTGTTTTTCTTCGAGACAGGGTCTTGCTCTGTCGCCCAGGCTGTAGTGCAGTGGCAGGATCATGGCTCAGTTGTAGCCTTGATCTTCCAGGCTCAAGGGATCCTCCCACCTTAGTCTCCCGAGTAGCTGGGACTACAGGCACAGGCTACCATGCCTGGCTAATTTTTTTGATCTTTAGTAAAGATGGGCAACACTTTGTTGCCCAGGCTGCTTTTGAACTTAACTCAAAGGGTCCTCCTGCCTTGGCCTCTCAAAGTTCTGGAATTAGAGGCATGAGTCACCATGCCCAGCTGCCTCTTCTAAATAATTCAGTGTTCATTTCCTAAGAGCAAGGACACTCTCTTATCTATGTGTTGTTGCTTTAGGTGATGAAACAAATGGTCTGTAATCACAGAATTTGTATCCCCTTAATGAATATTCCTCACCTTCATGATTATAATAATTATGATCTGCTAAAATACAATTTTAAGTAAACACTGCAAGGTGACCATACAGTAGGTGCTCAGTCAAGGTTTGATCACACAGCTGACTCACTCTGTGTAATCCCTTCCTTCTCTGGGCCTCAGTCTCATCTGAAATGGGCCCCCAGTTCTCCTTGCCTCACATCCTCATGGGTGGCAGCGAGGCTTAGATGAGATGGTGAATTTGATCAATGCACTTTAAAAACTGTAAAGAAAGGCTGGATGGCAGTGGCCTGTAATCCCATCACTTTGGGAGATAAAGGCAGGTGGATCATGAGGTCAGGAGTTCCAGACCAGCCTGGCCAACATGATGAAAACCTGTCTCTAGTTAAAAACAAAAAACAAACAAAAACACACATGAAAATTAGCCAGGTGTGGTGGCACATGCCTATAATCCCAGCTACTCAGGAGGCTGAGGCAGGAGAATTGCTTGAACCTGGGAGGCGGAAGTTGCAGTGAGCTAACACCACTGCAGTCCAGCCTGGGTGGCAGACTCTGTATCAAAAAAAAAAATTAAAAAATTGTAAAGAAGTTCTGTGCCCTGGGGAGATATCAGGCCATTTTTCTACCCATTCTCCCAACATTCGTGCTTCTTCCCAAATGACGGGACTGAGACCACCTGCTCACCCAACCTTCTACTTTTTCTTCCTGGGTTTAGGTGGTCCAAGAAAATCCAGCCCTTTGGCTGGGCGCGGTGGCTCACGCCTGTAATCCCAGCACTTTGGGAAACCCTAGGTTAGGGTTCAGACACAAAGGCCCAGGAACCCTCCCCATAGATCTTTTTTTAATTTTTAATTTTAATTTTAATTTTTATTTTTTTGAAATGGAGTCTTGCTCTGTTGCCCAGGCTGGAGTGCAGTGGAGTGATTCGGCTCACTGCAACCTCTGCATCCCAGGTTCAAGCTATTCTCCTGCCTCAGCCTCCCAAGTAGCTGAGATTACAGGCGCCCGCCACTAGGCCCTGCTAATTTTTTGTATTTTTAGTAGAGACAGGGTTTCACCATGTTGGCCAGGCTGGTCTCGAACTCCTGACGTTGTGATTCGCCTGCCTCAGCCTCCTGAAGTGCTGGGATTACAGGCGTGAGCCACCATGCCCAGCTTCAGACCTGTTTATGTATGATGTTTTCTTTCCCATAATGATATGCCCCAGGCTGGGCATGGTGGCTCACGCCTGTAATCCCAGCACTTCGGGAGGCTGAGGCAGGCGAATCACAAGGTCAGGAGTTCAAGACCAGCCTGGCCAACATGGTGAAACCCCGTCTCTACTAAAAATACAAAAAGTTAGCCAGGCGTAGTGGCGGGCACCTGTAATCCAAGCTACTTGGGAGGCTGAGGCAGGAGATTGAACCCGGGAGGCAGAGGTTTCAGTGAGTGGAGATCGTGCCATTTCACCATTGCACTCCAGCCTGGGTGATAGATCGAGACTCTGTCTCAAAAAAAAAAAAAAAGATATGCCCCAGATGGTGGAGGCAAGCTACAGGCCCTCTCTCCAGAGACCCCGTTCTTCCTGCACCAATGGACTGGACACCAATTTGTATGTTTGTGCCATAAAGCCAAGGAGTCCTGCTGTTCATTCACAAGAGGCCCTGCTGGGCGCCAGGCAGGGCGCTGAACTGAGCCCATTTCTCTCTGGTATCTCCCTAGCCTCTCCCCAAGCTCTTAGGTAGAATGAGATCCAGTAAGTATAGACACTTTTGCAGCATCCAAAGAATTAACCCTTCACTCATTTACTCACCTGGTAAGAGATACAGGGAGAAAGCTGTGGAGTAAGGCAGCCAGAGCCCAGAAGGCAGGAAACCCATGCCCATTCATTCAACAAACTTGTATTGAGCTCCTTTCTGATGCATCCCCCATCCACTATAGCACACAGATGTGGTTTCTGCTCCCATGGTGTCTCTGTGTGTGTGTGTGTGTGTGTGTGTGTGTGTGTGTGTCGGGGGATGTAAACAGGAAAACAGATATGTAAAACAATTTCAGATCGCGGTAAGTGCTAGGAACAGAATGAAATAGGATAGGAGTGATGGACAGGGAAGACTTCATGTGGAGTAATCGGTAAAAGCCTCTCCAGAAAGTGACCTTGTGGGAGAAAACTGAGGGGTGAGAATCTGGTCCTGCAACGATCTGGGCAAGGAATGTCCAGTTGTAGGGAACAGTGAGGTCAAAGCTACCGTCACAAGGAAACGCTTGGTGTATTGAGGAGCAGCAGAGAAGTTGGAGTGAAGACAGAGAGGGGTTAAGGTAGTAGATTCCTTGAAGGGTAGGCAGGGGAGGCTCCTATGGGGGCTTGTAGGCGATATAGATCATTCATTTGTTCATTCATTCATTCAACACATATTTATTGAGCATCTACTGAGATCCTGTCCTTAGTTTACTGCGTGAAGACAGACCACAAGAAGGTAAACAAGCAAATATGTAAGTCCCAGGTCAGATAAATTTTAGGAAGCGCTGTTTTCCAGTGGTTCAACGGTCATCTCAGGGCAGAGGTGGGGAGACCTGCTGAAGGCTGCTTCTCCCTCAGTCTGTCCATGCCTGCAGGGTCTGGAACCCAGGTAGCCAGAGACCCGCTGGTCTTTCCCCTCCCCTGTCCTCCCCTCCCTTCAAGATGGCTGACAAAGGCCGGGCTGGGTGGAAGGAAGGGAGGAAGGGCGAGGCAGAGGGTCCAAAGCAGGATGACAGGCAGGGGCACCGCGGCGCCCCGGTGGCACTGCGGCTGGAGGTGGGGGTTAAAGCGGAGACTCTGGTGCTGTGTGACGAAGTGGGGGCCCTGCCCTCTCTGAGCCCCCGCCTCCAGGCCTGTGCGTGTCTCCGTTCGGGTTGAAGGGAGCCCGGGAAAAGAGGCTCCAGAAGGAGTCTGGTTTTGGACGTCTGACCCCACCCCTCCCGCTTAGGGTCCCCCAGGGTGATTTTACTGGCCCGGGGTTGGCGGGGGCAGGGGGCCAGGGGGCGGAGCCCGCAGAGAGGGGCGGAGGGGAGGCTCCGAGCGATTTCAAATTTCCCTCGTCCCCGCCCCCCGGTCCCCCCGCGCCCGGGCCGAGATCTGAGTGGCTGCGGCGGGGGCGCCCCTGGGCGGGGGCGGGGCGAGGGCCGGGCCGGGGCTACAAGGGGAGTCGGCACCGCCCCCTCCCCACCCACTCCCGCTGCCCCGTCCGGCCCGCGCCGCTTCCTCGCAACAGCCGCTCCCGGCTCCGCGGCCGCAGCCCGCGTGGACGCTCCGAGCGCCCCCCGACGGACAGGACCGGCTACCTGGCGGTCGGGCGAGCGGGCGGCCGCGCCCGGCCGGCAGCGCTGGGGTTAAGTGGCCCAAGTAAACCTAGCTCGGCGATCGGCGCCGGAGATTCGCGAGCCCAGCGCCCTGCACGGCCGCCCGCCGGCCTCCCGCCAGCTAGCCCCGACCCGCGGCTCCGCCGCCCAGCCGCGCCCGAGCCAGCCCTGCGGCAGGTGAGCGCCCCGGGGCCCCGGGGAGGCTCGGCAGCCGCCGGCTTCGAGGGCTGCTAGGGGAGGGGACGGCGGGGGGCTTCCTAAGCTGCCGGGGAGAGAACCTCTCCAGGACCTCCCGAGGAGGGGCTCCCGCCGGGCTGGGTTGGCGGGGTGAGGAAACGCCCACGGACCCTGCTTGGGGTGGAACGGGGTCCGCGGGTGGGACGCGGGGGACATACATCTGACGGGACCGGAGATACGAGAGGAAGGGACGCGTCTGCTGCCTCCAGGAGCCCGAAGAGGAGAGAAGCTTGCTTTCAGGGAGGGGGACACGCTGGCTTCCCGGGGTCCAGACTCGAGGGGGAGGAGGTGTCCGTCGAGAGCATGAACAGGGGCTTTGCTCATGGGCAGGGGGTGTACTCACTTGGCCTCGGCCTTGGGATAAGTTAAGGAGCGGAGGAGGTGAGGAGGGGTTTCTGCCATGCAGGTGGGCGTCCGCCTCTTGCAACTGGGATGTGGGGCTTCAGGCGAGGCGCTGTCCCTTCCCCCGACCCCAACTTTAGGAAAGAGCTCGTGAGTGTGGGCTTAGACTCGGGCGGGCTGGGGTGTGCACGCGTGTAGGGGATGGAGGCAGAGGGCGACCTCCCGGGGTGCTCCCGAGCTGAGCCACCAAGCGCGGGGCGCAGCGGGGCGCCCTCTCCCTGTGCACATCTGGCTCGGGAGGAGCCGGCCGGAGGGACTGCACCTCCCTGCCCCGGCCACGCCGCCTACCCTGGGGTCTTACATTCCATTCTTAGCCTATCTCCTGGGTGCGGCTGGCCCCACTTCCCAGACTCGCACACTGAGGCCACAAAACCTCTAGCACAAGCTCCTGGAAGATAAGCTTCCCGGCTCGTGGTTGCATGGGGAGGGGTTATTGAGCCCCACTTTACCGGGGAGCAAGTGGAAGCAGAGAAAGACCTAACAAGCTGTAAGACTGCGCTGCCCTTGGGCCCTGGCTCCCCGCTGGAGGATCTCACCTGTGGATGGAGTTCTGAGCCTAGTTCTTGCCAGCGCCTCCAGCCTTCCCTGCTCCCTTTTTCTCCCTGGTCTAGGAGAGAGGCTCGCTGGGCCCCCGTGTTTCCACCCTCCCCCGAAGCTGGGAAGTGTTTAAAGGGAATTAAGGACAGAGTATGAACTTTGAGCTGCCTCCTGAGTTCTGGATGCGGTGGGTTTTGGCGAATGGGGGGCAGTTTTTGGGAGACAGCTATTATCTCCTCTACCAGGCCTGCTGGGGCTTCTTGTTAACCCACTTTGGAAACGCCAGGTGCGGACTTGATTTTTCCAGAGTTGAGATGATGGTACTTAGTTTATAGGGTTGGTATACAGTAAGCACTCAATACATGTTTGCCATTGTTGGAATCACTAGCTAGCACACAGGCTAAGCAAGCTTCCTTCCCTAGGGAAGCATAAGTCTTAGTTCTTCAGCATGTGTTTAAACCCTGTCTCACCAAGTTCATTGCTCTCCGTGCCTTCATTATTACATCTGAATTAGCAACAGTCCTACTGATAGGGTTGTGTAAGGATGAAACCAGTCTTATGCGTGAATTAACCTTTTCAGCCCTTGATCTTCCTCAGATGTTTATGTGTAATAGCCTCTACCACATTGGGCCTGGGTAAAGACACAGTGGGATAGTGCCTGTGTAGGGTCAGCACATGATGAGTGTTGATGTCTGTACTTAATAACCAATAGCCTCTCGTTTTAGGGTGGCCATTCCTGAGATTTGGGGATGGAGAAAGGCACCCCTGCCAGCCTCTCCTTTTCCTGCCTTCACGAAGGTGGTCAGTTTCTTTCTCAACTCTGAAAGCTTTTCCCAATCATTGTCCACGATTAAGGAGTTGGCAGGAAGAACCGCCTTTGTTCCCTTTTGAAGGGAGTCTTGGTTTTGTTTTATGGGTTGGGGCCGTTTTTAAAGCCCTCCCGGCCAAGCATGGGGGCCTACTGCAAAGGTGTAATTGCAGAACTAAGTGAGATCCTTTACCTTTTGCCATTGGGGTGGAGAGTGCTGAGACAAAGGGACAAGGGCCGGGGCCAGTGGCATCCTGCTCTTAAAGTTGTAGACATAACCCCCACCCCTTGCAGAGGATGGGGGGAGGGGAAGACGGTATCTGGGAGCTGCAGGGGTCTAAGGGAGGAGCAAGGGAGGTGGGGTTGGGGAGGCTGCTTCCTTCCCTTCCTCCAGCCACGTGGGGCCTGTGATCCAGAGGCGCCTGTCCTCCCTCATTATTGCAGCCCCATGGACCTGCTTCCAGTGGGGGCTTGGGCGAGTTCTAAAGGGAAAACTTACCTTGGGATTCCTTTTCCTAGACCAAGTCATGCCAGCTGCCTCACCTCCAGACTCAGACGCCTTTTCCAGTTTCAGCTAAATGTGAAATTTTTCAGAAGTACAAGGTTGTGCTGTCTCCAAGCACCAGTCCTTAGCTCAGGCACATACTACTAATTGAGTGGAGTTTTTTTCTTTTAAATCATGAATTTTCAGAATGATTTCCAGTTTCATGGTGGACCAGGACTGGTGAAGTGTGGATTTCATTTCATGTGCAGGCCACTCTCTTTGTAAACAGAGACTGAGCAGACATATCTCCCCTTTTGTTGGGGGGGCTCATATTCTCACTGGGACCCTTTTATGGGTGATAGAACTGAGGCTCTGGAAGATACAGGAAGATTACATCTTGGTGGTGAGCATTTCCTTTCTCTCTTTTTATTTTTGAGCCAGTCTCACGTTGCCACCTAGGCTGGAGTGCGGTGTTATGATCTTGGCCCACTGCAACCTCCGCCTCCCGGGTTCAAGCCATTCTCCTGCCTCAATCTTCCGAGTAGCTGGAATTACAGGCGCACACCACCACGCCTGGCTAGTTTTTGTATTTTCAGTTGAAATGGGGTTTCATCATGTAGGCAAGGCTGGTCTCAAACTCCTGACCTCAAGTGATTCACCCTTTTCGGCTTCCCAAAATGTTGGGATTACAGGTGTGAGCTGTTACACCCGGCTGCTTTTTATTTATTTACTTATTTACATTTTTTAATTTTTTTTTTTTTTTTTTGATACGAGCCTTACTCTGTCGCCCAGACTGGAGTGCAGTGGCACGAACTCCACTCACTGCAAGCTCCACCCCCCGGTTGCACGCCATTCTCCTGCCTCAGCCTCCCGAGTCCTGGGACTACAGGTGCCTGCCACCACGCCCGGCTATTTTTTTTGTATTTTAAGTAGACACAGGTTTTTTTTTTTGTTTTTTTTTTTTTTTGACACAGGGTTTCACTGTGTTCACCAGGATGGTCGCCACGTAGATTACAGGCGTGAGCCACTGGGCCCAGCCATGCTTTTAAAATATATATATATATTTAGGCTGGGTGTGGTGCCTCACCCATAATCCCAGCACACTGGGAGACTGAGGCTGGCGGATCACTTAAGGCCAGGAGTTCAAGACCAGCCTGGCCAACATGGCGAAACCGTGACTCTACAAAAAATACAAAAAGTAGCCAGGCGTGGTTGTGCGTGCCTGTAATCCTTGCTACTCGGAGGCTGAGGCACGAGAATTGCTTGAACCTAGGAGGCAGAGGTTGCAGTGAGCCGAGATCCTGCCACTGTTCTCCAGCCTGGGTGACAGAGCAAGACCCTGTCTCAAAAAAAAAAAAAAAAAAAGCAAAAAAAAAATTGTGTGTGTGTGTGTGTGTGTATATGTATATGTATCTGTATATATACACACACACATATATATAGATATGCTTACATTTTTTTTTTATAAGGACGTGGTCTCGCTATGTTGCCAAGGCTAGCCTTGAAAGCCTGTGTTCTAGGATCCTTCTGTCTCAGCCTTCCGAAGGCTTGGGATTACAGGTGTGAGCTACCATATATGGCCTCTAAGTCACTTTTCACTCAGATATTTTCATTCTTTCAAACAAAATAGTACAGGTATGACCTCTGCTCTAGTTTATTTTTTATTTACTTATTTATATTTTGAGACAGACTCGCTCTGTTGCCCAGGCTGGAGCACAGTGGCACGATTTCGGCTCACTGCAACCTCTGTCTCCTGGGTTCAAGCAATCCTTTTTTTTTTTTTTTTTTTTGAGACGGAGTCTCGCTCTGTAGCCCAGGCTGGAGTGCAGTGGCCGGATCTCAGCTCACTGCAAGCTCCGCCTCCTGGGTTCACGCCATTCTCCGGCCTCAGCCTCCCGAGTAGCTGGGACTACAGGCGCCTGCCACCTCGCCCGGCTAGTTTTTTGTATTTCTTAGTAGAGACGGGGTTTCACCGTGTTAGCCAGGATGGTCTCGATCTCCTGACCTCGTGATCCGCCCGTCTCGGCCTCCCAAAGTGCTGGGATTACAGGCTTGAGCCACCGCGCCCGGCCAAGGGTTCAAGCAATTCTTATGCTTCAACCTCCCGAGTAGCTGGGACTACAGGCATGTGCCACCATGCCTGGCCAATTTTTGTATGTTTTGTAAAGATGGGGTTTCACCTCATTGCCCAAGCTAGTCTCCTGGGCTCAAGCAATCTATCTTCCTCAGCCTCCCAAAGTGCTGGGATTATGGACATGAGCCAACACACCCAAATTCAATTTTTATTTTATTATTTTTATTTTTTGAGATGGAGTTTCACTCTTGTCGCCCAGGCTGGAGTGCAATGGCGTGATCTTGGCTCACTGCAACTTCCACCTCCTGGGTTCAAGTGATACTCCTGCATCAGCCTCCCAAGTAGCTGGGACTATAGGCGTGCGCCACCACGCCCGGCTAATTTTTTATTTTTTTTAGTAGAGACGGGGTTTCTCCATGTTGGTCAGGCTGGTCTCGAACTCCTGACCTCAGGTGAACTGCCCACCTCAGCCTCCCTCCCATAGAGCTGGGATTATAGGCGTGAGCCACCGTGCCTGGCCCAAATTCAATTTTTAATGGTGTCTTTGTCTTGTTTTATGGCTACAACATCATTTATCTGCCTGAGAATATTGCAGGGTTTAGTGTTCCCTCGTGTTCCCTCCAATATTAAGGGATACTCTGTTTTCCAGTACCTGCCCTAGAGGTCTGGCTACAGGGCCAGGGGACTGGCGAGGTCTCAGTCTGGCATCTGTTCCTCCACTTGTCCCAGTCTGTAACCTCTTGTGTGTGTTTTTTTTTTTTTTTAATTATTTCTTTTGAGACAATTCTTGCATTGTCACCCAGGCTGGAGTGCAGTGGTGCGATCATAGCTCACTGCAGCCTTGAACCCCTGGGCTTATTCCAGGATCCTCCCACTTCAGTCTCCTGAGTAGCTGGGACCTTAGCCACGTGCCACCATGCCCATCTAATTTTTTTTTTTTTTTTTTTTTTTTGAGACAGAGTCTGTTGCCCAGGCTGGAGTACAGTGTCACGATCTCAGCTCACTGCAAGCTTCACCTCCTGGGTTCACGCCATTCTCCTGCCTCAGCCTACTGAGTAGCTGGGACTACAGGCCCCCGCCACCATGCCCAGCTAACTTTTTGTGTTTTTAGTAGAGATAGGGTTTCACCGTAGCCAGGATGGTCTCAATCTCCTGACCTCGTTATCCACCCTCGGCCTCCCAAAGTGCTGGGATTACAGGCGTGAGCCACGGCACCCAGCCCATGCCCATCTAATTTTAAAATTTTTTTGTAGAAACATTAAAGTCTCACTGTGTTGCCCCAGCTGGTCTCAAACCCCTGGGCTCAAGCAGTCCTGCCTCGGTCTCCCAAAGTGCTGGGACTACAGGTGTGAGCCTCTGCGCCCAGCTGTCTTGTGTTCTTGACCAGAGCCTCAGCCTGTGTGGCTGAAGAAGAGTGGTTGTCTCTGGAGCAGCAGGCTGAGGGAGGGGACTTGGGAGTCAAGGGTCTAACTCTCCTGCAGAAGTACTGATGCGTTTGTAGGGTGTTCCCTGCAGCCAGTACAGTGATGGGCCCTGGCAGCATGGCAACATGGCTCACTGTGTTGCTTAGGCTGGAGTGCAGTGGTGCAATCACAGCTCACTGCAGCCTTGAACTCCTGGGTCGAGCCATCCTCCCACCTCAGTCACCTCCTGAGTAGCTATAGGTGAGAGCCACCAGGCTTGGCTAATTTAAATTTTTTTTTTTTTTGGAGATGGAGTTTCGCTCTTGTTGTCCAGGCTAGAGTGCAATGGCGGGATCTCAGTTCACCGCAACCCCCGCCTGCCAGGTTCAAGTGATTCTCCTGCCTCGGCATCCTGAGTAGCTGGGATTACAGGCATGTACCACCATTCCTGGCTAATTTTGTTTTTTTTAGTAGAGATGGTGTTTCTCCATGTTGGTCAGACTGGTCTCGAATTCCCCACCTCAGGTGATCCACCCACCTCAGCTTCTCAAAGTGCTGGGATTACAGGTGTGAGCCACTGTGCCCAGCTAATTTTAAAGTGATTTTTAATGGAGAGTCTCTTGCTGTGTTGCCCAGGCTGGTCTCAAATTCCTAGGCTCAAGTGTAATCCCCAAGTGCTGGGATTATAGGTGTGAGCCACCGTGCCTGGTCCCTTGTCTGCCTTTGATTCCTAATTACTATCAGGCTTCCTGAAGCCTAGTAGAACTCATATCTGAATGGATACAGGAGGCTCTGGAGATGGGAATGGGGAGGCACTAACTAGGGTCCCACTGAGCCAGCTACAGGCACCCCCTCTTTTGTGAAAAGGTGGTTGTGATGAAGACTTAAGTGTTCATTATGTTCCAGGCAAGCCATTTTCTCTGACTCGGAGTTGTTCGGCACCATGGGTAAGGAAGCCCTAACCTGACGATGGCACTTGAGGAAGAGCCTCAAGCTTAGGCACTGGCTTTCCCAAGTCTTTGGGTGAATTTGCAAACCTCATCTGTCCTCATGTTGCCCTAGGATGTTACATGCTGAGCTGTAAGCAGGATGCTGAATTAGGGGAACTGCTCAGTACTAGATATGACTGTTACTATGACCACACAACTAGCAAGGAGTAGAACTGTGTTAAAACACTGTTGCAGATTTATTTTCCAAAACCTCTGCCGGCACCTGACTGAGTCCACAGAACTGGCAGGACACACAAGATGTGCTGGGTTAAGACGCTCTAGTGCTTTCTGTGGGTGCAGCTGACTGTTTTGCAGGCCTGCTTCTTGACTGTTGAGGCGGGCAGATCTGAGCCCCCACGAGGTAATTGTGGACAGTTTTTGAAAAGTGGTTTTTATGTTAGATCATGGGCTTCTTTTAAAGCCATTTGTATATATGCAGTTCCCTTATCTGTAGGCCTTATTTTGATATTTTTTTTCCTTTTTGAGATTTGTTTTCTGTCCTTGCAGTACTGCTTTTTCCAGAATGTCATATAAATGGAATCATACATTATTATTATTATTATTTTTGAGACAGCATCTCACTGTCGCCCAGGCTGGAGTACAGTGGCATGATCTGGCACGCTGGAACTTCCGCCTCCTGGATTCAAGTGGGAGCCATACATTATATAGCCCTTTGAGTCTGGGTTGTTTTACTTAGTGTGAGATATTTGAGACTTATTTGTGTTGTGACATGCACTAGCAGTTATTTCTTACTTTAAAAAAATTTTTTTGAGACAGGGTCTCTGGAGTTCAGTACTGCAGTCACAGCTCACTGTAACCTCAACTCCAATGCTCCAGTGGTCCTCCCACCGCAGCCCTCACTTCCCAGTAGCTTCAACTACAGGCACTTGTGTACCACTATACCTAGTTAATTAAAAAAAAATTTTTTTTGTGAGACAGTCTTGCTTTGTCACTCAGGCTAGAGTGCAATGGTGTGATCTCAGCTCACTGCAACCTCCAACTCCTGGGTTCAAACGATTCTTCTGCATCAGCCTCCTGCGTAGCTGGAATTACAGGTGCCCGCCACCTCATCAGGCTAGTTTTTTGTGATTTTTTTTTTTTTTTCTTTTTTCTTCTGAGATAGTTTTTCGCTCTTGCTGCCCAGGCTGAAGTGCAATGGCGTGATCTCAGCTTACTGCAACCTCTGCCTCCCAGGTTCAAGTGATTCTCCTGCCTCAGTCTCCCAAGTAGCTGGGATTACAGGCATGTGCCACCATGCCCGGCTAATTTTTTTTAGTAGAGACGGGGTTTCTCCATGTCGATCAGGCTGGTCTTCAACTCCCGACCTCAGGTGATTTGCCTACCTCGGTCTCCCAAAGTGATGGGATTATAGGCGTAAGCCACCATGCCCGGCCTAGTTTTCGTATTTTTTATTTTAATAGAGATGGGGTTTCACCACGTTGGCCAGGCTGGTCTCGAACTCCTGACCTCAAACGATCTGCCCACCTCGGCCTCACAAAGTGCTGGAATTACAGGCTTGAGACACCGTACTTGGCCTTACATTTTTTTTTTTTTTTTTTTGAGACGGAGTTTCGCTCTTTGTTGCCCAGGCTGGAGTGCAATGGTGTAATCTTGGCTCACTGCAACCTCCGCCTCCTGGGTTCAAGTGATGTTCCTACCTCAGCCTCCCAAGTAGCTGGGATTACAGGCATGTGCCACCACGCCCGGCTAATTTTGTATTTTTAGTGGAGACGGGGGTTTCTCCATGTTGGTCAGGCTGGTCTCGAACTCCTGACTTCAGGTGATCCACCCACCTAGGCCTCCCAAAGTGCTGGGATTACAGGCATGAACCACTGTGCCCAGCCTAAATTTTTTTTTTTTTTTTTTTTGTAGTGTTGGGGTCTCACTTTGTTGCCTAGGCTGATCTTGAACTCCTGGGCTCAAGCAATCCTCCTGCCTAGGCTTCCCGACATTGCTGGGATTACAGGCATAAGCCACTGTACCTGGCATCTTTTTTTTTTTGATATGAATATAACATGCCTAGCTTTTCTTTGTGTTGTGATTTTTATCTTTTTTTTTTTTTTTTTTAATTTTTATCTTTTCAATACATAATGTACAAGGACTTATTTTCTGGTTATGATAGAAATAATTTATTTGAAAGTCTGTCCATGTTGAAACAACTAAAAATGCTGTGCCTTTATCTGTGGGTAGAAGAACTAAGCTCCCTTAAAGAAATCTAGAGAGCAGAAGAGAACAGGAAATGAGAGACCACAAACTAAAGGGAGAAAAAGAACTTTTCAATAAGGCTTGCAGGCTTGCTCTAGCAGTCTTAGTGATTACAAATAGTAGCAATGGCCTAGAGCAGTGGCTCACACTTGTAATCCCCGCACTTTGGGAGGCTGAGGCGGGCGGATTGCCTGAGGTCGGGAGTTCAAGACCAGCCTGGCCAGCGTGGTGAAACCCCATCTCTACTAAAAATATAAAAATTAGCCGGGCGTGGTGGCATGCGCCTGTAATCCCAAGGAAGCTGAGGCAGGAGAATCGCTTGAACCCAGGAGGTGGAGGTTGCAGTGACCCGAGGTCATGCCATTGCACTCCAGCCTGGGCAACAGAACAAGACTCCATCTCAAAAAAAAAAAAAAAAAAAGAATGGCAAAGGATAAATACCAAACAGAAAACTGAGCCTCCAAACATACTACATATATATTGGAAGTTCAAATAAGAGGTAGAGTTGGGATGTATTCATAGGTGTCTGGCTCTACTTGTGGGCAAAAATAATTAGGTCCTTACCTCATACCATATACAAATAATCAAATAATTATGTTGATGAAACCTGAATGGACTAATT
Organism: Macaca fascicularis; assembly: GCF_037993035.2. Taxonomy (NCBI): domain Eukaryota; kingdom Metazoa; phylum Chordata; class Mammalia; order Primates; family Cercopithecidae; genus Macaca; species Macaca fascicularis. The sequence continues at coordinate 88,853,109 of NC_088384.1, forward strand.
CAAATAAGTGTTTCTTAGGCGAGTTACGTGTTTTCTGATTATAAAAGTTACATAGGCTTGCCGGGCATGGTGGCTCGTGCCTGTAATCCCAGCACTTTGGGAGGCTGAGGCGGGTGGATCACCTGAGGTCGGGAATTCAAGACCAGCCTGGCTAACATGGAGAAACCCCGTCTCTACTAAAAATGCAAAATTAACCAGGTGTGGTGGCTCATTCCTGTAATCCCAGCTACTATGGAGGTTGAGGCAGGAGAATCGCTTGAACCCGGGAGGTGGAGGTTGCAGTGAGTCGAGATTGCACCATTGCACTCCAGCCTGGGAAACAAGAGCGAACCTGTCTCAAAAAAGAAAAAAGTTACATGGGCTTAAGGTAGTTACCCCAAACCTTCCTTCTGAGTATGAATTTTTAGAGTTAGAGAAGAAATGCTGGAGGTAAATGGCTTAAACATTAATAATTGATATTGTATTATGCAGGTTTTTTGTTTTCACTTTACATAACTTTGTCTAACAATAAGTACTGCACTCTTTGCCCCCTATTGTGGAAGTAGGTAATTTAGTTAACCAGTCCTCTTGACTGATTTGATTGCAGTGTTTGCTGTGACAAACAGGACTGCAGCGACCCCCTTGCACAGAGGCCTGCTCGAGAGCTTTGAACTGGGTGGTTTCTGAGCAGTAGAATCCTGTGTAGCAGGATATAGATGTTAGGCATTTTAGATGACACAGTCAAGATTACTATCCCAAAGACTGAACCAGTATCCCTGCTGTGTAGGTGTTTAGGCTTAAGATGACTAAATACTGTGTAGATATGTAGACTCAAGATTTAAGACGTTCTTAGTTGAAGCCACAGGTGCAGCCCACTGTGAGGGACGGGCTAAGGTTGAGGGGGTCTCTTTCCAGAACATTGACCTCCTTTGCCCTCTTGGGAGGGGACAGAGGGTCCTAGGCTCTGATTTTGCCAAGGGGTAGGTGGCCACAGGAATTGGGCATGGCAGTGCCTAGGATTCTGCTCCTATGCTGCCCCTCATTCTCTGAATTACCATTGACCACTCCCTGGGGCTGCCACACCCTTCAAGGGGTTCTCGAAGTGGATATAGGGGAAGGGGCTGGGTGCTTGTGTTTTTTAGACTCTAAAGTTACTGTCATATCTTTTCAGATCTTTATGGTCCCAGGTTTTTTTTTCCTGTTACTTATCTAAAAGGTAATGACATGATTTTATTCCAATGCACTGACAAACATCTGAGTGTATTTTGGTGTCATGAACAGCCTGCAGATAGCCACTTGTCTGGTTTTTCCCTGTTTGGACACACACTTTTTTTTTTTGAGACGGAGCCTGTACTGTTGCCCAGGCTGGAGAGCAGTGACTCACTGCGACCTCCGCTTCCCGGGTTCAAGCGATTCTCCTGCCTCAGCCTCCCGAGTAACTGGGACTATAGGTGTGTGCCACTACGCCTGGTTAATTTTTTTGTATGTACACACTCTTCTGATAATTCTGCTTACTCTGCCAAGGGCCCAGCTTCTACTGTAGGATGACAATGGTACATGTACTCATGAGCTAGAGGCATTGAGCAATTCCCCAAATGCATCCCGAATTGTGGAGGGTGATGGGGTGGATACTTCTTGATTGGCCTTGTGGGGTGGTGCTGGGGTGGGCAGCAAGATGGCACCTGAGAATAAGTGACTTCAGGTGTCATCTATGTAGGTGTCCTTGGTACCAACTTCCCAGTGAATCAGGTGGGTTACTTTATTTCACAGATTATAAAACTGGGGTTTGAGAAAAATATTGGGTTTTTTTTTTTTTTGAGAACAGGGCCTAGAGTGCATGGCGTGACGATAGCTTACCGCACCCTCAACCTCCGAGGCTTAGGTGATCGTTCCCCATCACCTTCTGAGGACCTGGGACTACAGGCGAGTAGCTAGGACGACAGGGGCATGCCAACACATTCAGCTAATTTAAAAAAATATTTTAATAGAGAAGAGGTCTTGCTGTGTTGCCCAGGCTGGCGTTCAACTCCTGAGCCCAAGCTGAAGCCTCGACCTTCTAAAGTGGTGGGATTACAGGCATGAGCCACTGTGCCCAACAGCGTTTTTTTTTTTTTACTGCTTTCCTGTAAATCTGATGTTTTCTGGAATTTAGGGTAAGTTCCTTATCAGACAAAAACACAGTACTGGGACCTTGTGTTCTGTCATGTGTTCTGCTGCCACCGGTGTGGACAGCCTGTGTCTGGCCCCCTTTCCTTTGGATGTGCTGTCCCTGCTGCCTGGATCCTTCCCCCTCTCTACTTCACCTAGGTGTGGTGTCCCTCCCTCGGCTTAACTTTTACAGCCTACTTACTGCATTGTTTTATGGTGTCTTTTTTTTCTTTTTTTTTTTTTTGAGATGGAGTCTCGCTGTGTCACCCAGGCTGGAGTGCAGTGGCATGATCTCGCTTACTGCAAGCTCTGCCTCCTGGGTTCACGCCATTCTCCTGCCTCAGCCTCCCGAGTAGCTGGGACTACAGGTGTGTGCCACCACGCCCAGCTAATTTTTTGTATTTTTAGTAGAGATGGGGTTTCACTGTGTTAGCAGGGATGGTCTCAATCTCCTGACCCTGTGATCCGCCCACCTTGGCCTCCCAAAGTGCTGGGATTACGGGCCTGAGCCACTGCACCCGGCCTTTTTTTTTCTTTTTTAGATTCAAGGAGTACATGTGCTTGTTTGTTGCATGGGTATATTACTTACTGGTGGGGATTGGGCTTCTGGTATATCCATTACCCAAATACTGAACGTTGTACCTGATAGGTGGTTTTTCAACCCTTGCTGCTTCCCATCCTCCCGTCTTTTTGGGGTCTCCCATGTCTTGTCTTGTCTTTTTTGTTTTCTTTGCTTTTTTCTTTTCTTTTTTGAAATGGAGTCTCCCCCTTGTTGCCCAGGCTGGAGTATAGTGGCACGATCTCAACGTCACTGCAACCTGCTCACTGCAATCTCCACCTCCCGGGTTCAAGTGATTCTCCTGCCCAGCCTCCTGAGTAGCTGGGATTACATGCGCCTGCCACCACGCCCAGCTAATTTTTTTTGTGTGTTTTTAGTAGAGACGGGGTTTCACCATGTTAATCAGGCTGGTCTTGAACTCCTGGCCTCAAGTGATCCGCCCGCCTCGGCCTCCCAAAGTGCTGGGATTACAGGCTTGAGCTACCACACCTGGCCCTAGATTTCTCTAACATAGGCTGTGGAGGTGGAATTTTTATTTATTTTTTCTTTAAATTGATACTCTCCACTGAATGAAGGATTTTAGTTTTTAATTTTTTACTGCACCCCGGGGTTGGGGCAGATACCAAAGTGACCCCCCTTCCTGCATTGTGAGGTTTAATTAATGCAATTAACATTTACGAAGTGCTGTGAAACAGCTCTGCTGCTGGTGTCAGCCTGGAGGAAATGAGTGACATCAGTTCTCAGCATTATTGCTGGGTTGGGGCGAGTCCCTGAGCCTCCTCTTGAGTCTAATTGGGGGTGCCACCTACCCCTCTGTCTGCCACATTGCATTTGAGTACATCTGACCTGGTTCAGTCGGGGCACAGGCACCCTGCTGCACTAATGAGGAAGGCCCCTGGGGGAGAACCTTGTGGGTGGGCCCACCCAGTGCTGCTGCCCACCCCGAATCACACGCTGGACCCCAGCCTCTGGGAAAGGGTCAGAGTTCACCTCTCATCACAAGGTTAGGCAGCCACCTCCTGTGAAGGGAAACTCTCAGCTGGTGTATCATGTCCCAGCCACGAAGCTCCCTTCATCCCTGGAATGGGTGATGCATTGTTCCTAACTTCTGTAATTCTTGTCTGTCTCGGTTATGACAGTTCCAGGCACGTGCCTTGGACTGCCTGGGCATGAGATTTGGCACTGCCTCTTCTCTGTGTGACTTAACTCATCCGAGCCTGTTGAAGGCAGGGGGATAATAAGACCTGCCGCAGGATGGGGTGGGGTTTAGTTAAAAGAGGTGGCAGACAGGCTCGGTGCGGCAGCTTACACCTGTAATCCCAGGGTAAGGCGGGTGGATCACCTGAGGTCAGGAGTTTGAGACCAGCCTGGCCAACATGGCGAAACCCCGTCTCTACTGAAAATACAAAAATTAGCCAGGCATGGTGGTGCAAGCCTGTAATCCCAGCTACTCAGGAGGCTGAGGCGGGAGAATTGCTTGAACCGGGGAGGTGGAGGTTGCAGTGAGCTGAGATCACCCCACTGCACTCCAGCCCAGGTGACAGAGTGAGACGTGATCTTAAAAAAGAAAAGAAATAAAAATCCATGGTGGTAGAGACAGTGTTCAGCCTATAGTGAGTAGGGCCCTGGGAACTGTTAGCTACTTGATGTTACAGTGGCAGAGTGGGATGGCGCAGTTCTAAATCCAGCATGTCCGCCACTCTGGATAGGTCATGTTAGATAAAGCAGTTGGCTTGTGATGGGGGCCATGTTATCTGGAAATGCCAGCCTTGAATCATGAAGTCAGTGAGATACGTAGAAAGAGGTGGGAGAGATTCGTATCCACCAGTACACACCTGATGCTAATTTAATTTCTCTTGTCCTGATTCTAAGAACATGTAGTTAAATTTGTATGTTATTTACCTTCCCTGTATATTGATCAAGGAGGTAGTATGTCAGTCTTTGTCTCGGGTTTCTCCGTCTGCAAAACAGGAATAACAGTACTCACCACATTTAAAGATTAAATGAGTTAAGATGGGTAAAGCCAAAACAGTGCCTGACAAATAGTAAGCACTGAAAAAAAGATGACCTTATTATTAGGGGGGATTCTTATGTATTTATGTATGTGGGAGGAAAGGCCTGGGAGAGAAGCTTTTATTCCTGGATTTTGAGCTGTGGGTGTTGAGGTCTGAGAAAGGAAGCAGGAGGTGTAGGGAGTCGGGAGGGCTTCCAGGCTAAGAGAACACAGCAGCACATGCCTCAAGGCTAGATTGTCTTGGCCTGCGTGTAGACTAAAGCGGGGTGGGGGAGGAACTGAGCTGGGCATCTTTTTTTTTTTTTTTTATTTTTTGAGACGGAGTCTGTTGCCGGGGCTGGAGGGCTGGAGTGCAGTGGCCAGATCTCAGCTCACTGCAAGCTCGGCCTCCCGGGTTTACGCCATTCTCCTGCCTCAGCCTCCCGAGTAGCTGGGACTACAGGCGCCCGCCACCTCGCCTGGCTAGTTTTTTGTATTTTTTAGTAGAGACAGGGTTTCACCGTGTTAGCCAGGATGGTCTCGATCTCCTGACCTCGTGATCCGCCTGTCTCGGCTTCCCAAAGTGCTGGGATTACAGGCTTCAGCCACTGTGCCCGGCTGAGCTGGGCATCTTTTAGTCACGGGTGCAGGTTCTGAAGTTGGTGTATGCTGTCTACACAGCTGTGGCTATAAGGCAATGAGGGTGGTTAATTTCACTACAAACGTAGGGTCGTGATAAAAACAGAAGGAATTTTAAATGAAATCACATTGAATTATGCAACGAGAAGAAAGTGTATTTAAGTGCTCAGCTTGCTCCTGGGGGGCACCCAGGTAGCTGGTGCCATTTATTGTGGGTTTTCTTCCTGGACTCTCTCTCCAGTACCCACAGGTCTTGTTCTAGGGGCTTGAGACTTTTCCTGAATGTTGAGATACGGGTTTTAGAAGGCGTGCTGCCCACACGTCGGGTAGGCTGGTGACTAGTTGGCACTGCTGAGGCCCTGGGGGAAGTCCCAGGGTGGTTAATCATTGTCAACCTGGGTCTGTCTAGGAGGTGAGACTCCTGTCTGGCTTCTTGTTGACCCAGTTAGGGGCTGTCTGAGGACTGGGTTTCAATGTTGCCTGCGAAACCCAGCACACATTAGAACCCTGGGTCCTGGATGAAGGCGAAGGAGGTCACATCCTTTAGTCCAGGCCTCTGGTTTGCCACCAGCTCCTGGCCACAAACAAACCCTGTGTGTCTTCCCCCCAGAGCACTTTGGGGTGGTGGACCCTCCTGGAGACACCAGGTACACCAGGGAGCCCCACCTCCTACTCTATGCCAGGCCCACTAGGTTACTTAGTTGGCTGGTTTGGCCTGAGGTGAAATGCTTGAAAGTAATGATTATTCTGAAAGGATACTCCAGCAGCTTCCCTGGGATTCTGGTCGCTTCATCTCGTAGGAACTGGCCATAGGTCAGCCAGCCTGTTCTTCCGGGTCAGGGCTTGGGAGAAAAAGGGCTGAGAAGCAGCTGATTGGTCTGACTCAGGCATATCCCCTGTCCTTGGGGGTTGGGGGAAATTCCTTGACATGTGCTGGCACACATCCTGGATCATGTGAGACACAGAAAGCCTATGTGCTGTGTTTCAGCACACATATTTATAATCTGAACAATGCTGCTTTAATATGCATATTAATCACCCAGGCATGACTTGTGTGTGTTAAAATGTCTTGTGAAAATCCTGCTTCAGGCTGGGCGCAGTGGCTCATGCCCGTAATCCCAGCACTTTGGGAGGCTGAGGTGGGCAGATCACGAGGACAAGAGATCGAGACCATCCTGGCCAACATGGTGAAACCCCGTCTCTACTAAAAATACAAAAATTAGCTGGGTGTGGTGGCTCATGCCTGTAATCCCAGCTACTCAGGAGGCTGAGGCAGGAGAATCGCTTGAACTCTCAACAGAGGTTGCAGTGAGCCGAGATTGCACCACTGCACTCCAGCCTGGCGACAGGGAGACTCCGTCTCAAAAAAAAAAAAAGAAAATCCTGCTTCAGGACATCTAGCTTAGTGCCTGAGATTTCTTCAGCAGCTCCCAGTTCCAACAGTTATTCCGACCAGCTCTCAGGTGATGGTACTGTAGCCTGTGTGGCTTCTGGGCCACATGGGGAGTAGCAGCAGAGGTCCAGTTGCCCCATGCAATGGGCAGGTGCACCCACCACAAATTGCACCTCTGCCGCCACTGGGCACATCAGACTGGGCTCCACGGCGCCCCCTGGTGGGCAGTGCCAGTGGCGCCAGTGCAGCTCGGAGCCAGCAATACAAGGTGTGGCTTCTAGAAGGTACCCTGGTTTGAGATGCCGAGGTAGGAGGATCCCATGAGGTCAGGAGTTTGAGGCCAGCCTGGGCAATGTAGCCAGGCTCTGTTTCTACAGAAAATTAGCCGCACATGGTGGCACACACCTGTGGGCCCAGCTGGAGGATCACTCAAGCCCTGGGAGTTCTAGCCTGCAGGGAGCCGTGATCACACCACTGCACTCCAGCCTGGGTGACTGAGTGAGACCCTGTCTCTAAGATAGATGGATGGATGGATGGATGGATGGATGGATGGATGGATGGATAGAAGATAAACTGCGAGGCTAGCACGGGTTGTCTGGCAGGCGCTGGTATGTCTCCACGATGGAGCCCAGAGGCTGGGAGACCCCGTGCATATGGGCAGCAGCTTTTTGGGGAAGGTTTTCCCAGGCACGGTTCCAGGACACAAGGGTGTGGTGTGAGTGACCTGGAGCTGTTTGTGGCTCAGGGATGGGGGCCTGGAGGTCTCATATTGTCCCTAGGCTTTTGTAATATTTTTGCCAACCAAAGGTGGAACAAACAGCAAAGGCAAGTGACTTGGAAAACTCGGTTTCAGATGGCATTTGTGCACTGGAGTTTTTTACTTGTTCTCTATCTAATCCTGGCCCCACCTCTTAGATGGGCTATATGACCTTGGAGAATAACCTAGTCTGTGTGTCAGTTTTCTTTTTCTAGAAGGTGAGCTCCCCAGTCTCCCTAGAGGGAGATACATACAGGTTCTTGCATCCAACAAAATCTGTGTGCCCACAACGTTGCAGGCAATGGGCCAGCCCAGAGGTCACACAGCCTGCCAACCCATCAGTGTGGCCCTGGCCCTGGCCCTATGTGTTAGCTGATTTACCTGACCAGGAGGGGCAGCAGTGGGGAGGCCGAGTCCCAGAGGTGAGGGTGAACCTGCAACGGATCTGGGGAGTCCCCCTCCAGTTAACTCCCCCCAGGCTTTCTGCCTGTGCCTCCTTCATCCTTCCCTCCTTGGGAACTTGGGACTCTGAGCCCCAGCTGGTGAGGGAGTAAGGGAGTGAGCGACAGGCCGGCAGACCAATGGGCCCTGGAGGATGGGGTGAGGCGGGGCTTGTGCTGCCATGGAGAGGAGAGAAGCGGTTCTGTGGGGGAGGAGGGGGTGGGTGGGAAGAGGACCTGGAGATTGAGGGGAAGGGAGAGAGCAAACAAAGGGGTCAGGAGGGAAAATAATGCACTGGCTTCCTGAGCCCCTGCAGAGGCTGAGCAGGGAGAGGGGGCCAGGGCCAGAGGGGACAGAGGCTGGCGGCAGACAGGCCGGGGCAGGCAGGTCCTAAATGGCATTGTTTGAAGGGGCTGGCTAATTGCACAGAGCAGGCTGAGCCTAAGACCCCAGCCCTGGCCCCCGCCTCTGTCCTGGGTGCTGGCGTCTGAGCCTTCGGGACAACCTGTCCACATGGAACCAAGTCCTGAGCCTCCGAGCTTGGTGAGGGGGAGGCTATGGGGGGCAGCCTGGGTGGGGTGCTTGGGGAAGAGCATCACCCTAAGAATGCATCCTGGGGCCTTGGCCTGGGAACATAGAGCCCATGGCGGGGCGTCTGGGGGAACACTGCCCCTCTCGTGTCCCTGCTTCCCTTCCACCCCACCCGTTCTGGCTTCTCCCACAGGAAAGCATGAAGGGAGACACCAGGCATCTCAACGGAGAGGAGGACGCCGGCGGGAGGGAAGACTCGATCCTCGTCAATGGGGCCTGCAGCGACCAGTCCTCCGACTCGCCCCCGATCCTGGAGGCCATCCGCACCCCGGAGATCAGAGGTGGCTGGGCAGTGGGGACTGGGGTGGTGTCAGGCGCTGACACATTGAGCGGTCACTGCAGACCACTGGAGGCTTTGGGGAGAGTCTCTGACAACCTCCACCACAATTCCCTGGGAGGGAAGAGAGCTCCAGCAAGGAGGGATGCAGGGCTGAGCCCTTCACGCCTGCCCGCAGCCCTTGGCCTCCCCTTTGAGACTGTCATCTCAACTGGGACTCTGAGCGTGACACAGGGTTGATGGTTCCCTGTTCTCCGCCAGTCATGACAGCATGGGCCCTCGGAGAGCTCTTCTGCAGTGGGACCCTCTCCCCACTCAGAGGTGGGCTGGGGTTGGGAGGGGAGGTCTGGAGTGTGCTTCCTTTCCACCCTGCCCTGAGCAGCTCCAGCCAGCTCACTTGGGATTCCGCCCCAGCTGGGCTGGAAAGCCCTGCATTGTCCTCTCAGCTGTGCCATCCCATGGAACTTCCTGCGGGCGTGAAAGGGTTCTATTTCTGCATTGTTCCCCACAATAGCCACACTCGACATGGGAGCACTTGAGAAGTGGCTGACACGGCAGGCAGTGAATTGTTCCTGGAAATGTAGTTAGTGGTCCCTGGATGGGCAGCACCCTGCTGGAAGGAATCGGAGGGCTCCCCTTCTTGGTAACTTCAGTGTTGTTTTGGGTCCTGTCACGTGCCTGGCCCAGGGCTCTGTTGTCTTAGGAATAAAATCAGTGGAGAAGATGAACGATACCGAGGGACTGAGAGCAAACCCCTGTGGCTGACAATAGTGTAGGGGAGATCCCAGGCCACGCCACGGAGAGCAGCCCGTATCAGCAAGGCCGTTCCCTGGGCTGGTGCCTGCCCCCTCAAAACAGACTCCTGGCTGTTTCCTCTACAGGCCGAAGATCAAGCTCGCGACTCTCCAAGAGGGAGGTGTCCAGTCTGCTAAGCTACACGCAGGTATGGTCTCCGCTCTCCCTTTTTCAGGGCTCAGTGACGTTGTCGTTGGCTTTCATCACATGGGCAACCTGAGGCCCATAAAAACTGGCATCTGCAAATGCATGGAGGGTTGTCGAGCTAGATGCTTTCTGCATATATTTGGCATTGTTTTTTCAATCTGGACTATCAGTTACATTGAGAAATCTCTCATATGGTAGTCCCCTCTTATTTGTCATTTTGCTTTCCACGATTTCAGTTGCTTGCAGTCAGCTGCCGTCGGAAAGTATTAAATGGAAAATATTAAATGGTAAATCCCAGAAATAAGCAATTTATACATTTTAAATTGAGTGCCATTCTGGTAGCATGATGGAATCTCGCACTGTCCTGCTCTGTCCTGCCCAGGATCAGTCCTGTCTTTGTCCAACATCATGATGCTTAGGTGCCACCTGCCCGTTAGTCACTAGTAGCCATCTCCGTGATCAGATCAGTGGCAGTATCACAGTGCTTGTGTTCAAGTAATGCTTGTTTTACTTAATAATGGCCCCAAAGTGCAGGAGTGATGATGCTGGCAATTCAGTTATGCCAAAGAGAAGCCACGAAGTGTTTCCTTTCAGTGAAAAAGTGAAAGTTCTCAATAAGGAAAGACGTCATATGCTGAAGTTGTTAGATCGTGGTAAGAAAAAATCTTCCAGCCGTGAAATGAAGAAGAAGGAAAAATAAATTCATGCTAGTTTTACTGTTGCACCTCAAACTGCAAAAGTTAGAGCCATGTTGTGTGATAAGTGTGTAGCTAAGATGGGAAAGGCATTAAGTTTGTAGGTGGAAGACATGAACAGAAATGTGTTCTGATTGACAGCAGTGCTTTGTGCCAGGAAGCATTGAGCTGATAGATAGCAAGGCATCTCCTGACACCAAATCATTTACTTCAAGTAAGGGATGGTTACATAGATTCAAGAATAGGTTTCTACTGAAAACTATAAAAATGACTGGGGAGGCTGCATTTGCCAATGAAAAAGCTGCTGCTACATTTTCAGAAGAGTTGAAGTTGATTGAGAAAGGAAACCATCCAAAACTGCAGTGAAACCAGACTCCTCCAGAAGATGATGTCTGATATAACCTACATTCATAAAAGTGCAGAGGAGGGAAGACACCAAGTCATAAACCGTGGAAGGACAGATAAACCCTGAATAGAGTATGAGAGAGAAACCACATTCATATGGCTTTTATTAACAGTATATTGTAATTGCTCTATTTTATTATTGTTAATCTGTGCCTAATTTATAAATTAAACTTTATCCTAGGTATGTAGATATAGACAAAAACACAGCACATATAGGGTTCCATGTTCCAAGGTGTCAGGCAGCCATGGGGGGTCTTGAATGTATCCTCCCTGGATAAGGGGAGACTACTGTATAGCAAACTGTCCTTTTTTTTTTTTTTTTTTTTTTTTTTTTGAGACGGAGTCTCGCTCTGTCGCCCAAGCTGGAGTGCAGTGGCCGGATCTCAGCTCACTGCAAGCTCCGCCTCCCGGGTTCACGCCATTCTCCTGCCTCAGCCTCCCAAGTAGCTGAGACTACAGGCGCCCGCCACTTCGCCCGGCTAGTTTTTTGTATTTTTTAGTAGAAACGGGGTTTCACCGTGTTAGTCAGGATGGTCTCGATCTCCTGACCTCGTGATCCACCCGTCTCGGCCTCCCAAAGTGCTGGGATTACAGGCTTGAGCCACCGCGCCTGGCCAGCAAACTGTCTTTTTATTCCTGGAATGAGTCCAACTTGGTCATGGTGCATTTTGAAGTTGATTTTATTCGTGTATTCATGAATGAAATGGGTATAGGATTTTTTTTTTATTCATTTATTTTTGTTGCACTCCAGTCTGTTGCCCGGGCTGGAGTGCAGTGGCATGATCTCTGCTCACTGCAACCTCCCGCCTCCCAGGCTCAAGGGATTCCCCTGCCTCAGGCTCCTGAGTAGCTGGGACTACAGGCAGTGTACCACCATACCCAGCCAATTTTTTTCTATTTTTAGTAGAGACGGGGTTTCACCATGTTGACCAGGTTGGTCTCGAACTCCTGGCCTCAAGTGATCCACCTGTCCCTACCTCCCAAAGTGCTGGGATTACAAGTGTGAGCCACCGCACCCGGCCGATTTTATTTCTTTAAATCTATCTGTAGTTTTGATGTCAGGATTATGTGGGCTCTAGGAATTTTTTTACAAGCTGGAAAAAAACTTGTCTAAGCTTATTTTAATGAATTTCAAACAATTATATCTTTTAAGACTTGCTACATTATCAAGCTTTCTACTTCATTTACTTTTTCAAGATTGGATCTTTCCCATCATGTTTTGTGTTCCTTCCTTTACTGACACCGTCTGTTTCCTAATTATTCGTAGTAGAGTTTATCAGTTGGGTTGGTTTTGCTCAGAGCCAGTGTCAGTCAAAAAAGTCCTGAGCAATGAAAACTGACCCTCAGCTTCCATTCTCAGTGGTGGCCAACCTACTGAGGGGACTGAGAAGGTGAGGAATCCAAGCCCTGGGAGGAGTTAGGGCAGCTGCAGGATCAGAGGCTCAGCACTGCTGTTTTGTTTCTGATAGCTAGTTACCAGTAACAGTAGGGAAATCTCTTGGCCACACATTTCTTTTTGTTTGTTTGTTTTGTTTTGTTTTGAGACAGAGTCTCACTGGAGTGCAATGTCACGATCTTGGCTCGCTGCAGCCTCCACCTCCCAGGTTTAAGCGATTCTCCTGCCTCAGCCTCCTGAGTATGAGTAGTATGAGTAGCTGGAATTACAGGCACACGCCACCATGCCCTGCTAATTTTTCTATCTTTAGTGGAGACAGGGTTTCGCTATATTGGCCAGGCTGGTCTTGAACTCCTGACCTCAGGTGATCCACCCGTCTCGGCCTCCCAAAGTGCTGGGATTACACGCCCGGCCTAATTTTTGTGTTCTTAGTAGAGACGGGGTTTCACCATCTTGGCCAGACTGGTCTCAAACTTCTGACCTCAGGCGACCTCAGTCTGCCCCAGCCTCCCAAAGTGTTGGGATTATAGGTATGAGCCACCACACTTGGCATATTATTTGAATCTTGATGTAACCCTGTTGTGCTGTGAGGGAAGTACTGTTATTCCAATTTTAAAATGAGAGAAATGGACTCAAAGCCACATAGTTGGTGAGGGAAGGCAAGTACTTAGCACTCCAGCCAGACCTAGCTGCTCACTGCTTCAGCGTTTGTGTTTGGCTTATGTTGGGTTTTGGTGTGAGGTGTGAGACCTACACGAGGAAGCCTTGATGGCATGGTGCAGGTTTCATGGCATTGCTTCCGGGGCATCTCTCGTGGTTGGCCTATGTCTGCACCCATATGCGGTGTGTTGTGATAAGTGACCCGGTCTCCCTGCGAGACACAGGCAGTCAGTCTTGCATATTGCAGTTGCCTTGTTTCTTTGACTTGCTGATACCCTGGGGCCTTCTTCATGTTCATCGTGTTTCCTTATACAGGACTTGACAGGCGATGGCGACGGGGAAGATGGGGATGGCTCTGACACCCCAGTGATGCCAAAGCTCTTCCGGGAAACCAGGACTCGGTCAGAAAGCCCAGCTGTAAGTAGTCACACCCTGAGCCAAACTCTCGTAGCCACCAGTTGACATAGCATAACAAAAGTATCTTCCATCTCCTTAAGGGAGGTTTTTTTTTTTTTTTTTTTTTTTTTTTGAGACAGAGTCTCACGCTGTTGCCCAGGCTGGAGTGCAGTGGCGCGATCTCGGCTCACTGCAAGCCCCGCCTCCCGGGTTCCCGCCATTCTCCTGCCTCAGCCTCCTGAGTAGCTGGGACTACAGGCGCCCGCCACCGCGCCCGGCTAATTTTTTGTATTTTTAGTAGAGACGGGGTTTCACTGTGGTCTCGATCTCCTGACCTTGTGATCCGCCCGCCTCGGCCTCCCAAAGTGCTGGAATTACAGGCTTGAGCCACCGCGCCCGGCCGAGGGGAGCTTTTAAGAGAGAAAGTGGCAACCAAATGTTTTGAAACTAGAAAATATAGCCAGGCGTGCCTGTAATCCCAGCACTTTGGGAGGCCAAGGCGGGCGGATCACAAGGTCAGAAGATCAAGACCATCCTGGCTCTACTAAAAACATAAAAAATCAGCCGAGCATGGTGGCAGGCGCCTGTATAGTCCCAGGAAACTGGGAGGCGGAGCTTGTAGTGAGCTGAGGAAAAAAAAAAAAAGAAACTAGAAAATATAGGCAAGGCTCTGGGACTGTTGTTGGAAAGTTTTCTTTTTTCTTTCTCTTTTTTTTTTTTTCTTCTTTTTTTTAAGATAGAGTCTCGCTCTGTTGCTCAGGCTGGAGTGAGATGGCGTGATCTTAGCTCACTGCAACCTCTGCCTCCTGGGTTCAAGCGATTCTCCTGCCTCAGTCTCCCAAGTAGCTGGGATTACAGGCACCTACCACCATGCCTGGCTGATTTTTCTATTTTTAGTAGAGATGAAGTTTCACCATGTTGGCCAGGCTGGTCTCGAACTCTTGACCTCAGATGATCCACCCACCTTGGCCTCCCAAAGTGCTGAGATTTCGAGCATGAGCCACTGTGCCCAGCTGGAAGGTTTTCAGTATGTGCCATTTCTTTCAGGTGGTTTTTAAGTTCTTTCTTGTGACACTCTTGGAGGTGCCCAAGAGTGATAAGAGTTTTCAGGGTGGACAGCTCAGCTGCTAATGACCTAGGGAGTCCACCACTTTTGTGGGTGGATTTTGTGGCTCAAAGTTTTGAGGTCTGGCAATGGGAAGGCAGTTATTGCTTATGGTCACCTAACCCTTTAGAGACCAGACTGACAGTTACTATCCCAGGTGTGGGTTACAGTCTTCCTTCCCAGGATATGGGCTGTATCATCCCCTTTGTGGAGATGAGAGAAGATTCCAGCAACTAACTCGAGGTTAAACATCAACTCTTCTATGCAGAATTTGAACACAGGTTCTGCAACAACCAAATTCATGCCATTTTTGACAATGAACATAGTGCCTAAGGAATTCTCTTCCACCTTGATGATCTGGTGCCTTCCTGAACCCAGTAATTGGCTTTATGCTTCTTTGACATAAAAGTTTTAGAGTGAACATGAATTTTTCTTTCTTTCTGTTTTTTTCTTTTTTTTCTTTTTTTGAGCTGCAGTCTCACTATTACCCAGGCTGGAGTGCAGTGATGTGATATCAGCTCACTGCAGCCTCCACCTCCCTGGTCCAAGTGATTCTCCTGCCTCAGTCTCCTGAGTAACTGTGACTACAGGCACTCACAACCACGCCTGGCTAATTTTTGTATTTTTAGTAGAGATGGGGTTTCACCATTTTATCCAGGATGATCTCCAATTTCTGACCTCAAGTGATCTGCCTGCCTTGGCCTCCCAAAGTGCTGGGATTACAGGCATGAGCCACTGCGCTTGGCCAGATTTTTATTTTTCAATCCCAATTGGCAGGTGCCATTTCAGGTGGCCAAGTCTGTCTGCTGTGACAGGCAGAGCAGGACCTGTTGGGAATTGTCAGGCAGCCTAGCTGGCCACCCTACCACCTCTATTCTAAGAACTGGGGAATTCTGGCTGGACTCAGTCCAGAGTCCCTCCTTATCACCTTTTCATTTCCAGTTGTCCTGAAGCTGGCTACCAGGTCTCCTTGGCCACCTCAAGGCCTAATCCTCCTGGCCCCGCCAGACCCCAAGCCTCCAGTCACCTAAGGCCCAGCGCATGTCCTCTCTTGCTTCCAGGTCCGAACTCGAAATAACAACAGTGTCTCCAGCCGGGAGAGGCACAGGCCTTCCCCACGTTCCACCCGAGGCCGGCAGGGCCGCAACCATGTGGACGAGTCTCCCGTGGAGTTCCCGGCTACCAGGGTTGGTTCCCCAGATGCCCAGACCCCTGCCCCCAGTCTCTAACTGGGAGATATGCCTCACTCACTGCACTACTGTCTGTGGCTGGTGGATAATCTGTGTCCTTTTTTTGCACTGCTTTTCAGGTTCTTGCTTTTTCTTTTCTCTCCTGGGTAAGCTTCCCGTAAGCCTGTTGGCTTCTCTCCTGGTCTGATCTCAGATGCACTGACCTCACTCACTGCACTACTGTCTGTGACTGGTGGATAATCTGTGTCCTTTTTTCACACTGCTTTTCAGGTTCTTGCTTTTTCTTTTCTTTCCTGGGTAAGCTTCCTGTAAGCCTGTTGGCTTCTCTCCTGATCTGATCTCAGATGACCCTCTGTTGGGAATGGAAGTTTTCCCTGTTGACTTGATTCTTTCTCTAACTTGGAAACAAGGTAGAAACCACTGACTTCCAGGACTGTCTTCTCCCTAATGTCTTCACCTGTCTTGAGGCAACCCTAGGGGGTATGGCAACACTTCACTCTCGTTGTAAGAATAGTCACATGCACAGTAAACACTCAAAGAAACCAGTGACCTGCTCCGAGCTTGGCTCTAAGAGTCCCTCGTCATTACCCATCATTTGTGCCTTCGTCATCTTTCTGTCTCTGTCGCTGGGACAGTTATAATGACCTTCTCCCACCTCTTAAGGGATACATGTTCCTGGAAAAGTTTCTGCAGCAGTCTCTGTTCTCTTTAACTTCGGTCTTTCCTCTTTCTTTTTGCCTAGGAGGCATATGGGGGTGCCGTTGGTCCCCAACATCCTTTGCTGTGGCCCAAACTATGTGTCCTTCTGTCCACAGTCCCTGAGACGGCGGGCAACAGCATCGGCAGGAACGCCATGTCCGTCCCCTGCCAGCTCTTACCTTACCATCGACCTCACAGATGACACAGAGGACACACGTGTGACGCCCCAGAGCAGCAGTACCCCCTATGCCCGCCTAGCCCATGACAGCCAGCAGGAGGGCATGGAGTCCCCGCAGGTGGAGGCAGACAGTGGAGATGGAGACAGTTCAGAGTATCAGGTATGGCTGAGAGGGGCTCTTGCCCAGGGTGACTGAACATGGGGAAAAACCAGTTACCTGCTACTGTTGGTAACATAGAGTGACAATAGTTGTTAGAATTTTTGTAATTGTAATAATTGACATGTTTGAATTCTGAATATCTTCCATATGCACCACAGTCCTTTCTTTACCTTAATCCTCTCCCAGACATAAGTCAAATGCCAGTATTTACCACGTGAATACTGTGATTTTTCTCAACATGACATTTATATAAGGACTGCAACTGCATGCGTAATACATATTGTGATTCTGTTCATCAGATTGTACATACTGTATATATTGTACATATTATACCTTTTTCTTCTATTAAGAACTACAGTTGCCTGAGGTTCATGTCTGTATAATAAATTCAGTGGTCTGGATCATAGCTTAATTAACCAATTGAGGTTGTTTATGCTTTTATTCAAGCATTGCTACATGAAGACTACTTACACATGTATGTATTTATGTGTTAGGATCCCTTTTTTCTATGTCCATTCCTACATTTTACCTTGTATAGAAGGGATCTCACTATGGGGCCCAGGCTACTCTCAAACTCCTGGCCTCAAGCGATCCTCCTATCTCAGCCTCCTTAGTAGGTAGGACTACAGGCATGCACCACAAAGCCCAGTTACTTTATAAATTCTTTTGTGGAAATGGAGTCTTGCTATGTTGCCTGGGCTAGTCTCCAACTCCTGGCCTCAAGCGATCCTCCCGCCTCGGTCTCCCAAAGTACTGAGAATTACAGGCATGAGCCACAGTGTCTGGCTACATCTTGTATTTTATGGCAAGCTTTTTGTTGCCCTCAGGGACAGTGGAGTGGACAGGATGGCCTCTCCTCACTGGGATTTCTTCATGTGGCTTTTATTCCAGGATGGGAAGGAGTTTGGAATAGGGGACCTCGTGTGGGGAAAGATCAAGGGCTTCTCCTGGTGGCCTGCCATGGTGGTGTCTTGGAAGGCCACCTCTAAGCGACAGGCTATGTCTGGCATGCGGTGGGTCCAGTGGTTTGGCGATGGCAAGTTTTCCGAGGTGAGTCCGGGGAAGGGCAAGGGGCTTTGCAGGCCTGAGGCTGTGCCTTCCTTCCTTCCTTTGAAGACAAAGGCCTGGGATTGCCTTCTGCAGATGCACGAGCCTGTATCTTCACACTGTCTGGGAGGAAGGACAAAACTTCCTGTGTTAACCAGCTACAGCAGATTTTTAGTGTCTTATGGGTCTACTTATACAGGGGACAAAAGTGCTAGAAAGTTCTGGATCCATGGGCAGTTGATTTTATGTTATTTCTTACATTTATCTTTTGGGGGCAGAACCACCAGTGCGGACTCTGAGGGGCCAGGAGTGGCCATGTGAGCAGGTACCCGAAAGTGTTCAGTGGAGAAGCCTGGAAGAGACCAGAGGCATGGCCATGGCCTCTTGTCATTTAGCCATGGGGAGAGAAAGGCATCCTTAGGTGGCCTGCAGTTGGGTTTAGGGTCACCTGGTGTCAGTTATGAAAAGGGTTTTTAGTAGAATTGGTTATTTCAGAGTCTCTTCATGATTGATATTAGCCATTTAAAATCTTTCTTGGTAATTAAATTTATCTGGGGAAGAACTATGTTGGGCATAACTAGGCTGTTTTGATTTTTACACTCTTTCAACAAAGATTTTTTTTTTTTTGGGGGGGATGGAGTCTTGCTCCGTTGCCCAGGCTGGAGTGCAGTGGTGTGATCTTGGCTCATTGCAACCTCCGCCTCCCAGGTTCAAACAATTCTCCTACCTCAGCCTCCTGAGTAGCTGGGGTTACAGGCACCCGCCACCATGCCCTGCTAATATTTACATTTTTAGTAGAGATTGGGTTTCACCATGTTGGCCAGGGTGGTCTCCAACTCCTGACCTCAGATGATCCATCCGCCTCAGCCTCCTGTGCTGGGATTACAGGCAGAAGCCACCACGCCTGGCCTCAACAAAGATTTTAATCAGACAGAACTTTCCTGTGATGGTCTCTTAGAAGTAAATATCAGTCCCACCCTCAGAGCCCTGAGAGAGGCTAAGTTAGGTGCCTAAGGTCATTGGGCAAGTTGGAGTTGCAGCACCAGCAAGCCAGGCAGGATTGAAGGAAGGACTGTACCTTAATCCTCTCCCAGACATAAGTCAAATGCCACTATTTACCACGTGAATATTGTGATGTTTTTCAACATGACATTTATATGAGGACTGCAACTGCATATGTAATACATATTGTGATTCTGTTCATCAGAGTGCATGTATAGCCTCAAGCAGAGATTCTGTTTTTCCCACAAATTGAGCGACCAGGGGCCATTTGCCATGAGTGAATTCAAGTTTCCCAAGGGTTACAATAATATATTGGGTCTGGAGTCTCCCTTGTAGAAGAGACTCTGCATGCAGTTGGCTGCTGTGACCAGCAGAGGGAGCAGAAGGACAAGTCCTGGGCCCATGCTGGCAGTGAGGCAGCTACTTCCAGGGACGGGAGAGCAGTAACTTCTGTCAAGTGAAGGAAGATGGATTGTTTGCAATTGCTTTGCCCCATTGAGACATAAAACGCACTTTGCAAGACAGAGTCTGAGGCTAATACAATGCAGTGTGGGGCTGTCAGCATTAGGGGATGAGATGACAATATGGGACCTGGCTCTGGCCTGGGCGAGTGCCTGCTCAGCATGTGTGCGCTGTTTGGGTTGCATTGGAGCCATTGGGCGCTGGAACTAGCACTTGTGTTGGAGCGGTTTTTTTTAACCCTACCAGAGCCCCCGGGTATTTTCTCCCGGGTGGTGGTCACACGCCCACATAAAATGGAGGTTTGCATGAGTGTGAGCACTCTCTGTGGAGAATAGAACATTCCCTGTGTCTTTCAGTTCTTTTTTTTTGAGACATGAGGTCCTCACTGTCACTCAGGCTGCAGTGCAGTGGCACTGTCATGGCTCATTGCAGCCTCAGTCACCTGGGCTCAAGCAATCCTTCCTTAGAGCAGCTGAGACTGCAGGTGCACACCACTGTGGTTCTTAAAATTTTTTGTAAAGATGGGGTCTTGCTCTGTTGTCCAGGCTAGTTGAACTCCTGGGCTCAAGCGATCCTTCCAACTCCCACTCCCAGAGTGCTGGGAATATAGGCCTGAGCCACTACGTCTGGCCTTTCAGTTCTGATTAGCATCCCTGAATAGCCATTTTCTCTCTCACTGGCAACTCAGTCATTTCATGCTTGGTCTGGGGACTTGGTACATCAGGAGACTTGTGGAATATGGATTAAATCACAAGAACTAAAGTTAAATAATCACAATAAGTGAAAGGTGCTAACTGTGTCAAGCACTGTTTTCTAAACACATTCATTAGGTGAACTCATTTTATTTTTTTTATTTTTTTGAGACGGAGTCTCGCTCTGTCCCCCAGGCTGGAGTGCAGTGGCCGGATCTCAGCTCACGCAAGCTCCGCCTCCCGGGTTTACACCATTCTCCTGCCTCAGCCTCCTGAGTAGCTGGGACTACAGGCGCCCACCACCTCGCCTGGCTAGTTTTTTGTATTTTTTTTTTTTTTTTAGTAGAGACGGAGTTTCACCGTATTAGCCAGGATGGTCTCCATCTCCTGACCTCGTGATCCGCCCATCTCGGCCTCCCAAAGTGCTGGGTTTACAGGCTTGAGCCACCGCGCCCAGCTTTTGAACTCATTTTAATAAAAGGGTAAAGAGTAAACAATTACCATGCTTAGGAAAGAAGGAATATGTACAAACCCCTGATGCCGGAGCATCCACAGAGAATATTAGGACTGAGCGTCAGGGTTCCACACCAGGGACACTTGCTTGTAAAATGGATACAAACACAGGGTTCGCCTCATTGCCTTCATTCAGAGTATCCTCCTTTTCCACAGTGGGAGTGTCATAACTAACAAGTTTCTGGGTATCTGTGTGTTGAGACTCTGTCATTTCTAGTTTTCTGCTTTTTCCTTTCCTTCCTTTTAAATGGATATCTGTGGACTTGATCCCCAGGAATGGGTTCTTGGTTAAAGTGTATGAAAATCTTCTGCATCTGATGGGCAACATTGTGATAGACATGGCACCTGGGACACACCTGTAGGTGGATGTTGATGATGTCTTTCTCTTTTAGGTCTCTGCAGACAAACTGGTGGCACTGGGGCTGTTCAGCCAGCACTTTAATTTGGCCACCTTCAATAAGCTCGTCTCCTATCGAAAAGCCATGTACCATGCTCTGGAGGTAACATGGGATGAGGGAATGAGGGCTAGGCCCTGAGAGCAGGGATGAAGGAAGAGACCCACGGAAACCTAGCTCAGTGTTGCCAAGGGTGGTTTGGAGGGGACAGGTTGGCCAGGGAGGAGGTAAATGCCAACATAACATGATGGCCACCGGATTGGGCATCCGACAAAGGAATCTGAGACATCCCAGCTGCCATTTATTGGGACCACTAACTGAATCAGAAGGAAAGAGCACGGGCAGTTAGGGGTGCAATATTCATATCAGTGAATGTGCTTTTCCAGAGACCTCAGAGCCACCTTATGAGGGGTAGAGTTCACGGCAAGATGGCAGTGGAGGCCGGCTGCCTTCTGTCTGTGGGCTATCTTATCCCCTACGAACCATTACACCCTGTTTCTCCCTTCACGTTGATTTTTTTTGCCCACCTTTGTTCAGCATTTAAGAGCCAGCCTCTTCTCATTGCCAAAGGCTTCATTAGACACTGAAATCCTCATGGTCCTTCATGTTGGACACAAGTTAACGTCCCCATCTTTAGGGAGATGAAACAAGAAATCTAGTGCTTTCTTATATAAGATGCAGAGGAGATGAGGTAGTGCTGACTGGGGCTTCTGTATCTTGGTGGTAGAGTTAATTCTGATCTATCTGCCTTTTGAGAGGGAGGTGACCACTCACATTCTCTAGGGGGAAGAGATCCTATTTGGTGCCTGCATGAAAAGATTTAACCACAACCCCCCTTCCGAGGCCTCTCCCTGCACAGGCCCCTCCTTCCTCTGACACATACCGCAGCCCAGGACAGCTGTCTGGCTATGAAAGGGCCTAGTGTGAAGGGGAATGTAGGCCCTGGCTGGGGGACTCCCTGGGTGTGGCCTGGCGAGCACCCCCTCCCCACCCGCCATTCATCACAGACTCTGCCTTTGCAGAAAGCTAGGGTGCGAGCTGGCAAGACCTTCCCCAGCAGCCCTGGAGACTCATTGGAGGACCAGCTGAAGCCCATGTTGGAGTGGGCCCACGGGGGCTTCAAGCCCACTGGGATCGAGGGCCTCAAACCCAACAACACGCAACCAGGTGGGAATGAGTCCCCATGGCAGCACCTGCTGCCTCTGCTGGTGGGACCACTTCTTGGGAGAGTCAGCCACCCCTGCTGCCCCACGCCCACCCAGCTTTCTAGCAGCTGGGCTCAACTCTGAATGTTGGAAAAATTGCAGGCATACGAAGGCTGTGTCAGCCCTATCTGGCTTCCCTGGCCACTTTCTTGCTGATGGTCATGTGCATATAATTTGTATTGAATCTGACATCTGTCTTGAAGTCAGGATGCAGTGTTGACTAGCACCTTTTTTATTAAAGGAAAAATATAGTTAAGCTATGCTCATTCGAGAAAATTGGAAAGTGTTAAAGAAGAACCATATGCCACTTGCTAACATTTTGACCAGTACCATATTTCTCCCATTATAAGATAACTCTGGTTTCTAGAAATCCAGGACTTGTCTTACAATCTATACATTTAAAGGCCAGGCATAGTGGCTCACGCCTGTAATCCCAGCACTTTGGGAGGCTGAGGCGGGCAGATCGCTTGAGGCGAGTAGATCGAGACCAGCCAGGACAACATGGTGAAAAATAGAAAAATTAGCCTGGTGTGCTTGGCATGTGCCTGTGGTCACAGCTACCCGGGAGGCTGAGGTGGGAGAATTGTCTTGAGTCCAGGAGGCAGAGGTTGCAGTGCACCGAGATTGCACCACTGCATTCAAGCCTGGGCGACAGAGCAAGACCTTGTCTCAAGAAAGAAAACAGTCCATACATTTAATGTAATGTTTTTTCTGTTTTGTTTTGTTTCCGCCTCAAAAGTGGTTAATAAGTCGAAGGTGCGTCGTGCAGGCAGTAGGAAATTAGAATCAAGGAAATACGGTATTTCCTTCCCGTCTTTTGACTGTTCCCTGTTTTCTATGCACTTTCTTCTGATTTCTTTGCATATAAAATGGTCACTGGAAAAGAATCAAATTTCTTGAAGAGTCTATCTGAACTCCCCACTCTCCCTTCACATCCCACCCTCACAAATACCCTCCAGGTTAATATTGGGTTGCACATCCTTCCAGATTTTTCTGAACACTAGTTGGATTCCTGCTTTCCCCTTTATTAATATTAATACTGTAAGCACTGTCTGTCATTTTGTCACGAAAGGGTCCTTATGATTTTTAATGGCTGTACAATTTTCTTTCCTAGGGTCAGAGTCAAATTTAACCACGTTCATTAAGATTTTCCGTATAGAAAGACAAATGGGTTTTACAAAATCTCATTTATAGAATGGGAGCCATATTATGTAATTAAAATTTTTTCTAGTAGCCTCACTGAAAATTAAGAGGTACTGGGCTTGGTGGCTCATGCCTGTAATCCCAGCACTTTGGGATGCAAATAACCATCTCTTGGATTTCCCAGCATTTTGGGACGCTGAGGTGGGCAGATTGCTTAAGCTCAGGAGTTCCAAGACCAGCCTGGGCAACATGGTGAAACCCTGTTTCTACAAGAAATACAAAATTAGCTGTGTGAGATAGTGTGTGCCTGTGGAGGCTGGGGTGGGAAGATCACTTGAGCCCAGGAGGTTGAGGCTGCAGTTTGCTAAGATCATGCCAGTGCATTCCAGCCTAGGTGACACCCTGAGAACCTGTCTCAAAAAAGAAAAAAAAAAAAAGAAAGAAAGAAAAAAGGAGGCTGGTGCAGTGGCTCATGCCTGTAATTCCAGCACTTTGGGAGGCTGAGGCAGGCAGATCCCTTGAGGTCGGGAGTTCACCAGCCTGGCCAACGTGGCAAAACCCTATATCTATTAATATACAAAAATTAGCCAGATGTGGTGCTGCATGCCTGTAAGAGGCTGAGGCAGGAGAATTGCTTGAACCCAGGAGGCGGAGGTTGCAGTGAGCCAAGATCTACACCATTGCACTCCAGCCTGGGCAACAAGAAAGGAACGAGTAAAATTAATACAAATCATGATTTTTTTAGCACTAAATTTCCAAAATGTTAACAGCTATTATAAAAACTGAGATAGTCTACATTTATAGTGCTGTTTTCAAAATTTCACTTATTTTATATATTTTACATAGTACATATTTTACAGATCTCAATTTTGATGCTAAATTTGCAATGAAAATACTTGATCTGTATAAGTATATACAGATTGTATAAGTATATACAGATTGATAACTAAATACAGATGTAGATGTTTA
Organism: Macaca fascicularis; assembly: GCF_037993035.2. Lineage (NCBI taxonomy): Eukaryota > Metazoa > Chordata > Mammalia > Primates > Cercopithecidae > Macaca > Macaca fascicularis. The sequence continues at coordinate 88,877,140 of NC_088384.1, forward strand.
AACACATTAACTAAATTCATAAAACACGCATTTGAGAAAGTAGACTCATTGGTCTAGGCTAGTCCTAGTTGACTTGCTTGTCAGTGTTTTAATTAACATTATATACAGAATTCATTTCCTCACCAGTTTCAAGTTCTCAGTAGCCACCCCTATGCCTACTGCCCAGCATGTCAGATATCACAGACATAGGTGTGTCAGGCTTTTAGCTTTGAATTGAGCTTTGCTCTCTGAGCTGAGTCATCTTTACCTCCTAGTTGTGGCCATTTAAAACCTTGTAAGCATGTGTTAAGAATCCTGGGTGCAAGGGGTTTTGAATGAGCTCCTGTTGTGAGTTGCCCATCAAGGGGCCATATACATTCAGTGTGGACCCCCTGTCATGCCCCAATTGCAGCTGGTACCCAGGCATAGCATGGTCTTGTCCTGGGCCCACATTCTCTCTGGACCCTCCTACCAAGCCACGGCTGCAGTCTAATTACCTTTCACAGAGAACAAGACTCGAAGACGCACAGCTGACGACTCAGCCACCTCTGACTACTGCCCCGCACCCAAGCGCCTCAAGACAAATTGCTATAACAACGGCAAAGACCGAGGGGATGAAGATCAGAGCCGAGGTGATTGTTGGGGACCCGCTACCTGGGATCATGGGGCAGATGGGAGGAGGATGCTGCAGACCAGGAATTGATCCGTACCCGGCTCCCTGACCTCATCCCATGCCTTCTTATTCTTTTCTCAATAGAACAAATGGCTTCAGATGTTGCCAACAACAAGAGCAGCCTGGAAGGTAATGCTCTCTCCCTCCCAGTCATCCCCTTCACACCCTGGCTAGGGCTCTATGCCTTCCTCGTCCTGGCTCATCCGCCCTGTCAGGGTTTAACCCAGAGCTCTGTTCCTTGACCTCAGGCCAAGGCCTATTTCTAGTCCCTGCATCTTAGTTGCTAGTTTATGGAATGAATTGCCCACTTGTGCCCCTTAAGAGAAAGGGACAGGAAGGGTATGGTGAGGAAGAAGGGAAGCCAGGCCATTTTGGCCGGGAGAACCATAACCTAAAACCAAGGTTAGTGGTATCATGAACTTCCCAAAGAACGGCAACTAACTAGCTTTTACTCACTTGCCTACTGTCAGGTTAAATAGTCTGCTTGTCCTGGCTGGGGATTGCCACTGGATTGGATACTCTGGCCAGAATATACCTCATGGAATACAGAATGTGTGAGGATGAAGTTTCCCTTGCTTCCTTAACCCCCAGTTACTCCGTGTTGAATAGGAAAACACCACATCCCTGACCCAGAGAACCCGGGGAAGAGCTTCGGTTTAGAAATCCTATTCCCCAAGACTCACTCACCCATCTGGCTAGGTAGCGATGCTTGGTCATGGGTTTTATAAAGGTCCTATCTACCCAGCCAGGGATGCAACTCCTTGCTGGTCTGGTGATATGAAGGGAAGGCAGGGTTGTCTACTGGTTAAAGGACCCGGATTCTGAGATTACAGCCATTTGCTGTTTTTAGGGTGTGGGCGTGGGCAAGTCCTATCATGAGACAACAAGCCAATTGGAGTCACCACAAAATCCTCGATGTCCCAGTAATTAAAGCTTCTCAAGGACTGTCACACCAGAGAGGTCCCTCTGCTCAGCGTTCTGCCTGACATCATCCTCCTGGGGCAGCCCCTTGCCCATCTTGATGTTCCCCATCTGTGAAGTAGGGATGCCACCTGGAAGCATTGCTGAAAGGTAGAAGCTGTGAGGCATGGCCTGAGGCACGAAGAGTCCTTGGCAAGCAGCTGGCCTGGAGGAAAATCTTAGGAACTGAGAGGCCCAGGCTTCAGCAACTGGTGTCAGGGCCTCAATTGCCACAAGCCCCAACCCTGTTTTTCTTACAGACGGCTGTTTGTCTTGTGGCAGGAAAAACCCCGTGTCCTTCCACCCTCTGTTTGAGGGGGGCCTCTGTCAGACATGCCGGGTAAGTCCTCCTGCTGCTCCGGACCTTCCTGCCCTCGCCTCCTCCAGCTCCCCTGTCCTTCCGAGCAGCACCTGTGTGGAGCCTCAGTGAAGCCCACTCATCCTAGCTGCCTTGCACTCTGCCTCTGGGGCGGGACGGGGGAGAGCTGTCGTAGAGGCCAGAGGCACACAGGTCACAGCCAGTTGTCCTTTTAAAGGACACCAAGCCACCAGCAGTGTGTTCTGCGGCTGTATCGTAGGGCCTCCACCAGCAAGCTGGCAGGGCCTGGCCTTCTCTGGTCTCCGATTTCACTGGTGTTTCTCTCTGGCTGCCAGGATCGCTTCCTTGAGCTGTTTTACATGTATGACGACGATGGCTATCAGTCTTACTGCACCGTGTGCTGCGAGGGCCGAGAGCTGCTGCTTTGTAGCAACACGAGCTGCTGCCGGTGAGCACTGGGCCCTGTGGGCAGGATGTGGGTGGGCCCCCAAGGCTCCTAGGTTCCTGCAGTCTGCAGACAGCTGCCTGTTGAATGGAATCCTAGGCATGGGAAGAGGGAGCTAATTTGCCCTGGAAGCAGCATACAGGTTTATGTTTTGTGGTGGCCGTGGTTGTAGCTTAATTGGGGTAGAGCTCATGTGTAGGAAAGGGCTCTTTTTTTTGAGACAGGGTCTCGCTCTGTTGCCCAGGGTGTACAGTGACGTGATCATAGTTCACTGCAGCCTCCAATTCCTGTGCTCAAGCAATCCTCCCACCTCAGCCTCCTGAGCAGCTTGATTATAGGCACATGCCACCACACCCAGCTAGTTGTTCTTCTTTTTTTTTTTTTTGTGGTGGAGTCTTGCTCTGTCACCCACGCTGGAGTGCAGTGGCACAATCTTGGCTCACTGCAACCTCTGCCTCCAGGGTACAAGCAATTCTCATGCCTCAGCCTCCCAAGTAGCTGGAATTTTAAGTGTGCAACACCACGCCCAGGTAATTTTTGTGTTTTTAGTAGAAACAGGGTTTCACCATGTTGACCAGGCTTGTCTTGAACTCCTGACTTCAGGTAATCCACCTGCCTCAGCCTCTCAAATCCCAGCACTCCCAAGGTTCTGGGATTACAGGCGTGATCCACCATGCTTGGCCTATTTTTTTGTAATAAATAAAAAGTGTAGTAAATGCTGCCTACGCTGGTCTCAAATCCCTGGGCTCAAGCCATTCTCCTGCCTCAGCCTCCCAAAGCCCCAGGGTTATAGGTGTGAGCCACCGCACCCAGCTAGAAGTGCTCTTAATAGGCCAAGAGCATGAGGGAAGGGGATGAGAAGGGCATCAGGGAAGGCTAACTCCCTGGTTTGCCAGTTGGCCTGTAATCCAAAGTGTCCATGGAATGAAGTAGGTTGTTGGGAGAGCATTTCTGATTAAGGGGGTTGGGGTATCCAAGGAAGACGTCAGGGAAGCCCGTACTGCACAGGGCCCTGCAGGCTATGCTGTTAAGCTTTCAGGAGGGGGTGGGCATTTCCCTGTGGAAGTGGTAAGGGGGTGGCACAGGAGACCAACTCGATGACAAAGGCATGCCTTCTCCCTGCCACTGGGTCCAGGTGCTTCTGTGTGGAGTGCCTGGAGGTGCTGGTGGGCACAGGCACAGCGGCCGAGGCCAAGCTTCAGGAGCCCTGGAGCTGCTACATGTGTCTCCCGCAGCGCTGTCACGGCGTCCTGCGGCGCCGGAAGGACTGGAACGTGCGCCTGCAGGCCTTCTTCACCAGTGACACGGGGCTTGAATACGTAAGCCACAGGCTCCCGCCTCTACCACCACAGATCCCAGGGGCACAGGGTGTTGGAACGCTCTGGAATTCTCAGAGAGAGAGTAATAGAAGTAAACACACATTGTACAAGTGGAACCTCTCGGAGCCTCAACGGCTGACAGACCTGGCAAATTGACAGCTCCTCTGCACGGTTTTCACCCGTGCCAGGGTTCACTCCCTCCTTGCCGGCTTCTCAGTATATGGCTTTTCAGGGACCCGATGAAGAAATGGTTGTAGCCTTCTGAGTTAGCAGAGCTGAGAGGGAAGGAAATAGTAGAAATGAATTTTCTAGTTCTTAGAGGCAGGCCCTAGGTCTTTCCTATCTGGGGTGATACCTTTTCATGTGTGCATCTGTGCATATATATCTGGCTCATGTCCAAGGATAAATTTACCATTCCTTGCCAAATGCAGGCTCCCGTGGTACACACTGTCTCCCCAATCCCCATCAAGGCTTCAGTGGGCTTTTTGCAGTGCCTATGGCAAGGTTTGAAGCCCTCTGAGCAGAGTCAGCCTGCCCCTCCCTCAGAGCTTGAGTCTTTCCCCTGTGCCTTCACCAGCATGACCTCCTTCCTTACCTGGCAGGAAGCCCCCAAGCTGTACCCTGCCATTCCCGCAGCCCGAAGGCGGCCCATTCGAGTCCTGTCATTGTTTGATGGCATCGCAACAGGTGAGTTTGGGGTATTCCTGGAGATGCTCTGCTGTCCTGTCACAAGGGGGTAGCCAGGGAGTCAGAAGGCATGGTTAGGGTGTCTGACATCAGTGGCAAGAAATATCGCTGGGGGTCACCAGCTCTGAAAAAATCCCTGTCTCCTTGTTTCTCTCCACCTTCTCAGCCACCTTGCAGTCTTGGTCATTGAATTTTATTTCATTTATTTATTTTTTTGAGATAAGAGTCTCCCTTTGTCACCCAGATTGGAGTGCAATGACATGATCTGTGCTCACTGCAGCCTCCACCTCCCAGGTTCAAGTGATTCTCTTGCCTCAGCTGCCAGAGGAGCTGGGATTACAGGTGCCCGCCACCACGCCCAGCTAATTTTTTTTTTTTTTTTTTTTTTTTTGAGACGGAGTCTTGCTCTGTCGCCCAGGCTGGAGTGCAGTGGCCGGATCTCAGCTCACTGCAAGCTCCGCCTCCCGGGTTTACGCCATTCTCCTGCCTCAGCCTCCCGAGTAGCTGGGACTACAGGCGCCCACCACCGCGCCCGGCTAATTTTTTTTTTGTATTTTTTAGTAGAGACGGGGTTTCACCGTGTTAGCCAGGATGGTCTCGATCTCCTGACCTCGTGATCCGCCCGTCTCGGCCTCCCAAAGTGCTGGGATTACAGGCTTGAGCCACCGCGCCCGGCCACGCCCAGCTAATTTTTTTATATATATATATATATATATTTTTTTTTTTTTTTTGAGACGGAGTCTTGCTCTGTGCCCCAGGCTGGAGTGCAGTGGCGCGATCTCGGCTCACTGCAAGCTCCGCCCCCCCGGGTTCATGCCATTCTCCTGCCTCAGCCTCCCGAGTAGCTGGGACTATAGGCGCCTGCCACCTCGCCCGGCTAATTTTCTTGTATTTTTAGTAGAGACGGGGTTTCACCGTGTTAGCCAGGATGGTCTCGATCTCCTGACCTCGTGATCCGCCCGTCTCGGCCTCCCAAAGTGCTAGGATTACAGGCTTGAGCCACCGCGCCCGGCCTAATTTTTATATTTTTAGTAGAGATGGGGTTTCTCCATGTTGGTCAGGTTGGTTTCGAATTCCTGACCTCAAGTGATCTGCCCACCTTGGCATCCCAAACCGCTGGGATTAGAGGCATGAGCCACCGTGCCCAGGCAGTCTTGGTCATTTTAAAAGGACATACATCTTAGCTGTTACACTATTTTTTATGTGCAGTTATCTTGAAATTGATTTTCATTCCACATGCATAAGTATAATTGGAGATAAATTAGGCAACAAGTACTGCTATCTCTGGTTTTGGTTCTCTTCTTTTCTTGCTATACTGAGTTTGCACAGCCAATATGTGTGGTGCATTTACAGCCTTTGCTGGATTGAATGCATGTGACGCAGTCATGAGGAATTGTTTGTTTTACCATAGCAGGGAGCGGAGGAAATGATGTGCTCAGCATCATTTATGCTTCTGTGTCTCCCTGGCCCCCACAGGCTACCTAGTCCTCAAAGAGCTGGGCATAAAGGTAGGAAAGTACGTCGCCTCTGAAGTGTGTGAAGAGTCCATCGCTGTTGGAACCGTGAAGCACGAGGGGAATATCAAATACGTGAACGACGTGAGGAACATCACAAAGAAAAATGTGAGGGCAGTCTGTACCTTGTGGGCCTTATCTCTTTCTGTTTCCCCCAGTCCTCCACATCCTGAAACCTGCATGTAGGCCCCATCCCTGAGACCCTAGAAAAAATAATTGAAATCTTGTGGGAATCTTAAGCCTTAGGTTAGGGTCGGAAGTGGAGTTGGTGACCAAGCAAGATTCTATTTTTTTCTGGAGACAGTCTCACTCTGGAGTGCAGTGGCATGATCTCAGCTCACTGTAACCTCTGCCTCCTGGGTTTAAGCGATTCTCCTGCCTCAGCCTCCCAAAGTGCTGGGATTACAGGCACCTGCCACCATGCTGGGCTAATTTTTATATTTCTAGTAGAGGTGGGGTTTCTCCATGTTGGCCAGGCTGGTCTCAAACTCCTGACTTCAGGTGATCCACCCCCCCACTTCAGCCTCCCTGGGATTACAGGTGTGAGCCACTTTGTCCAGCCCCAAGCAAGATTCTAGAAGTGGGACCAGCTCTCTTTCTCTCTGTCCACACCCTCATCCTGACTCTGTCTCTCTCAGATTGAAGAATGGGGCCCATTTGACTTGGTGATTGGCGGAAGCCCATGCAACGATCTCTCAAATGTGAATCCAGCCAGGAAAGGCCTGTATGGTGAGCATCCTTCTCTCTGGCAGTCCCTGGAGAGCCTATGTCACCTGACCCCTGACCACTGGCCCAGGTGGAGTGGCCTGAGAAGGAGCCCTTTGCTTCTGGCCAAGTTACTGGCAGCGTCAGGGGACTGTTGGTGCTGCCTACGCTCCGTAGTAAATCCTCAGCCCACAAGGGAAATACCCTAGTAAATAGTGCCCTGCCGCTGCCTGTGTCCCTGCTGTCATTCAGGTGGACATAGACTGGTAGGCATCGGCCTTAACTCAGGAGGCCATTGGGAACCTGTTGGTCTCAGGGGATGCAGTAGGTTGGGCTGGAGGTTTCAAATGAACCCTGCACTGTCATCTTTTCTGGGCACAGAGGGTACAGGCCGGCTCTTCTTTGAATTTTACCACCTGCTGAATTACTCACGCCCCAAGGAGGGTGATGACCGGCCGTTCTTCTGGATGTTTGAGAATGTTGTAGCCATGAAGGTTGGCGACAAGAGGGACATCTCACGGTTCCTGGAGGTGAGGGAATCTGGGGACCTGATTGTCACACACAGCCTGGGCAGGGAAAGCGCTGCTGGCAGTGATGATTGGTGGGTGTTGCCAACGTTGGGAATGACTTTCCTGTCCTTGGTCTGGCTAGATCCAATAGTGAGGGATTCAGTGGGTTCTCTTAGTACATGGAAAATATTTTTTTTTGAGATGGGGTCTTGCTCTGTCACCCAGGCTGAAGTACAGTGGCATGATTACAGCTCACTGTAGCCTCAAACAGCTGGGCTCAGGCAATCCTCCTACCTCAGCCTCCCAAGTAGCTGGGACTACAGGAGCATACCACCATGCCCAGCAGTTTTTGTATTTTTGGTAGAGACGGGGTCTTGGTATGTTGCACACCCTAGTCTTGAACTCCTGGACTCAAGCGATCCGCCCACCTCCCAACGTGTTGGAATTAGAGATAGAGCTGTGAGCCACCATGCCCGGCCAATACAAGGAAAATAATTGATCTCTAATCTCAGCTCAACTCTTTGCAGTCAGAAATGATGAAACCATCATCTGCTGTTAAGGACTCATGAGATTTGACTCAATTTTCTACTCATTTTTGATATGAAAACTGCTTTAGACCAGGCACGGTGGCTCATGTCTGCACTCCTAGCATTTCAGGAGGCTGAAGTTGGAGGATCACTTGAGCCTGTGTATCATATTTTGTAATAATCTGGCGTGTCCCAGGGGATGCCATCTCAGAATCTACAGGTTTGACCTTATCTCTTTACCTACCATTAGCATAGTATGAGGGCGTTCACCATGTCCTCTAGCCAGCCTCCTGATGGCAGTTGGTCTTTTCTTTGTTTTGAAGGATCTGTGCCTCTTCTGTAGTCAGGGAATAGCCCTGTCACCTGCAAAGGTCTGGTTGACACTGGAACTCTAATAATGGGCTCCTAACAGCAACCTTCTTTGTCCCTGCAGTGTAATCCAGTGATGATTGATGCCATCAAAGTTTCTGCTGCTCACAGGGCCCGATACTTTTGGGGCAACCTACCTGGGATGAACAGGTAACAAAGGGCTCTTAGTGGGACAGGTAACAGCCAAGTTAAATATGTGATAACAAGCTCTGACGTTCAAGCCTTCCTAGAAAGATCTGGCTCTGCTGAGAAACAGTTAGGGTTTCAGACCACCTGTGGTCTTCCGGGTTGATCCCTGTTAAGATGTTCAGCAAGTACCTGGGAATCTCCTTAGGAGTTCCACTCTTACCTGTTGTAAGCTGCCGATGGACCCGACCTTCAAAGTCCCAGGTGGCTGGGCGTGGTGGCTCACGCCTGTAATCCCAGCACTTTGGGAGGCCGAGGCTGGAGGATCGCTTGAGCCCAGGAGTTCTAGACTAGCGTGGGCAACAAAGTGAGACCCCGTCTCTACAAAAATATAAAGAAAAATAAAAGTCCCATGTGCTGTAGCCAGACTGTGTACCTCCTTCCTGCCAGGGATCTCTCAAGACTTGAGCTTGTTGATGCTCCTGCCCTTCACTTCTCCTCCCCATTGCTGTAGGGACAGCCGACTGGAAATGGAAGTAGATTGTTGTTAGCGGTGCCTTTCCTCCTGCCCCGGAGATGAAGCGATCTTGGCCAGGCTCATGGTGACCAACCAGGTGGCAGAGCTGCTATGACAAACAAAAGCCCGAAGACTATGTCCCTCACATTCTCATTACCAGGAGCATTTCATATTTTGTTATATACTAAAAACAGCAGTCTTCTTCAGACACGCTGAAAGCCACAAAGCAGCCTTGCTGAGGATTAATTATCTCCTCTATATGTGGTTTCAAGGAGAAGAACTTGCTAATTGAGATGTAAAATGTGATGGTAATGTGACATCCCAGACTTGCAAATGAGTTGAGCTTAAAACATTCTCCTGTAGAAGGAGGCGTGGAAACTGATCCTTAGTGAAGTGTGGACAGAGGTTAGGGTCCTGGGGTAGCTTGGAGGATTTTTGTTGACCACCTTGCCCGTGTACTTGGTTAGGCAGCCAATCTTAGGATACCATTTCTGTGTCTGGAATTAAATGGGTTAATGCCTTCAACATTTGAGCTCCCAGTAGGCCGGCACTGTTACACTGTTGCCATTTTCATGGTTAAATACATCATGTCTATCTCGGCTTTCATGATAGTGACATGCTGAAGGGGGAGGGAGAGAAGACAATGATTTGGGGTTTATTGCTGGTGGATGGGCATTGGAAGGGAAGGCTTCTCATTCTAGCGAGGGCCCTAAGTGAAGGGATGGACCCATGCAGTTATTAGAGTACTGCAGGTGGAAGGAAGAGGGTCTGGGATGATGGGAAACATCCCCAGACTAGCTCAGAGCACCCTATGTGGGGTGCCTGGGAGAGAAGGGCCAAGTAACTTGGGCCTTAATGTGGTACCGCTGAAATCACTTTGACATGGGAAGTTCCAGATGAGATGAATTGTGTCTTAAGTACACGGTAGTTTCTGGGTGGATTGTAGACAACAGCAGGATGTAGTCGGGAATGGGGAGAGAGCGAGGTGACCAGACTGCTCAAAGAAGGAGAGATCACTGATGATGATGTTGTGCCCCAGGAGGTGCCATCCATAAAGAACACAGTGTGAGTGGTGGCCCCTGGAGTTTGCAGCACAGCAATCCTGTGACTTAGCAAGGAGGGGTCAGATTCAGCATATCTGGAGGGTAGGACATTTGCTGATGTATTGGATGTGTAGGCTGTGAGGTGGAAGGATCAGTGAGGCCTGACGCAGATCTAACGCTGTGACTAAGCTCTGCAAGCTGATACGATGGGGGGCACACCAAGCATCATTTAGGGGACAGACCCAAGTCATGTGGCTTGTTTAGAGCTTAATCTTACAGTCAGCACAAGGTGGGGCTGTGCAGTGTCCTTTTCTTCTGGGCCCTCAGCTCCCTTGGGTCCATGGCGGAGGTAGGAGTGGGGATAGAGGTGGCATTTGAAGCCTGGCAGGTGAGGTCAAGTCTAGGGGAAGTATGTGTTGTGATTTCCTTAGCCCCTCTTGTAGGCACGGTTCCCATTCTCATATCTGAGTTGTTTGGCCTTGACATTCCTAACACAGGTTACTATGGCCGTCCCTGCGTCCAGTCCTCTTGCCCCAGTTTCTGCTCTGGAGCTGCTCAGCTACTTTCAGTTCTGGCCCTCACCCTTCTTAGTCATCTGTTTGCCTCTCTCTGCATTTGCTAAATACTTTTCAAGGGTGAAAGTTAAAGCGGTGCTTAGTCTTTTTTTTTTTTTTTAACCTTAAGAGATAGGGTCTGTCTCCCAGGCTGGAGTGCAGTGTTGTCATCGTGACTCACCGCAGCCTCCAACTCCTAGGCTTAAGCGATCCTCCTGCTTTGAACTCCCAAATTGCTGGGATTAAGGGTAGGGACCACTGCAGCCGGTTGCTATTCACTTTTAAAGCCTCCTGAGGCTGTATCCCCAGCAGTGAGCCACCAAACCGTGGGTGTGATGTGATAATTGCATCAGGTAGACCCACAAAAATCTATTCCAAGCTCCTCACTTTAAAATAGACAGGAAGCCCAAAAGGGTAGTGTGACTTGCTCAAGCTCACTCAGTGAGCGGTGGAGCTGGGACCTGAGGTTTCTCCTGCCCCACTCCCGTGCAGTGTTCCTGCTCAATGGGAACCTAACTTTGAAGTCCAGGCAGGGGAACATTACCTCCTGGATGCTGGGCTGTCCCCTTTGGGGTAGCCCATCCTTGGCTTTGGCACACAGGCTTGTGCTCATGCCAGGATCGTTTTCATCATTTATTTGTAGCAAGTTCACCGCTAGGGCACATCTCTGCAACATATGCCCTCACTCCCACCTTGTGCCTAGCAGAGGACCCTCTACAGCTAGTAAAAAGTAATGGGTTTTGGCTGTTCCCAGGCCCGTGATAGCATCAAAGAATGATAAACTCGAGCTGCAGGACTGCTTGGAATACAATAGGATAGCCAAGGTAAGACGAGCTGTGGCCCTCTGGAAAAATGTACTTGGTGACCTCCAAGTGGGGACTTGGGAGATGACCTTGGTGTCTGATTGGTTCCTACACCTCCCCCCACGTGACTTCCTGGTGTTGGGCTTCTTTCTCCCACACAATTGTTCTGTGCCATCCTCAAATACAGAGACCAGGAGACATTCGTGATAAGTAATCACTACGAGGAAAGGCAACTAATCTTTCTAATTTTAGTACTGGATACATAAAGACACAGAGAATTTCAGCTGGCCCTCAGGGAGAAAGGAATCATTAATCCTTTTGCCAAAAAATGAATTTGCTGTCAAGTCATAGAATATGAAGACCTCCATAAACCTAAATCTCAATGTTTGCATCAAGCTAAGATCCATTTTCTAAACTCCAGTTGAGCATTCTCTGTATCTGGGTGGTTTTTACTTTTTACTTAATCTTGCTTGATCAGGAACTCTGGTGTCTTCTTGGCCCCCCCACGTGATCTCATTCATGGTCACTTTTTTGTTTATCTCATTTTCTCTGAGGCTGGTCCTTCCTGTTAACGTCTTGGCATTTGTGGGAAGCACAAAATGTTCTTGTCCCTCCAACTCTGCTTTCCGCTCCCAGCCCTGCCATTCCTCTCCCGCGCCTGCCCTCTCCCTTCCATCTTTCCCAGGTACTTTTTTCTCCCAGCCCTGCCACTCTTCTGCCGCGCCTGCGCTCTCCCCTCCATCTTTCCCAGGTACTTTTTAGCCTCGACCCCACCCAGGTCCCTTCATTCTGTGCTCACTCCATGATGTCGTTTTGTTCTCCAGTTAAAGAAAGTACAGACAATAACCACCAAGTCGAACTCGATCAAACAGGGGAAAAACCAACTTTTCCCTGTTGTCATGAATGGCAAAGAAGATGTTTTGTGGTGCACTGAGCTCGAAAGGTGAGCAAGGCTGCACTTGGAGAGGGAAACTGTGCAGATCAAAACACAAATGGGCAGACATGGGCAGGTGCTTACCTTCATTCTTGATGGCCTCACTGCCCTTTGGTGTTACTGGGGCGAGGAGTAATAATACCTTTTCATAGTTCGCCCTTATTTCCTGACAAAAATGGCGGAGGGGGTGTGGTGGTGGTGAGGAATCTGAGACATGAGGTCATTAGGCCGCACCATCTGTCTGTTGGCTGCACTGCCCTGACATCTGCCTGTCCCAACACGCTGGGACACTACGATGTATGAGAAGCCAGTGAAAGAAAACTCCACAGACATGCCATTCTTGAAGACTTCAGTTTGCTCATTCTATAAATGATTCCTTCTTAGCCACAGTTTATCCTCTCCTTCCCTTTCTTTGGGCTAAGTTTGTCTGTTTTGATGCAAATAACCATCTCTTGGATTTCAGTTCTGTTTTTTCTTTCACTCCTCTGTTTGTTCATTTTGCTTCTCCTATTTTTTAAAAATCATTATTTGCTATAGTGATGTAATTAAGGTTTTGAACATTCCTCTTTACATGTGTTCTGTATTCTGAAGGCTTTGATACAGAGTGTTTTCATTCCAAATATTTCACTTCTACAACTCGTTTACTTTCTTCTTTGACTTACCAACAGTTATATAACAGAGTATAAAAGTAACTTCTGATTAGTATTTATGCTGTAGATTATTCTGTATGGACCCATACCTAAAATGGTTGGTGCAGATGGCTGACATTGTGTAGACGCTAAAGCCAAGCAAGACACAGGCCTGAGGTATCACATCTTTGGCATGTTTCTGAATAACCCACGCAACCATTGGTCTGTTGGGATGACTCTTAGTATTGGATTGTGTACCTGAGTAATACTGAGGTTCAGCCTCTGTGCCCTCTTTCCAGGCCTGGTAGAATCCTATAGAGGAAGCTTTTGGTATATTTGATGCCATCTGCCTGAAGTCGTCTAGCTCAGTCCTTCATCCAGCAGCTGGGTTTGAATAGGGAAGGAAAACTGTGGTTGCTGAGCTGTAAATTGCCTGAGCCTGTGATGACTGAAAATCTAGGCTGTTTTTCAGTGACCTTGTTCCTTATTAAGGAAGTTGCTTAACTTCTCCCATCATAGTGTTTTGAAGATGGAGACATTGCTGGCTGGCTAATTTGGTATGCATGCATTTATTCAAGGAAGGTCCTCTGAGCACCAACTCTATGCCAAGAGTATGGTGTTAGGCCTGCACAAAACGGGGGACTTTGATTTGTGAGCAATTTGTGAGCAAGTGTTCTGAATTAAGGGCTCTGAATTTAGGTCCTGGGGACCTTACTGATGGGACTGAGGGATGGTGAGGGCAGAAGGAGTGAGACCTGGCTGGTTGAGGCTGTCAGCATCCTGGAGGCACTTCTGACTCGCTGTCTTTTTACTCCGGTACCCCCAGGATCTTTGGCTTTCCTGTGCACTACACAGACGTGTCCAACATGGGCCGCGGTGCCCGCCAGAAGCTGCTGGGAAGGTCCTGGAGCGTGCCTGTCATCCGACACCTCTTCGCCCCTCTGAAGGACTACTTTGCATGTGAATAGTTCCAGCCAGGCCCCAAGCCCACTGGGGTGTGTGGCAGAGCCAGGACCCAGGAGGTGTGATTCCTGAAGGCATCCCCAGGCCCTGCTCTTCCTTAGCTGTGTGGGGCATACCGTGTACCTCAGTTCCCTCCTGCTCAGTGGGGGCAGAGCCACCTGACTCTCTTGCAGGGGGAGGCCGAGGTGCCGCCTCCTTGTGCACAATTCAGACCTGGCTGCTTGGAGCAGCCTAACATGGTGCTCATTTTTTCTTCTCCTAAAACTTTAAAACTTGAAGTAGGTAGCAACGTGGCTTTTTTTTTTTTTTTTCCTTCCTGGGTCTACCACTCAGAGAAACAATGGCTATGATACCAAAACCACAGTGCCGACAGCTCTCCAATACTCAGGTTAATGCTGAAAAATCATCCAAGACAGTTATTGCAAGAGTTTAATTTTTGAAAACTGGCTGCTGCTCTGTGTTTACAGACGTGTGCAGTTGTAGGCATGTAGCTACGGGACATTTTTAAGGGCCCAGGATCGTTTTTTCCCAGGGCAAGCAAAAGAGAAAATGTTGTATATGTCTTTTCCCCGGCACATTCCCCTTGCCTAAATACAAGGGCTGGAGTCTGCACGGGACCTATTAGAGTATTTTCCACAACGATGATGATTTCAGCAGGGATGACATCATCATCACATTCAGGGCTATCTTTTCCCCCCACAAACCCAAGGGCAGGGGCCACTCTTAGCTCAATCCCTCCCAGTGACTGCAATAGAACCCTCTGGGGAGCTCAGGAAGGGGTGTGCTGAGTTCTATAACATAAGCTGCCATATATTTTGTAGACAAGTATGGCTCCTCCGTGTCTCCCTCTTCCTTAGGAGAGGAGTGTGAAGGAAGGAGCTCAGATAAGCCACCCCCTCAAACCCATTCCCTCTCCAAGAGACCTACCCCCCACAGGCACAGGTCCCCAGATGAGAAGTCTGCTACCCTCATTTCTCATCTTTTTACTAAACTCAGAAGCAGTGACAGCAGTCAGGGACAGACGTACATTTCTCACACCTTCCCCTCATCTTAAGAGATGACAGAGAAAACTGCAGTCAAAGCTCGGTGCTCCCTCTGGAGATTTTTAAATCCTTTTTTATTCCATGATAAGTCATTTTTAGGGAGAATGGGAGTTCAGACAAGCTGCATTTCAGAAATGCTGTCGTAATGGTTTTTAACACCTCTTACTCTTCTTACTGGTGCTATTTTGTAGAATAAGGAACAACGTTGACAAGTTTTGTGGGGCTTTTTATACACTTTTTTAAAAATCTCAAACTTCTATTTTTATGTTTAACGTTTTCATTAAAACTTTTTTTGTACCTGGAGCCACGACGTAACAAATATGGGGAAAAAAACTGTGCCTTGTTTCAACAGTTTTTGCTAATTTTTAGGCTGAAAGATGACGGATGCCTAGAGTTTACCTTATGTTTAATTAAAATCAGTATTTGTCTATAACTGTCTGATGTCCCTTTTCTTCTGCAGGTCAGATGGATGGGACATGGGGGAGGGCCTGGCTAACATGTAAGGGTGAGAGTTTGGAAGTAGGTGATTCATTCATTCATTTATTCAAACGCAATGTTGACCGCAAGCTGACTGGAGCGAGCTTACAGTGTGGTGCACTGGTTCTGCAGCATTGGCTCACCTGTAATCCTAGCCAGGGTGGGCAGATCTTTTGAGCCCAGGAGTTCAAGACCAGCCTTGGCAACATGGCAAAACCCCATCTGTACAAAAAAACCCCAAGAATACAGGCCAGGCGCGGTGGCTCATGCCTGTAATCTCAGCACTTTGGGAGGCCTAGGCAGGCAGATCACAAGGTCAGGAGATCGAGACCATTCTGGCTAACCCTGGAAACCCTGTCTCTACTAAAAATACACAAAATTAGCCAGGCGTGGTGGCAGGCACCTTGTAGTCCCAGCTAAGCTCTGAACCCAGGAGGCGGAGCTTGCAGTGAGCTGAGATAGTGCCACTGCACTTCAGCCTGGGCAACAGAGCAAGACTCCGTCTCCAAAAAAAAAAAAAAGAATCCAGCACATCTGCATCCCCTGGAGGGCTTGTCAGGGCTGTGATTGCTGGCCCAACCTCCAGAGTTTCTGACTCTATGAGTGGACCATAGGAATTTTCAGTCGCGCAGTGGCACAATTACTGCTTATTGCAGCCTGGACTCCCCAGGCTCAAGTGATCCTCCTCTGTCAGCCTCCAAGTAGCTGGGACCACAGGCGAGCACCACCACACCCAGCCTGACCCTAGGAATTTGATGCTGCTATCAAGGGACCACACCAGACCAGTGAATGGGCATCTAAGTCACGGTTCCCAAATGTGGCTTGAGTGTCTGAATTCGTTTAAAAGCTCCATGTGTGGGACACCTGTTTCCAGACGTGTGCAGTTGTAGGCATGTAGCTACAGGACATTTTTAAGGGCCCAGGATCGTTTTTTCCCAGGGCAAGTGGAAGAGAAAATGTTGTATATGTCTTTTCCCCGGCACATTCCCCTTGCCTAAATACAAGGGCTGGAGTCTGCCCCAGATCTTGGGGAACTGATCAAGGTGATTATCACCTCTAGCAAAAGATCCTAATGATTCTCACAGTTCATATGCTTCCGTGGGATTCTATACCTTATTCCACAGCTCCCAAGTTGCCGTGCTGCAGGTCAACAACCTTCCGTAAGGGGGCTAACTGGGAGTAGCCCTGTGGTCCCAGTCTAGCCCGTGTCCTCTGCCTTTTGGGTGGAGTGATTCTCAGCGTGCCCCCAACTAAAATCCTGCCCTTCAATGAGCACTCACGATGTCGGTTGCCCTTCTAAGCCTAATATTGTGACTCCAGTAATCCCATTTTACTGGGATTTACTTCCCTAGGCAGGAGTCCCAAGCCCAGAGCTCATCGGGCCACACTCATCTCCAGCCTTTGGTCAGGGAAAAGGATTAATACTGGTTAATTATCATATTAGAGACAGAATAGCATGATGCACCTGGGGTTCATCCACTGAACATGTCAGACCTAGCACCTCTGAGCCTCCCAGGCCATGTGTGAGTTGGGCTATAATCACTACCATCTCTTAAATAAGGTCAGGTTTCTAAAGGGCCTGGCCCAGCGTTTGGGGATGGAAGAAGCTTCCAGAGTGGAAGGATGAACATGTTATTAGAAAGGAGCTTCAGGACTACAACAGCCCACATGCAGGTTGCCATGGTGAGATGGCAATTAGCAAGCTAGGCCCACACAACCTCCCCTGCCTCCCCAGGTGTTGAGACCCCAGAGACCTGGGCCACCCAATTAAGCCATCTTGTGTACAGTGCTGCACCAAATACCAGGACAGGATGAAGCCAGATAAACAGCCCCGGCCTCGAAACCCCAAGAAAGATGGGCGAGCCCTCCAGGTGAGGAGTCCTTGGCATCCTGGCCTGCTTGTCAAGGTGGGGGAGGGGCTCAGAGGGAGTGTGGGGGTAATTCTTGTGTTTTCTCAAGATGGGGTTAGGCTGGTGATCCCAGGTTCCGAGGCAAGGGGAGAAGGCAGTGAATGTTCTGATCTGGGGAAAGAGGTTGGAGTTTGAATCCCACGTAGGCCTTTGCTGAAGCAGTCTTTGGGTTTGCCTGGATTTGTGTCTGGGGTCTGGCGTGTCACCGTGTCACTTGGAGCAAGCAGATGACTTAACCTCTTGGGGTTTTTCATCTCTCACCTAAAAGGTAGAGATACCAGCCTGGTCAACATGGTGAAACCCCATCTCTACCAAAAAATACAAAAATTAGCTGGGCATGGTGGCATGCACTTGTAGTCCCAGCTACTCCGTGTGGCTGAGGTGGGAGAATCTCTTGAACCCGGGAAATGGAGGTTGTTGCTGTGAGCTGAGATCGCACTACTGCACGCCAGCTTGGGCAACAGAGGCCCTATCTCAACAACAACAAATAAAATGGAAATAATAAATCCTACCTGCTTCATAGGGTGACCGAAGTTCAAAGGCCAGATCTAGGTAAAATGCTTTGCCTGACACCTGGCAGGCAATAAACTCTCCACATATATGAGATGACATTATTGTAAAATGGGACCCATTAATTAATGCAGTGCTAATGACAATGAAGACTGGATGCAGGTAGTGATAGTAACATGCAATGCTTATCAGTAGTAATAGCCTTAGGCCAGGCATTACGGCTCACACCTTGCAATCCCAGCACTTTGGGAGGCTGAAGTAAGCAGAGTTCAGGATTTGAGACCAGCCTGGGCAGCATGGACAGAGTTTCACACCCCCTTTCTACAAAAAAATTGAAAAATTAGCCAGGTATGGTGGCACGCCCCTGTAGTCCAGCTACTCGGGAGACTGAGGTGGGAGGACCACTTGACCTCAGGAGGTGGAGGTTGCAGTGAGCGGAGATTGTGCCTCTGCATTCCTGTCTGGGCAACAGTGAGACCCTGCCTCAAACAATAATAATAGTCATACTTTTTTAAAAGGTAGAGTAATATTTCCCCAGATGTTGTCAGCAGCTAGGCTGACGGGCGTCAACTGTAGCAACAGTGGCATCGGGTGTGGAACTTGTGCCCCTCACCGCCCCCCACATCCTGTTGGGATCCCAATGCTCCTTGCTAGGGTTCCCATCCTGTCTCCACTTCCCTGCTATTTTGTGACCTTGGGTGTGTTCCAGAGTCTCCTTGGGGCTTGTTTACCCAACTATAAAATGGATAATATCAACCTCACAGAACTGATGTGTGGATCAAACAATTCAGTACATGTGAGGCACATGGGAAGGGGACTGAGTAAATGCTGAGTAAATGACAGTGACAAATGACCCAAAAATGCTTTTTTATTACTGTTAGAGAATTCTGGCAACCCTGTGAGGCCTGATTACCATGATTGTAAGAGAACTGACTCCAAAGAGGTCTCATCACATACCCAAGGTCACCCAGCTAGTAGCAAAAGGAGTTGTGCATTGGAATCTGCTCTGGGAAGCCAGTCTACTTTTTCTCTTCGGTCCCACAGGCATCTTTGTTCTTGTTTGTTGTTTTGCTGGAGCTTGAAATTACCTGCTGCCCTTTGTAGCGTTTTGCCTTCCTTCCTAGCTTCCTTCCCTTCCTTTTATCCTGCCTACTTCCCCCCTTTCTTTCTTCTTTTTGTGTAACTTTATTGATTTTTTTTTTTCTTTTTTTTTTTTTGAGACGGAATCTCGCTCTGTCGCCCAGGCTGGAGTGCAGTGGCCAGATCTCAGCTCACTGCAAGCTCCGCCTCCCGGGTTTATGCCATTCTCCTGCCTCAACCTCCCGAGTAGCTGAGACTACAGGCGCCCGCCACCTCGCCCGGCTAGTTTTTTGTATTTTTTTTTAGTAGAGACGGGGTTTCACCGTGTTAGCCGGGATGGTCTCGATCTCCTGACCTCGTGATCCGCCCGTCTCGGCCTCCCAAAGTGCTGGGATTACAGGCGTGAGCCACCGTGCCTGGCATAATTAAAAGTTTTTAAAAATCAATAAAGTTGTCCAGGTGCGGTGGCTCACTCCTGTAATCCCAGCACTTTGGGAGGCCGAGACGGGCGGATCACGAGGTCAGGAGATCGAGACCATCCCGGCTAACACGGTGAAACCCCTTCTGTACTAAAAATACAGAAAATTAGCCGGGCGTGGTAGCGGGTGCCTATAGTCCCAGCTACTGGTGAGGCTGAGGCAGGAGAATGGCGTGAACCCAGGAGGCAGAGCTTGCAGTGAGCCAAGATCTCGCCACTGCACTCCAGCCTGGGTGACAGAGTGAGACTCTGTCTCAAAAAAAAAAAAAAAAAAAAAAAAAGCAACAACAACAACAAAAAGCCAACTTTTAATTAAAAAATATTTAGGCCAGGTGTGATGGCACACACCTGTAGTCCTGGCTACTTGGGAGGCTGAGGTGGGAGGATTGCTTGAGCTTATGAGTTTGAGGTTGCAGCGAGCTGTGTTCCTGCCATTGACTCCAGCCTGGGTGACAGAGCAAGACTCTGTCTCTAAAAAAATTACTAAAAATAGGTAGTTTTGGACTTACGGAAAACTTGCAAGAATAGTAGAAAGAATTCCTAAATACTCATCACCCAAATTCCCCAGATATTAACATATTGCCACATTTCCTTTGTTATCTTCTCTATATATTAATACCATTTTTCTGATCTCGGCTCACTGCAACCTCTGCCTCCTGGGTTCAAGTGATTCTCCTGCCTCAGCCTCCCAATTAGCTGGGATTACAGGTGACTGCCACCATGCCTGGCTAATTTTTCTATTTTTAGTAGAGATGGGGTTTCACCATGTTAGCCAGGCTGGTCTGGAACTACTGACCTCGAGTGATTCACCCGCCTTGGCCTCCCAAAGTGCTGGGATTACAGGCGTGAGCCACCGCACCCAGCTAATGTACTTTTAGTAGAGACGGGGTGTCTCCATGTTGGTCAGGCTGGTCTCGAACTCCTGATCTCAGGTGATCTGCCCACCTCAGCCTCCCAAAGTGCTAGGATTACAGGCGTGAGCCACCATGCCCGGCCTGTTTTTATTTTTAAGGCTCCTAATTAATTGTGAAATATGCAAACAGAACAGTGCACATGCTGTTCTCTGCCTGGAACAGCCTTCTGCCCTTTCCAGGCTGGTCCTCCAGTTCTTGCCTCTTCCATGAAAATTTCCTTGCACCTATTCTGAGCAGAATTAGGAGCTCTTCTCTAATCTGAATCCTTCTTCCCTATGTATAGATATAATAATTGGGCCGGGTGCAGTGGCTCACACCTGTAATCCCAGCACTTTGTGAGGCTGAGGTGGGCAGCTCACCTGAGGTCAGGAGTACAAGACCAGCCTGGCCAACATGATGAAAACTCATCTCTACTAAAAATACAAAATTAGCCGGTTGTGCTGGCACATGCCTGTGATCCCAGCTACTTGGGAGGCTGAGGCAAGAGAATTGCTTGAACCTGGAAGGCAGAGGTTGCAGTGAGCCGGGATCACACCATTGCACTCCAGCCTGGGCAACAAGAGTGAAACTCCATCTCAAAAAAAAAAAAAAAGAAGAAGAAGAAGAATTGGCTGGGCACTGTGGCTCACACCTATAATCTCAGCACTTTGGGAGGCTGAGGTGGGCAGATCATTTGAAGTCAGGAGTTTGAGACTAGCCTGGCCAACAGGCTACTACTACCTGTCTCTACTGAAAATACAAAAATTAGCCAGGCATGGTAGTGTAGGCCTGTAATCCCAGCTACTTGGGAGGCTGAAGCAGGAGAATTGCTTGAACTCAGGAGGCAGAGGTTGCAGTGAGCCGAGATCACACCATTGCACTCCAGCCTGGGCAACAGAGCGAAAAACACTGTCTCAAAAACAAAACAAAACAAAACAAAAAACAAGAAGAATCTATCTCACCACAGAGCACTCTGTATGATAATTTCTATTTATTTTTTTTCTTTTAGACAGGGTCTTGCTCTGTTGCCTAGGCTGGAATGCAGTGTGGTGATCACAGGCTCACTGCAGCCTCGACCTCCCAGGATCCATTGATCCTCCCACCTGAGCCTCCAGAGTAGCTGGGACTGCAGGTACATGTCACCACGCTTGGCTAATTTTAACATTTTTTTTGCAGAGGTTGAATCTTGCCATGCTGTCTCTCCTTGGCCTCCCAAAGTGCTGGGATTACAGGCATGAGCCACCACACCTAGCCTGTAACTTCTTATTTTTGTAGTCTTCTCCTCCATGAGTTTGTGAGATTCTCAAAGCAGCTGTGATCTCCCAACATCATTATTTAGTTCAATAAAGTTGTCATACATTTGTAAAACTCAGGCCTTGAAGTACAATTATTTTGTTTGTTTTGTTTTTGGAGAGGAGAGTCATAATTTCTATCTGTGATAATGAGATTGCTTCACATATTAATTAAAACAGTTGTTTTAAGATACATATTACATCTCCAGAGCCATTTCTCTTACAGAATGAAGATTCTTTTTTCTTTTTAACCTCTGACCTTTTGCTGTCAAGGCTTAATCTGACCCAGATAACCCTGGCCAGCTTTTTCCTCAGTGAGGAGAGTGGATGCTAGCAGGTTACCTGGCCCGATGTCATTTTTTTTGGGAGCTGTCTTGGGAGGGTAGACGAGTTGTACTTTAGAGGGCCTTGCTCCTCTAAAATACAGAGTTACCTCCTGTAACTTCCTGTGTCTCTAGAATTAGGTCCAAACTTTCTAGACTGGCTTCCCACCCACCCCCATCCCCGGAGACAGGGTGGCACTCTGTCGCCCAGGCTGGAGTGCAGTGGTGTGATCTCAGCTCACTGCAACCTCTGCCTCCCTGGTTCAAGCAATTCTCCTGCTTAGCCTCCTGAGTAGCTGGGATTACAGGTGCATGCCACCATGCCCTGCTAATTTTTGTATTTTTAGTGGAGATGGGGTTTCACCATATTGGCCAGGCTGGTCTCGAACTCTTGACCTCAAGTGATCCGCCCACCTTGGCCTCCCAAAGTGTTGGGATTACAGAGCCATAGTGCCACTGTGCCCGGCCTAGAGGCTTTTCCTGATTGGGTTTTCTACACTGATCTCATCCCCCATAGTAATGTCCTCACTTTAGACCAAAATGACCTGCAGGTAATGCTGATACCCATTAATTGACATAATTTAATAACTGACATTAGGCGAAAGGACTCAGAAATCGCATTTATTGAGCACATGCTATGTGCTAGGGGCAGTCTGAGAACTTTATACATATCCCATTTAATTCTAACTTTCAGCAGAGTCAGAATTTGAACCCAGACATACTGGCTTTGCTATTTATTATTTAGCCTAATGAAAAGTTAATGTCGGCTGGGTGCGGTAGCTCACGCCTGTAATCCCAGCACTTTGGGAGGCTGAGGCGGGTGGATCACGAGGTCAGGAGCTCGAGACCAGCCTGGCCAACATGGTGAAACCCTGTCTCTACTAAAAATACAAAAATTAGCTGGGCATAATTCCAGCTACTCAGGAGGCTGAAGCAGGAGAATGGCTTAAACCCAGGAGGCGGAGCTTGCAGTGAGCCGAGATCACACAATTCCACTCCAGCCTGGGTGACAGAGTGTCTCTGTCTCAAAACAAAAAAACAAAAAAACAAAAAAAGAATATAAATAAAATACAGGTAACAGATGTTGCATCAAAGCACTTATAAATATCTTTAGTTGATTATCTATGCTTGATACCAGCTTACCATAATGTTCATATTACTACTGTTGCCATAATCATTTGTTACATGGCTCTTTATTGTTGCCTCTTTCTTTCTTCTTCTTCTTCTTTTTTTTTTTTTGAGTCTCACTCTCTCACCCAGGCTGGAGTGCAATGGTACCATCTTGGCTCACTGCAACTTCCGCTTTCTGGGTTCAAGCAGTTCTGCCTGAGCCTCCCGAGTCACTGGTCCGCCACCATGCCCAGCTAATTTTTGTATTTTTAGTAGAGACGGGGTTTCGCCATGTTGGCCAGGCTGGTATCAAACTCCTGACCTCGTGATCCGCCCGCCTCGGCCTTCCAAAGTGCTGGAATTACAGGTGTGAGCCACCGTGCCTGGCCTTTCTTGTCTTTTTTTTTGCTCAAACTCTTTTGCCAGAGTAACTCCTCATCTTTCATGGTAAGTGTCATTTCTGGGAAGCCTTTCCACACTACCTAGGAGAGGTCATGTCTCTTGTGATGTGCTCTTGGAGCAGTACTCGTGACCGAAGTATTGAAATGCCTCTAGACCTGTTGATAAACAGCTCCTGCCCCAGCTTCCCTACCCATTCTTCCCTGAATGTCTTCCTGGGCTTCAGCAACTAACTGGGTGAGATTTGGTATAGAGGGACCTCTAGGCTCCTGCTCCACACAGTGGAAGTACCATCAGCCCACCACATAATGTCCCTGCCTAGCATTGAGCCTGATTTCTAATTTAGCAGGGATTTGTGTCATTAATTGTGTCCCCTTTGCCTCCCCTGCCAGTCTGGAAACTTTAAGAGGTCAGAAGTTGTGTCTAGTTTTCGTTTTTATCTTTTAGAGACGGAGTTTCACTCTGTTTTCCAGGCTGGAGTGCAGTGGCGTGATCTTTGCTCACTGCAGCCTTGAAGTCCTGGGCTCAAGCAATCCTCCCGCCCCAGCCTTCCCAGTAACTGGAACTATAGGCACACACTACCATGATCAGATTGTGTCTGTTTTTTTTCATCAGGGCCTGATTGGTTAGAGAAAATATTTGTTGAATACTTGAATAAATGATACCCAGACCAAAAAAAAAATCAGCTTGAAATCGGGATCTACCTCTGATACTGGGCGAGTCAATTAGCCTCTTTGTTCCTCAGTTTCTTTCTGCTGTAAAGTGGTGCAGTTCCTCTTTTTTTTCTTCTTTTTTTTTTTTTTAGACAAAGTCTCACTGCAACCTCCGCCTCCCAAGTTCAAGTGATTCTCCTGCCTCAGCCTCCCAAGTAGCTGGGATTACAGGTGTCCACCACCATGCCCAGCTAAGCTTTGCATTTTTAGTAGAGATGGGGTTTCGCCATGTTGGCCAGGCTGGTCTCCAACTCCTGACCTCGGGTAATTCATCTGCCTTGGCCTCCCAAAGTGTTGGGATTACAGGCGTGAGCCACCACGCCTGGCCCAGTTCCTCCTTCAGCCAAGGCTCTCTTGAGAATGTAAGGGCCAGGTGTGGTAGCTCACGCCTGTTATCGCGGCACTTTGAGAGGCCGATGCAGGTGGATCTCTTGAGCCCAAGAGACCAGTCCAGCCTGGGCAACATGGCAAGACCCCATCTCTTAAAAAAAAAAAAAAAAAAAAAGGAACGGGCAAGAGAGAATGTATGTATAGGAACTGGGAAACAACCTGGAACAGGACTGAGGAGGCTCTTGCTTCTGTGGACTTCACAGAAGACAGACAGTAAAGGTACAAGATGCCTTCTTATGGTACTAAGAAAATATGCCACATGATATTACAGATGTTGAGGGGGGCATCACAGAACGTTGACTTTTTTTTTTTTTTTGGGGACAGAGTCTTGCTCTGTCGCCCAGGCTGGAGTGCGGTGGGTACAGTCTCACCTCACTGCCACCTCTGTCTCCCAGGTTCAAGTGATTCTCCTGCCTTAGCTTCCCAAGTAGCTGGGATTACAGGCGCGTGCCACCACGCCTGGCTAAGTTTAGATTTTTTTTTTTTTTTTGAGATGGAGTCTTGCTCTGTTGCCCAGGCTGGGGTGCAGTGGCTGGATCTCAGCTCACTGCAAGCTCCGCCTCCCGGGTTTACGCCATTCTCCTGCCTCAGCCTCCCGAGTAGCTGGGCCTACAGGCGCCCGCCAGCTAGTTTTATGTATTTTTTAGTAGAGATGGGGTTTCACCGTGTTAGCCAGGATGGGCTCAATCTCCTGACCACGTGATCCGCCCGTCTCGGCCTCCCAAAGTGCTGGGATTACAGGCTTGAGCCACCGCGCCCGGCCTAAGTTTTGATTTTTAGTAGAGATGGGGGTTCACCATGTTGGCCAGGCTGGTCTCGAACTCCTGACCTCAGGTGATTCTCCCACCTGGGCCCCCAAAAGTGCTAGGATTAAAGGCGTGAGCCACCGCATCCGGCCCAGAACGTTGACTTCTAAGCCTTTCCCCAAAGTGTCTGTCAGGTATCGTTATTATTCAGTAACCCATTCTTACAGAAATTAATTGTAAGGCTGGGCGCGGTGGCTCACGCCTGTTATCCCAGCGCTTTGGGAGGCTAAGGCAGGAGGATCGCTTGAGGCCAAGAGTTCGAGACCACCCTGGGCACCAGAGCGAGACCTCCATACATCTCTAAGAAAAAAAAAATTAATTGTAACAGCAATTTTCTTTTTGGCTACTGCCATAGGGATTTTGTCACCGAAAGAGTCACACCGGGCCGAGGCGGGATCTCATTGGCTGCGGCCGACCACGTGCCGCAGTCGCCCCGGCGGTCGGGGCCCCGCTTCTCGGCTCCCGTTCTGTCGATCAGAGGCCGAGCTCCGCCCCCGGCGCGCGGCTGAGTCTCTCTCTATAAAAGGAGCCGGCGGAGGATGACGAGCCTTTACGTCGGCGCGTAACGGGAGGGGGGGTGCGTGTGAGGTCATCGCGCGGGCGGGCGGGCGGGGTCTGGCGGTTTGAACGAGACGAAGACGGAACCGGAGCCGGTTGCGGGTAGTGGACGCGGTTCTTCTGAGAGCCGGTGAGCCGGCCAGCGGGCCCGGGGGAGTGCGGCTGTGGGGGCGCCCGCGTGGGCCAAAGCCGGGCGTGCGCGGGTAGGCCCTACGGGCGGCGCCTGGCCAGTTCCACACGGCGGTGCTTTGCGAGCCGGGTGGGGGAAGGGCGGGGCCGTGACCCGGCGCGCGCGGGCTGGTCCTGGGGGCGCGCTCTGCGCTGTGCTCAGGGGGGCGGGGTCTCGGGCCGGAAGTGGGGGCTGCTGCTCCGTGGTGTGGGGGTTCTGGGCCGCCGCTGAGGTGTGGTCCCTGCGCTGCCGCGGCTGGAGGTCCTGGGGTGGTTGGGCCCTGGGAGGGTGTGGGCGTGGTGGGCCGTCCTGGGAGCTCTTGGGACCCACATTGTAGGAGGCCGTGTCGCTTGAGGACCGGAAGATCGGGTGGTGGATTCAGACCTTGGTTGGGTTCCGTGCGGTGTGACTTTAGACAGGTGCTTTAACCGCTCTGGACCTCAGCTTCCTCATCAGTAAAACGAGGACAGTAATACTATCCACATTAAACTCTTAGCGCGATGTATGGCAAAAAGCAAGCCAGCTCTTGGACTCCCTGCTTTATTCAGTGTGTTTATTGAGTGCCCACTAGGTGTTGGGCACCGAGCTAAATAAACCCTGGCTGTTTTCCCGGGAGCAAAGATTTGCTCTCCAGGAATCCACATTGTGATGAACAGGAGGACAATATAACAGGATGGTATCAACAGTGCTAGTTCAGTCCCTGCTTCACAGTTGTCCTCGGATGCTGCAGGGCAGAGCTTGACCTCTGCCCCATTTTGGGGATGAGGATCCTGAGGCTCATTGAGGGAGGTTATGCTAGGCCGGGCATCCACTTCTCTGATGGCATGTCACTAACAGTAGTAATGATAATAGCGGCTCTTTGTTAGTTGGGCACTTGTTCTGTGTCAGGCACTATGTTAAGTGCTCCATGTGGCTTTGTGTCTTTTAATACTGTCTTTAAGAGAGATTATTTTCTTCCTCTTTTTTTTTTTTTTGAAGCGGAGTTTTATTCTGTCGCCCGGGCGTGCAGTGGCGCCATCTCGGCTCAGTGCAACCTCCGCCTACCGGGTTCAAGCGATTCTGGTGTCTCAGCCTCCGGAGTAGTTGGGATTACAGGCGTGCGCCACCACGTCCGGCTAATTTTTGTATTTTTAGTAGAGACGAGGTTTCACCATGTTGGCCAGGCTGTTCTCGAACTCCTGACCTCAAGTGATCTGCCCACTTCGGCCTCTACAGTGTTGGTATTACAGGCGTGAGCCACCGCCTCCGGCAAGAGAAATTACTTTCATTTTACAAATGAGGGGTCTGAGACTCTGAGAGGTGGGGTGTCTTATGCAGCCCAGCAAGTGGCTGAACCCACGCCTGAGACTTAAGTGTCTAGGCTCTTAACGTCTTTATTACACTTTCTTCCTAAGGTCCAGAGCTACAGATCCAGATGTGCCCTTTGTGGTGGTGTGTCAAAGTGCCAAGCACAGTTTTAGGCACATAGGGAAGCTTAGGACGTGATGCACCTTTTGCTTAAGTGTTTTCATGTAGATTCTCGTTTAATCCTCACCACCACTTTGTGCAGAGGTGCTGTTTTACCCATTTTACAGGATGAGCCGTTTGTGGTGCAGGAAGATTAAGTGACTTGCCCAGGGTCACATGGCTCCTTTCTGGTGGCATCTCTTCCCTGTCTTTGCATAGGGCTCAGTGTGGTGCCTTGAAAGTAATAGAGTGCTGTAGAGCCAGCGTTGAATTCGTATAGATTTGGGATCTTGCTAGGAGAGCGGCTGAAGGAAGAGAGATCCCTGGGTAGGCTTGAGGGAGCTTTTTCATGGTGGTGGAAACCTGGATCAGGAAGCCTTGTAAGGGTGAGATTTGCGTGGTAGTCATGGGTCTTCCGTGGCTGCCAGTGATGGAATTGTGAAGGAAGGATGAGCTGGAGCTCTGTTTTGACTGTCAGGAGGAGCCAATTAATTGATTGAGTCCGTGGATGTTTATTGCACATCCACATCGTGCCTAATCCATGTATTTAGTGGTTGCAGCATTGGTGGAGCACGTGGGACCAGGTATTAATGTACTGCTAATGAAAGTTTTAAATTATATGATGATGAAAGGCCATTAACGTTTTTTGAGCTGGGGTGTGGTCAGGAGACAGACGTGGCTTTACCAGCTGCTTAGAGTTTATGGCAGCATGATGCACTCAGTACAGTATATATAGGAATGTTGCTTTAATAGATTACAAGTGCTCAGCTGGGACCATGTTTTTTTGTTTGAATGTCTCTGCTTGGTACCTGATTTTGCACACGGTATTTTGTTCATTCAGGGATTTTTAAACAAGGGAGACTCTTGCTCTGATTTGTGATTCAGAACATTCTCTCTGGTTTGCTGTGTAAGAACAGATTGACACAGACACATTTGAAGACTGTTGCAGTGCATCTCCATGCGAGATAGTGCTGGCAGGTCTCAGGCGCACTGTTTTTGGCACTGGAGATAGGAGGATGAATGAGACAAGGTCCCTACCCTACATCTTGTTTGTTTAATGCCTCTTAAATTAGATGCCATGCCAAATATTTTATATACCTTATCTAATTTAAACCCTTCTTTGACCCTTTTCAGATAGGTGGCTTTAACTTGTAACTGAGGTACATTGAGTTTAAGTTTAACTTGCCTAAGATCACACAGCTAATGAGTGACTGCCTCACATTCAAACCCATGTCCTCCTGGCTTGAAATCCTCAGCTATTTGCATCGAGTGGATTGCCTCCTGGCCCAAATCTGGTTCCAGAATGGTTCAGAAATAACAAGATAGTAACAATTCATTGTGGCAATTCCTGTCATAAAGGTTCGAATGAGTTGCTCTGGAAACATAGGGATTAATTTCCCAGTGGAGTCAGTAACTAAATTGTGTTGGTGTCTTGCATAACATGGTTTTATCAGCTGATTTGGGGAGTGTAAGACTGTTGATGATTTGCTTTCTGACAAGTTTATATAGATACATTTTTCTTTGACACTGTTCTGCCAACCTGAAAGCAAGTAGTGAGTGCTTGCTATGTGCGAGACACTAACTATGAAGTGCCTGGGGGATGTGAGGGGACGCAGACCTGACAAGTTATTGACCTCTACAGACCTCAGTCACCCCATTAAAAGGGGACTGGATGGATGGATTTGCCTCTTCTGGCTGTCACATTCTGTAGCTTGGTGACTCAGGAGGCCTTGCAGCAGCTTAGTGCAGGAGACCGATGTGGAAAGACCAACTCTATACTAGTCACTAGGTGGAGGGAACGAAGTACCAGAAGAGAGCAAAGGGCTAGGATCTCAGGGTTGTTCCAAATTGCTCTGCATCTTTCCCCTGCCCCTCCCCACTGGTAGTGTTGCTGTCTTATGAAATGAAGAAAATTGTAAGTGTCTAGGTCACTATGAAATATCTGGTATTTTATTGTGTGTCCTCATGGTGACTGCCCAGGGATTTGATTTAAATCTGGATTAGCCTGCTTTTATCTTGAGTCTTCCCTCCCTGCTGTCTGTTCTCTACTAGCAGTCAGTGTGATCTTTTTCAAACTGTAATGAGAGAAGATTCTACCCCACTTAAAACCTGAAAGTGCCTGAGTGTGGTGGCTCATGCCTGTAATCCCAGCACCTTGGGAGGCTGAGGCGGAGGATCGCTTGAGCCTGGGCCACAAAATGAGACCTGGTCTCTACAAAAAAATTGAAAAATTAGCTGGGCTTGGTGGTGACCATCTGTAGTCCCAGCTACTTGGAAAGCTGAGTCAGGAGGATGGCTTGAGCCTGGGGAGTCAGGGCTGCGGTGAGCCGTGATTGTGCCATTGCACTCCAGCCTGGATGACAGAGTGACACCCTACCTCAAAAACAAATCCGACAGTGGATTTCTTAATAGAATAAAATCCTAATTCCTTCCCATAGTCTGCAGAGCCCGTTCATGGTCTGGCCTCTTGACTTCTGTTCCCACCTCAGGTTCTGCTCTTCCTGTTGCTGGCTGGGCTGGAATGCCCTATCTCTACAGCTTCATGTAGCTACTTCCTTCTGATCCTTAAGCTCACCTGTTCACCTCAGAGAGGCTTCCTCTGACCACATTCCCTAAACCCCGTTGCATAAGTGGTTGGTATGAAATGATGTTTGTTGGTGTATTTGGTCAGTATCAGACTTTGCACCACTAGAATGTGAACTCCCTGTGGACAGGCACCTTGTCTCTTGCTTCTCTGTTTCCTGATCCCTAGAACAGTGCCTAGCACGTGGTAGAGCTGGTAGACATTTGTAGAATGAGTGAGGGTTGACTAAACTGGTGCTCATAGACAATAACACCCACGTTTACTAGCATTTGAAAATTAGACTCATTGCTGTGTGTTTATTGTTTTGAATTTGAAAGCCTAGCAGGAAAGGGAGGGAAGAGAATGTGGAGGCTGGGGCTGGGCAGGCTTGCCTGCCAACCCCGAGGGCCTCTCTTGTCCTCACCTGTAAAATGAGGAACATGAAGTGAACCTTGCAGAGGGCTGTCAGGGTTAAACAAGTGTCTGTGAAGCTTCTGGCACTTAGGCCCTCAGATGCCCTACCATCCCCAGGTAGCTCTGCAGAGAATTAACTACAAGGATTCTTCACTTGTAAGGTCATTTGATACTGCTTTTTTTATATCTAGGTGTTGAAAAGCTGATTTGCTTTTTCAATTATGAAATTATTTATTTTATTTATTTATTTTTTTGAGATAGGATCTCACTGTGTCGCCCAGGCTGCAGTGCAGTCCTGTGAACATGGCTCACTGCAGCCTCAACCTCTTGGACTCAGGTGATCCTCCTACCTCAGCGTCCCAAAGTGCTGGGATTACAGGCATGTATGTGCCAGTGTGCCTGGCCTAGTATAGTCTTTAAGGAAAATTTGGGAAGTAGTGAAAACTATAAACAGGAATTAATAAAAATTGGGCCAGGCGTGGTGGCTCATGCCTGTAATCTCAGTGCTTTGGGAGACCGAGGTGGGTGGATCACCTGAGGTCACGAGTTCGAGACCAGTGTGGCCAACATGCTGGAATCCTGTCTCTACTAAACATACAAAAAATTAGCCGGGCGTGGTGGCATGCGCTTGTAATCCTAGGTACTTGAGAGGCTGAGGCAGGAGAATCACTTGAACCTGGGAGGCGGAGGTTGCAGTGAGCTGAGATTGTGCCATTGTACTCCAATCTGGGCAACAGAGCAAGACTCCATCTCAAAAACAAGCAAAAAAAAAATCTGAAGAAAATTGTAAACATTTTGATATCTTTTTTTTTTTTTGAGATGGAGTCTCACTCTGTCGCCCAGGCTGGAGTGCAGTGGCGCAATCTCAGCTCACCGCAATCTCCGCCTCCCGAGTTCATGCCATTCTCCTGCCTTAGCCTCCAGAGTAGCTGGGACTACAGGCGCCTGCCACCACGCCTGGCTAATTTTTTGTATTTTTAGTAGAGATGGAGTTTCACCGTGTTAGCCAGGATGGTCTCGATCTCCTGACCTCGTGATCCACCCGCCTCAGCGTCCAAAAGTGCTGGGATTACAGGGGTGAGCCACCGCGCCCGGCCCATTTTGATAGCTTAATAGGTAAGCTTGGGTTGATGTTTTCTAAACGGAAAGCATTCTCGTTTGTGCATCTGCCTCCCATCATAAAGCACTTACTCAGGCCGGGCGCGGTGGCTCACGCCTGTAATCCCAGCACTTTGGGAGGCCGAGGCGGGTGGATCACAAGGTCAGGAGATCGAGACCACGGTGAAACCCCGTCTCTACTAAAAAAAAATACAAAAAATTAGCCGGGCGCGGTGGCGGGCGCCTGTAGTCCCAGCTACTCCGGAGGCTGAGGCAGGAGAATGGCGTAAACCCAGGAGGCGGAGCTTGCAGTGAGCCGAGATCGCGCCACTGCACTCCAGCCTGGGCGACAGAGCGAGACTCCGTCTCAAAAAAAAAAAAAAAAAAAGCACTTACTCATCCCCTTATTTAATGCCTCTTGTAGTTTAGAATTGTATATTAATCACATTAAAATGGGGCCTCAATTTTAGGCCGACTAGTGTTGCACAGTTCATTTCAGGTCGTGTTTGTATGCGGAAATCCAGGTTCTGTGGCCAGGTTTCGTTTGGCCTCTTGGGGAAGAAGGTGAGGCTGAAAAATTCAGTGTTCCTAGGTTGGGCGTGGTGGCTCACACCTGTAATCCCAGAACTTTGGGAGGCCAAGGTGAGCGGATCATCTGAGGCCAGTAGTTCAAGACCAGCCTGGCTAACATGGAGAAACACCATCCCTACTAAAAATACAAAGATTAGCTGGGTGTGGTGGTGCACACCTGTAATCCCAGCTACTCGGGAGGCTGAGGCAGGAAAATCACTTGAACTCAGGAGGTTACAGTGAGCCGAGGTCGCGCCACTGTGCTCCAGCCTGGGCAACAAAAGAGTGTGATTCTGTCTCAAAAAAAATAAAAATAAAAGTAAAATTGAGTGTTCCTGCAGGTTTGCTCTTGGTGACTCTCTAGGAAACACTTGCCCTTACTGGCATGCCTACTGTAACATGGGCCCTTCTTTTTTCCTCCCATGCTTTAGAAGATGGCAGTGAACGTATACTCAACGTCAGTGACCAGTGATAACCTAAGTCGACATGACATGCTGGCTTGGATCAATGAGTCTCTGCAGTTGAATCTGACAAAGATCGAGCAGTTGTGCTCAGGTAAGACAAATCATCTAGATCATTTTTCTAGGAAAGCCTGTAGGTTTTTCAGGAATGTGAAGGCCTGTATCTGACTGCAAAGCCACACAGAGAGGTTCAGGGTCTTTGTTAGGGCCACCCTGTTTCTTCCTCTCAGCTCTGTCTTTGCTTCTGCTTCAAAAAGAAACTATACTTTTTTTTTTTTTTTTTTTTTGTGATACGGAGACTTGCTCTGTCGCCCAGGCTGGAGTGCAGTGGCGTGATCTTGGCTCACTGCAAGCTCTGGTTCCCAGGTTCTCGCCATTCTCCTGCCTCAGTCTCCCAAGTAGCTGGTACTACAGGCGCCCGCCACCACACCTGGCTAATTTTTTTGTGTTTTTTTTTTTTAGTAGAGATGGGGTTTCACCATGTTAGTCAGGATGGTCTCGATCTCCTGACCTCGTGATCCACCCGCCTCAGCCTCCCAAAGTGCTGGGATTACAGGCATGAACCGCCGTGCCCTGCCTTTTTTTATTGTTTATTATTTTATTTTTGAGATGGGGTCTGGCTCTGTTACCCAGGCTGGAGTGCAGTGGTGCAATCTTGGCTCACTGCAACCTTCGCCTCCCAAGTTCAAGCGATTCTTCTACTTTAGCCTCCCGAGTACCTGGGACTACAGTTGCGCACCACCACACCCTGCTAATTTTTTTGTATTTTTGGTGGAGACGGGGTTTCACCATGAGGTCGAACTCCTGACCTCAAATGATCTGCCTGCCTCAGTCTCCCAAAGTGCTGGGATTACAGGCATGAGCCACCGTGCCTGGCCAGAACTAAACTTAAATAAAGAGTATGCTCTCGCTTGCAGATCCACCATCTTCTGCTCTAGAGACTGCATTCTGAGGCCTGGAGCTCAGCCCCGACTTCTTGGTGTCTATTATTGTGCATCCAGATTTCATGTTTTATTTGAGGACAGTAATTGTACTAACTACTGTCTGTACTAACTACTAACGTAAAACTGTTCTAGTTTTATGT
Source organism: Macaca fascicularis (assembly GCF_037993035.2). NCBI lineage: Eukaryota > Metazoa > Chordata > Mammalia > Primates > Cercopithecidae > Macaca > Macaca fascicularis. The sequence goes on from NC_088384.1 coordinate 88,910,502, forward strand.
TAGTTCATCAGTGGCATTTCTTATTGCCAAGAAGCACAAGATCAAAGTCAGGCAAGTGTCATTTCAGCCACAATTTTATGGAACTACTGTTTAACAACAATTTGACAAAGATATAATGATTTAAAGACTGGGTGTGGTGGCTCACACTTGTAATCCTAACATTTTGGAAGGCCGAGGCAGGCAGATCACCTGAGGTCAGGAGTTCAAGACCAACCTGGTCAACATGGTGAAACCCTGTCTCTACTAAAACTACAAAAAAAATTAGCCAGGGATGGTGGCAGGCGCCTGTAATCCCAGCTACTCTGGAGGCTGAGGCAGGAGAATCGCTTGAACCCGGGCGGCGGAGATTACAGTGAGCAAAGATCATGCCACTGTACTCATCCTGGGTGATAAGAGCGAGACTGTCTCAAAAAAACAAGAAAGAAGTAATGATTTAAAGCAAGAGCAAAAATATGGTCTCTTTCTATATATGCTAATTGTATGACGTGGGAAACTAGAAAGAAGAAAATAAAAAATGCCTTATGCCGGTGCGGTGGCTCACGCCTGTAATCCCAGTACTTTGGGAGGCCGAGGCGGGCGGATCACGAGGTCAGGAGATTGAGACCATCCTGGCCAACATGGTGAAACCCCATCTCTACTAAAAATACAAAAATTAGCTGGGTGTGGTGGCGCATGCCTGTAATCCCAGCTACTCAGGAGGCTGAGGCAGGAGAACTGCTTGAACCGGGACCCGGGAGGCAGAGGTTGCGATGAGCCGAGATCACACCATTGCACTCCAGCCTGGGCAACAAGAGTGAAACTCTGTATCCAAAAAAAAAACAAAAAAAAAACCAACTTATAATTCCACTATTCAAGCTGGCTACTATTCACTCACTATTCCTGAGCCACTGTGCCTGCCCTGGATCGATCTTAAATTATTGCCTTTGCTTGGCTGGGTGCGGTGGCTCACGCCTGTAATCTCAGCACGTTGGGAGGCCAAGGCGGGTGGATCATGAGGTCAGGAGTTTGAGACTAGCCTGATCAACATAGTGAGACACCGTCTCTACTAAAAATACAAAAAATTAGCCGGGTGTGGTGGCACATACCTGTAGTCCAGCTACCTGGGAGGCTGAGGCAGGAGAATCACTTGAACCTGGGAGGTGGAGGTTGCAGTGAGCCGAGATGGCGCCACTGCACTCCAGCCTGGGTGACAGAGCGAGACTCCGTCTAAAAAAAAAAATTGCCATTGCTTATAGAATTTTTTATTTATTTATTTTTTTGAGTTCAGCTTCTGCCCTTATTTTATAGCTGGGGTCCTGGTCTCGGTCTTAGTTTCATTGGCTTGTCTTGTTATTTCCTTGGTGAGGTGTATTTAATCTTGATTTTACAGATGGTCAGATGGAGACTACGTGTGAAGCTGTAGAGTAACACATGGTGCCCAAGAGTTGTGTTTATTCAGCATTAATTACTTTGTTGATCATAGACAACAGGTTGTTAGCCTTAGATCTGTGCTGTGTCCCCCCCACCATTTTCTATTGGTTTCCTCATTATTTATTTCCCTATCCCCATTTGTGTGAGGCTTTTAAAGCACTTGTTTGACCTGTGATCTGTGACTAATGTGGGTATGAGGTCATCCTAGTTTTCACTGGAGCCAACTTTTTCACCAGCAATTCTGTCTAAAATTTACCTCCTTCTGTAAATATATTCCAAAGTCTCTTTCACTTAGTTAATTGAAAAATGTGATCTTGAATGTTTAGATAAGTTGTGTATGTGCTGATCGGGCTCTAGGTTTATCTCATTCAGGCAGGGAGCTGTTGCAGACAGGACTGGGCATAAAGAGGCTTCAGTCTGCTCTGAGCCATGTGACTTTTGACAAGACCCTTAATGTTTTAGTTCTTCATCTGTGAACTGGGGCAGCGATACCTGGCCTACTTGTTGGCCAGTGTGAGAATCACCTATAATAACAGCTCTCAGATACTGATTGTGTGCCAGACCCTGCAAATGAGTGCAGGTCATTTGGTGGGGGCACATCCTCCTTTTACAGATGAGGAGACTGACCCTGTAATATATGGCACAGCTTATGTATTACAGAACCTGGTTTTGAACCAGATCTTTCTGAGCACACAGCCCACATACATCCTGGTGCATATATGTTATATCTTTTAGAGAAACATTTGGAGGGGATTAAACAAATGTAAATTACAAATGTAAATTACATATAGTTACAGTGATTCTGTTTCACTATAAAATCTGTGAGGTTTGTCAGTTACTTTTTTTTCTTTTGGAGACTGAGTCTCGCTTTGTCACCCAGGCTGCTGTACAGTGGAGTGATCTTGGCTGACTGCAATTTCCGCCTCCCAGGTTCAAGGGATTCTTCTGCCTCAGCCTCCTGAGTGGCTGGGATTACGGGTGCGCACCACCTGTAATTTTTGTATTTTCAGTGGAGACGGGGCTTCACCATGTTGGTCAGGCTGGTCTCAAACTCCTGACGTTGTAATCCGCCCACCTCGGCCTCTCAAAGTCCTAGACAGGTGTGAGCCACTGCGTCTGGGTGGTATGTCAGTTTTGGCTGATGTCTGCTACTTTTCCCAGATAAAGTGCTTTTTCCCAGTAGGCAAGGGTAAGTGCAGGACACTTAACTGTGATTTGTAAACAAACTTGCTCGTTCTTAACTAGTCTTCTTGAAAGCCATATAGAGGCCGGGCGTGGTGGCTCACGCCTGTAATCCCAGCACTTTGGGAGGCTGAGGTGGGTGGATCACTTGAGGTTGGGAGTTCAAGACCAGCCTGACCAATATGGTGAAACTCTATCTCTACTAAAAATACAAAAATTAGCTAGGCGTGGTGGCGCATGCCTGTAATCCCAGCTACTTGGGAGGCTGAGGCAGGAGAATTACATAAACCCAGGAGATGGAGGTTGCAGTGAACCAAGATTGTGCCACTGCACTCCAACCTGGGTGAAAAAGCAAGACTCCATCTCAAAAGAAAAAAAAAAGAAAGCTGTATAGGATGTCTCTTGGAGTATGTAGTTGGTTGCATTGTGTTTCACGTTGGTGTTTAGAAAATGAGGTCTTGCTTCCAGTACGAGAGCAGACAGGATGAGACACAAACATTGTCTCTCTGAAGAAGGCCCGCTGCCAGGGGATTGGAGTCAGAGAAAGTGAGGCTCCTCAACTCCTTGTGCTTACTGAGGCCCAAGGAGAATTCCAGGTGCTTTTGACGCTGGTGCCAGATCCCTCCTAGCTCTGTTGCGCAGAGGATCTAGCGGACCAGAGTTCTCCACCAAACACAGCTTTACAAAGTAGGAATAAGTTTCTTCCTTGAGAGGGCAAAGTGCTGAGGTCCTGTGTTAATCAGCCGGCTGCCTTGAAGTGGCCAAATTTTGTTGACAATGGGCTCCCGTACCCCCAACAGTGAGCTGAGCCTTTGCTTGGATATGGTAGAGGGAGATTAGGCAAGGATAGCTTTCAGTGAAGAGTTGGCAGGTTGTTTCAAGATTCATTAATACATTCTGTAGTCTCCGTAGTTTGGAGAGGTAGTTATCAAGTATTTTGGAAAGATAGTCATCATGAGGAAAATCCTGGTCAAAGAGAATGATTTTTATGAGAGCTTGCTTTTGTCAGAAAAGGAGTACAGGTTGCTTTTGTGAATTGTTCGTGTGTTGCATTCCATATTCAAGCCCCTCTGCATTTTCTCAAGGGCACAGCTTGGTCCTCTGCACATGTAGAGGGCCTCACTGCATGTATTTGGCTTTCCCCTTCTCTTTGTCTTCTCCCTCCAGCCTGGCCTCCTTTATGGGTTCCTTCGCAGCAAAGGTGTTGATGTTCCCAGGCAAATGGGAGGTTCCTTTCTCCTCAGCTTAATGTGGGGCCCTGACAGCCCTTGAGTTCATGTAAGACAGCTTGGCGATCTTGTTTCTGCTGCACTGCTAATGCCATGGTCCTCCTGCTCTGAGAGTGTGTTATCACACCCCTGACCAGGCCTCCCTCAGCTCAGATCTGGTCTGATGTTTCTGTTTATGGGATACTTTTGCCCTGCCTGTCATTACTTAAAATCCCAGCTTTGTTTTCTTCTCAGGCTTGCTCCTTTTTCCAGGTACTCCATTTGGAGCAATGATTCCACCTTTTCTTCCAGTGTCCCAGGCCTGAGAAGCATCTTTTGAGGCTAATTCACAGTTTTATTTGTCTTCTGAAGGATCTTCTAGATCCAGCCCCTTTTCAGATTGCTCACCGCTGCTGGCAGTGGCCTCCTTACTGAAGGAACGAACACTAAGTTCCCTCTTAAGTTCCCAGCCCCCACCTTCCCTTTTATATTGAGTAAGTCTGGAGCCTTTCTGAGGTACTAGTTTTATCAAGTCACACTTCTGATCAAGGAAGTATTTCTTCAGACTTTTTTTTTTTGAGGCAGAGTCTCGCTCTGTCACCCAGGCTGGAGTGCAGTGGCGAGATCTCCGCTCACTACAAGCTCTGCCCCCCGGGTTCATACCATTCTCCTGCATCAGCCTCCGGAGTAGCTGGGACTGCAGGCACCAACCACCACACCTGGCTAATTTTTTTGTATTTTTAGTAGAGATGGGGTTTCACCGTGTTAGCCAGGATGGTCTCGATCTCCTGACCTTGTGATCCGCCTGCCTCGGCCTCCCAAAATGCTGGGATTACAGGTGTGAGCCACCGCGCCTTTGCCTAAGTCTTCAAGCACCTCCTTGATTTTTCCCTTGCTTTACTTAAAGCAAAACAAAACAGAAGATAGGAAGCTCATTTTCTTCTGGTTATGAATAGTTAGGTCTTGTGGTAGCTCACGTCTGTAATCCAGCACTTTGGGAGGCTGAAATGAGAGGATCACCTGAGCCCAGGAGTTTGAGACCAGCCTGGGCAACATGACAAAACCCTGTCTCTAAAAGAGAAAAAGAAATATGAAGAGAATCATACTCGCATAAAAGTCTGTCAGGAGGACTGGATGCCAATATTGATGTAATTGATTCTCTTTTTAGAAATAGGGGAATTTTTGTTTTTTTTATTCCTATACAATTTTGGTAACCAATTTCATTCATAAGTCGTTGAGCTTTTTTTTTTTTTAAACTCCTGTGCAGTTTTGGTAACCAGTTTCATGTATAAATCGTTACCCTTTTTTTTTTTTTTGAGGTGGAGTCTTGCTCTGTCTCCCAGACTGGAGTGCAATGAATGGTGCGATCTTGGCTCACTGCAACCTCCACCTCCCGGGTTCAAGTGATTCTCCTGCCTCAGGTTCCCGAGCAGCTGGGACTACAGGCATATGCCACCACGCCTGGCCAATTTTTTTGTATTTTTAATAGAGGTGGGGTTTCACCATGTTGGTCAGGCTGGTCTCAATCTCCTTACGTCAGGTGATCTGCCCACCCTGGCCTTCCAAAGTGTTGGAATTACAGGTGTGAGCCACTGTACTTGGCCAATTTTTTTTTTTTAATTGCATAAAATAGTACTGGGTAAAATAGCACTGTGGATATAGTTGCTTAATAGATTGTCTTCTGTTTGGGTTTTTAAAAAAAAGTTGGTTTGTCCGGGCGCGGTAGCTCACGCCTGTTATCCCAGCACTTTGGGAGGCCGAGGCACTCAGACCACCCAAGGTCGGAAGTTTGAGACCAGCCTGTCGAACATGGAGAAGCCCCATCTCTACTAAAAATACAAAATTAGCCAGGCAGGGTGGCGCATGCCTGTATCGCAGCTACTCGGGAGGCTGAGGCAGGAGAATTGCTTGAACCTGGGAGGTGGAGGTTGCAGTGAGCCAAGATCGTACCATTGCACCCCAGCCTGGGCAACAAGAGCGAAATTCCATTTCAAAAAAAATAAGAAAGCAAAAAAATGCCCTCAGTGTACTTTTGTTGGATGAGTAAATAAATCAGTCACCTCAAAAATCAAGGCCTTAACCTTCTGAAGATCCTTTCTACTAAAAATGTCACTCTGGTCACTGAAGTACCCCTGCTGTCTTTATGTTGAATTTCCGAAAATAATGGTAACTGAATGCTGGAACCAGCAGAGAACTGGTTTGGCCTGACCTCAAGTAAGTTGAAGATGCATTTTATGGCAGTCTTGAATTCTGCAGATCACTTACTGTTTAGCCACTGGTTTAGCTTCCCAAGCTTGTTCCGTTGGCAAATTAACTTTGGAAGGGCAGTAAAGTACACAGTGAAGCCTGCTCTGATTTAGGAGAGTTCAGTTTGTAGGCATTAGAGAAATAATCTTCCAAAAAGTTTAAGTACTAATAAAACACTTTTTGGAAAAAAAAATGGGCAAATGGGGGAAGGAATGAAATGGGATGAAATATTACAATAATTTATTATAGCAGTCTCTTTTTTTTTTTTGGGGGACGAGGTCTCTCTCTGTCCCCCAGGCCAGAGTGCAGTGATGCGATCATGGCTCACTGCAGTCTCAACCTCCTGGGCTGAAGTGATCCTCCCACCTCAGCCTCCTGAGTAACTGGAATGAAAAGGGCATGCCAACACCCCAAGCTAATTTTGGTATTTTTTGTAGAGACAGGGTTTCACCATGTTGCCCAGGCTGGTCTCAAACTCCTGGACTCAAGCGATCCACCTGCTTCCAAAGTGCTGAGATTACAGGCATAAACCACTGTGCCTGGCCTTATCATAGTCTTTATTTACTTTTGAGCCTGAGTTTTGCTCTTTTTTCTTTTTTTTGAGACAGTGTAGTGGCCTGATCATGGCTTACTGCAGCCTCAACCTCTCAGGCTCAGGTGATCCTTCCACCTCAGCTTTCTGAGTAGCTAGGACTATAGGCATGTGCCACCACCATGCCTGGATAATTTTTTTTTTTCTTTCTTTCTTTTTTTTTTTTCCAGAGACAGAGTTTTGCTCTTGTTGCCCAGGTTGGAGTGCAATGGTGCAATCTCGGCTCACCACGACTTCCACCTCCCAGGTTCAAGCGATTCTCCTGCCTCAGCCTCCCAAGTAGCTGGGATTATAGGCATGCACCACCATGCCTGGCTAATTTTATATTTTTAGTAGAGACGGAGTTTCTCCATGTTGGTCAGGCTGGTCTCGAACTCCTGACCTTAGGTGATCTGCCCGCCTCGGCCTCCCAAGGTGCTGGGATTACAGGTGTGAGCCACCGCGCCTGGCCCAGAGTTTCACTCTTGTTGCCCAGGCTGAAGTGCAATGGCATGATCTCGGCTCACCGCAACCTCCACCTCCCAGGTTCAAGCGATTCTCCTTCCACAGCCGTCCGAGTAGCTGGGATTACGGGCACAGGCATGCGCCACCACAGCCGGCTAATTTTGTATTTTTACTAGAGACTGGGTTTCACCATGTTGGTCAGGCTGGTCTCGAACTTCTGACCTCAGGTGATATGCCCGCTGTGGCCTCCCAAAGTGCTGGGATTACAGGTGTGAGCCACTGCGCTTGGCCATGGTAAGTCTTTAAAAAAAAAAAAAAAAAAATTTGGGCGCGGTGGCTCACATCTGTAATCCCAGCACTTTGGGAGGCCGAGGCAGGTGAATCACAAGATCAGGAGTTCGAGACCAGCCTGGCCAACATGGTGAAACTCTGTCTTTACTGAAAATACAAAAAATTAGCTGGGCGTAGTGGCGGATGCCTGTAATCCTAGCTACTCGGGAGGCTGAGGCGGGAGAATTGCTTGAACTCAGGAGGTGGAGGTTGCGGTGAGCCGAGATTGTGCCACTGCACCCCAGTTTGGTGGCGGAGCAAGACTCTATCTCAAAAAAACAAAACAAAACCAAAAAATTTAATAGAGGAACACAAAAATGTCTTCTATTCAGCTTTGTTAATTAAATGACGGGTTGGCCGGGTGCTCTACAAAAAGAATAAAAAACTAATTGGGCGTATGTCACACGAGCCTATAGTCCCAGCTACTCCAGAGGCTGAGGTGGGAGGATCACTTGAGCCTTGGAGGAAGTTGCAGTGAGCTGAGATTGTACCACTGCACTCCAGCCTGGGCGACAGTGAGACCCTGTTTCAACAAAAAAGAAGAAAAGAAATGATAGGTTAAATGTATTTAGAGATGTAAAAAGCCCAGGGAGACAGACATCTTAGGGGAAAAAAAAGTTTTTTAAACTAGATCAAGGATGGATCTTGGAAATCCCCTCATGAAGAGGAGGGTATATCTTTGTGAAAAATCAGAAAATGTCACTTCTGTTATCTTTTCTGTATTTTGGGCATTCATTTATCTTTCTAGTGGTCATTTTATTGTCATGATGATTACCAATAAAGAACAGGAGTTTTAACATTTTGTAGAAACATTCCTTTTCTCCTTGTTACAGACGTCTGGGTTGCAAGTACGTTGTAGAATATATGGGGTGAAAACCACAGTCTTGTTATAGATTTTAAAAATTGACTTCACATGAAATCAGTGAAGCTTTTGGTTTTTGTAGATCTACTTCACAGCTTTTAAAATTGTATTTGGTTTAAGTGGGTCTGGGAAGAAGTTCACCCTGCTTCTTTAATTGTATTTTTCTGTTGCTGTTCATTCAGGGGCTGCCTATTGTCAGTTTATGGACATGCTGTTCCCTGGCTCCATTGCCTTGAAGAAAGTGAAATTCCAGGCTAAGCTAGAACACGAGTACATCCAGAACTTCAAAATACTACAAGCGGGTTTTAAGAGAATGGGTGTTGACAAAGTAAGTAAATGTTATCTTTTACTGTGGTTAATGTTCCTTAATTAATGATCATTACTAAGGATATAGATGCTAGCTTATGACTTTGGACATTTTCTTTTTATTCTTAATTTATCTAGTTAACTTTTCTCAGTTAACGTAGAATTTACTGGGAGCAGTTTCCCTCTACCTTCTTGCCCCTATGCCCGTTTCTTGTTTCTTTCTTCATTGTCTGTGAAGTTAGTAACTGTTTAGAGGAATCAGCCTGTAAATTTGTACGGTGATTTTTATTTAAAAAAAATTACTGTGTAATCTCTAGTAGTCTGAAATCTAACTCTCTTAATCTGGATTTACTTCTGTAAAAGCATACTGTATGTAGAATAGTTCCAATAGAGAAGGCCAGCCACGGTGACTCACACCCGTAATCCCACCACTTTGGAGGCTGAGGTGGAGAAGATTCTAGAAATACTTGCTTTTTACAGAAGGATACAAGGAGGCTCTGTGGTGGGTGCTGGAAAACTCCTTTCTGCCCCCAAAGTTTTTTGAGGGTAACAGAAACATGGTCCACCGGGCATGGTTTAGCACAAACATTACCTCTGTTTTAGTAGATAATAGATTAAGTAGTTTGTCCCTTCCCCCACCCTTGTGAAGGGTTTATCCTTTTAAGTCATTTTTGGGGGGATAACTTTTTTTTTTTTCCTTTGGCAAAGGTAGTAACACCCCCAGTTATCTTGCTGGTGTGTCTGGTTTTTATGTATTTTGAAATCAGGTTTTTTTTTAAATTTTAGTTCTGTCTCTACAATATATAAAATAGGCATTTATAGTATAAGAATATCACTTAGTTTCCAGGCATAGTTTAAATAGATATAGCTTATATACAGTAATTTTGCATTCATTTTTATGGAATTGTATTTTATTTTTTGAATATGGAAAATGTCTAAAGTATATAAAAGTAATAATAGTGTATAAATAATAAATAGTAAATAGTGTAATGATCCCTCGTGTACCTCAACGGTTAGCATGGCCAGTTTTGTTTTATATCTAATTCTGTCCCATGCTATGTATTTCTGGGTTATTGAAATGAGTACAGAGGTATTATTTGTGAATGCTTCAGTATCGTGCAAAGTAATTTTTAAAAATTATATTTGTCAGGGGGGGTGTATATATAATTGCATATATTCTTTTTATAATACATTGCAACTGGAATCTTTGGAGATTAAAAGATAGTTAAAAGCCAGGCATGGTGGCTCATGCCTGTAGTCCTAGCTACTCTGGAGGTTGAGGCAGGATCATCACTTGGACTCAGGAGTTTGAGGCAGCAGTGAGCTATGATTGCACCACGAGACTCCAGCCTGGGCAACAGAGCAAGACCCCATCTCTAAAAAAGATTAAAAAGTTAAGCTGTAGCCAACACTTCAGTGATTTGAATACTTGAAAACACAGTATTCTTGTATAGTAAAAATACTTACAGGGTCCTTATGTATATTTATTATTATTGTTTTTTGTGGGGTTTTTTTTTGGTGTTTTTGTTTTTTGAGATGAGGTCTTGTTGTGTTGCCAGTGCTGGTCTAAATTCCTGGACTCAAACAGCCCTCAAGATAGCTAGGATTGTAGGTACATAGCCCTGCACCCAGCAAGCATGTTTTAATAGGATTTGGAATTAACTTGGAAATCATATCATTTTGTAAAAATTTATCCTGAGACTGATTCTGCATCTTGATCTATTTTCAGGTTAGAATTATTGTTTTTTCTTTTATTTTCTTTTTTTGAGACAGTCTTACTCTATTGCCCAGGCTGGAATGCAGTGGCACAATCTCAGCTCACTGCAGCCTCCACTTCCCGGGTTCAAGCAATTCTCGTGCCTCATCCTCTTGAGTACCTGGGATTACAGGCGCCCACCACCACACTTGGCTAATTTTTGTATTTTTAGTAGAGACAGGGTTTCACCGTATTGGCCAGGCTGGTCTCGAACTCCTGACTTCAAGTGATCCACCCGCCTCGGCCTCCCATAGTGTTGAGATTACAGGTGTGAGCCACCACGCCCAGCCCAGAGTTTTCTTGAACACGGTTCATTGTAGATGCCTTTGGTTGATTTGTGCAATGGATTTTTCTTCCTTTTAATTACATTTATTTTAATGCTGAATTTACTCCCGTGCCGTAAGTTTTTGTTTCTTCAGTTTCTTCTGGGATATCTTTTTCTTCTGGGCAACGTCCTCTTCTGGTTTAGGAACAATCTATTCCTTTTCAGCAAGGATCATCTCAGTGTGGCAGGGAGAGCTCATGTATGGGTTAATCCGACCATGAGCTCTGTAGATCCGTCGGCGCATCTTAGGTGCTTTGTTCACTTGGATATGCTCGGTGACCAGAGAATCTACATCTAAACCCTTAAGTTCAGTATTACTCTCTGCATTTTTAAGCATGTGCAGCAAAAATTCAGCACTCTTTGGGCCACCGACCTTGTGTCCAGCCCCACTGCTTGGCCTGGGCACACCTGCCAACTCCACCATTGTAACGTTGGAATGGTACGCACTGTTTCTGTAAAGTGACATCTTTCAGATACTTCGTGGCTTTTTGAATATGCATACCCTTGATGGCCTGGGCAGTTTCACGAGTGTTCTTAAAGTGAACACGAAGATTGGAACCTCTTGATTTGCATGATTTCATAGGTTTCTCCGGGTCAAGTGAAGAGCGAACCATTTTCACAGATTACCTCAGGCCGCTTAGGGAAAGAGAGGTCTTCCCTTTTTTTTCAATGGGGTCTCTCTCTGTCTCTGTCACCCAGGCTGGAGTGCAGTGGCACAGTCTCGGCTCACTGCAGTCTCTGTCTCCTGGGCTCAAGCAGTCCAGTTTCAGCCTCCCAAGGAGCTGGGACCATAAGCGCATGCCACCACACCTGGCTAATTTTTTTGTATTTTTGGTAGAGTTGAGGTGTCACCATGTTGCCTAGGCTGGTCTCAAACTCCTGGGCTTAAGCAATCTGCCTGCTTTGGCCTCCCAAAGTGCTGGGATTACAGGCATGAGCCACTGTGCCTGGCCTATGCAGTGGATTTCATGCTTTGTGATAGGCACTGTGGCCATGCAAGTTATATGGCAGACCTACTCTTTATAGCATGATGACACTTGTATCATGTCTTAGGATGTGCTTGGATGTGTATATGTGACTTATATGATACTTGTTCCTTTTTTGTTTCTGATTCCTTTTCATAAATTTGAGAGAGTGGGGAGGGGTTGGTAAGTGTAGGTACTCTTGAAGGCAAACTGCATAAAACTTGCTTTATAAATTTAGGGGCTTACTTAGCCCTAAGGTCTCTAAAATATTTTTTTCTCCTTTTGGCAGAGCTTTATAATGAATTGATGCATGGACTAGTTTGATGCTTGCCAAAAGCCTCTTCTTTTGGGCTAAACAGTTGTTTTTCTCTGCAGATAATTCCTGTGGACAAATTAGTAAAAGGAAAGTTTCAGGACAATTTTGAATTCGTTCAGTGGTTCAAGAAGTTTTTTGATGCAAACTATGATGGAAAAGACTATGACCCTGTGGCTGCCAGACAAGGTCAAGAAACTGCGGTGGCTCCTTCCCTTGTTGCTCCAGCTCTGAATAAACCGAAGAAACCTCTCAGTTCTAGCAGTGCAGGTAAAAAAAACAACCCCAAAACGTTTCCAAAAGATAGCGTTCTAGATATTCATTCAGCATTCAACTAGAATTTTTTCAGTAGCCGTAGGCTTAAGGATCTTAAGAAGTATAATCCCAGGTATGTGGCCCGGGCATGGATTCTGGCATCAGGCAGATAACTGTGTTTGTCCTTAGGTATCTGTAGCCCTGTGTAAGCAACTTCAACTCTGCCCCACAGTTTCTTCCTCTGTAAAATGGGAATTTTAATACTTGCCCCAGAGGGTTTTTGAAACTTGAACAAGTTACTGTATGCAGTTTTGCCAAAGCTCTAGAAATCCATCAGGCCAGCTCATGTAAGAGAGCATTTGTTCATTCCAAAACAAGGGCATTTTCACAGAGCCCTAGGATGGGAAGTTATACCAGAGCTGAACTCCTTGAAGGAGCTGTGTAGGTCTCTCAGGGACTGCTCTTGGCTGTCTGTGTTATTCTGTCTGTAGACCAGCTTCCTATGTATACTCACGGCTTCCCTACCTGCCCTAGAACTATAGCTGTTAGGTGACTTTGGCTTGCCATGGTGCTAGCAGAGTCGAGGGGGTAGGGAGAGGCTCATTTTACATACCTTCTCAGAAGGGTATGGGCTTGATAGCTTTCCCAGGATGTGTTTACAGTAGTATAGAATGTGTATATTGTGGGACAGGGTAGATAATTAAGGTTTCATAATACCTTGAGAGAGGCTGGTTCATCTGATAGAGAGGGTAGGCTGAGTGCTTTCTAAATAGCTTTATGGAGAGACAGTTCGCATGCCATATAATTACACTTTTATATTTAGAGTATAAAGTTAAACGGTTTTTAATATATCTCAAGAGTTGTGTAACTATCACCACAATCAATTTTAGAACATTTTCATCACTCCAAAAAGAAACCTTGTGCTGGGCGCAGTGGCTCATGCCTGTAATCCCAGCGCTTTCGGAGGCTGAGGCAGGCAGATCACTTGAGGTCAGGAGTTTCAAGACCAGTCTGGCCAACATGGTGAAAACCCGTCTCTACTAAAATACAAATATTAGCTGGGCATGGTGGCGCATGTCTGTAATCCCAGCTACTCAGGAGGCTGAGGCAGGAGAATTGCTTGAACCCCAGTGGTGGAGGTTGCAGTGAGCCAAGATCGCACCACTACATCGCAGCCTGGGCGAGAGAGAGAGAGACTCTGTCTTAAGAAAAAAAAATTTAAAAAAAGGAACGTTGTGCGTAGTTAATAGTTGTCACTTTCCACTTTCCCCAGCTTTTCGCCCGCCCTCCAGCCCTAAGCAACCACTTGCTTTCTGTCTCTGGATTTGCAAATTCTGAAGTTCTGCTATACATAGAATCATAGAGTATGTGGTCTTTTGTGTATGGCTTCTTTTGCTCAGCCTGCTGTTTTCAAGGTTCATCCATGACCTAGCATGTATCATTCCTTCATTCTTTTCTATTGTGGAATAATATTCCATTGCATGCCTGTACCTCATTTTATTCAGCAGTTCATGGTCATTTGCGTTGTTTCCCACTTTATGGCAAATGGGGATAATGCTGCTATGAATGTTCATGTGCAGCTTCTGTGTGGACATACGTTTTGAGTTCTCTCAGTTACAGACTCAAAGGTATATACTCTGGGAGCAGAATTGCTGTGCCATGTGTTAACTCTGTATTTAACCTTTTGCGGAACTACCTGTTTTCCAAAGTGGCTGAGCTGTTTCCATTCCCATCAGCAGTATATGAGGGTTCCCATTTCTCTAGATATTGAGTACTTTTTATTCTTTAGCTGTTTAGAATGGGAAACTGCATAGATAACCCTGTGCATTTCATATTTCAGATGCTGCTACCAGTTGAGTGGAGACGTGCATTAAGCATTTAGTCTTTGGGATAAACGTGCTAGAGAGAGTCATCCAGAGGAAATGCCTGTTACTGTGGGTGAAAGGCCTTGTGATTATAGTTTGGGGTGTTAGGAAGATGAGATATTTCCAAACCTGGCATGTAATATGCAAACTTTACAAAATAATTGCTAAGTAAGTGAATCATCAATGATATCTATACCTTGAGGTTTAGCCCATTCTTGATTTTTACTTGTAGATAGGTTGGCTGCTTTACTCCTTTTTTCTTGTCTTTGTCTGCTTTTGGCTGTAAATACTGAGAGACGTCTGTAAATACTAGTCAGTGTGATGCTTTTCTCTCCTCACCTTCCTAAACTCCTTCTAAAAGGTAAGCAGAGAGAAAGATTTTAAAGCAATTCATGGGAAGAGCAGGCTCTCCTGCTCTTATGGATTCCCTCCCTCTTCCAGTCCAAGGAGTTGGAGGTGAGGAGTTAGGAGGGACCTAACTTTCCAGATGGGGAGCAGTGGGCACCTGGCAGCAGCCAGGACTGTGTGCTCATGCCTGGCGTGAAGTTTGCCTTTGCTCTACGAAGCTGGATTTGGTTTGTAGATGTGTTAACTAAATCTTAGCTGTTGTAACCAACATGAAACAACCTGTTTGTGGATTTGGTCAGAGCTGGGTTAAGGTGGATCATCTCTATGCACCGGAATGACTGTACCCCTTTCAGATGCTAGTCCTGTTCACCGCAGTGGAGAAAAGACCTCACTGAAGGACTTATTCCCGGCATGAAACATCATGACTGAAATTGGTACTTAACTCTGCTGCCAGGATAGAAACCACTCAGGCAAATGTGGGAGTGTGGTCTTGCATGCTGGGTCTCGCTAGCATTGGTTCCCTTCACTGAACACCTGTGGAAGGCAGTTGGTCACAGCTTCTCCATGTTGTCTTGTGGATTTTTTGTTTGTTTGGTCTGAAATTACTCCTTTTCAAAAACCTGTGCTCTCTTTTTCAGCTCCCCAGAGGCCCATGTCAACACAGAGAACTGCTGCGGCTCCTAAGGCGGGCCCTGGTGTGGTGCGAAAGAACCCTGGTGTGGGCAACGGGGATGACGAGGCAGCTGAGTTGATGCAGCAGGTGGGCACCCCTGTGTTTAGCACGTGAGTCACCTCGGGGGATAGGATCCTTGCAGTGGCTGGGGTGCCTTGTCCGTGTTCTTAGATGAACAGCTGCCTTGTTTGCTTGCCAGAGCATGTGACACATGTGAGCCTTAGGTGCTGTGTGTGGGGAGCATGAGTGTGGAGATGTAAGGGAGGGATCAGGCATGCCTGGGCTCTCTTAGTGTGGCAGAAGCCTGTGCTCGGAAACCAGTGCTTAGAATAGAATCCCGTTGAATGTTTCTGGAATGCTGCCAGGGACCTGGGATTCGGAGAATGAAAGATAAAGGAGGTCTCCTTTTTGAATAATTTAGTAAAAAGAATTCTGCAGTCTCTCTGCTGAGTCCCGGACTGGGGTCACTGGAGATTGGAATTGAGAGTGGAACTGGTATGAAATGCCTGTTGCTCTTCTAGTTCTATTCTTAGTAACTGGGTGATTTGAAATGTCTTCTTCAGGAGTAAATGTCCTTAAGCCACCTGTCAGAGGTCTCTGTGGATCAAAACAAGTTTTAGAATTTTAGACATTTTCCCACTAATCCTTGTAGTTGCTTTGTTTGCTTGCTTTCAGATGATTCTTTTTATTCTATTTTTTAAATTTTATTTTATTAAAAAAGTTTTGTTTTAATAAAATAGAGATAGGGTCTCACTATTGTTGCCAAGGCTGGTCTCTAACTCCTGAGCTCAAGTAATCCTCCTGCCTCAGCCTCCCAAAGTGCTGGAGTTACAGGTGTGAGTCACCACGCCTGGCTCCATTGAAAAAATCTGGAGTGCTCTGTGATTCCAGTGAGTTTGGGATTGAATCCTTTTACTTTTCTAAAAGCCAAGTCCTAAAACTTGAGGGAATTGATCTCTAATGCAGAACCTCTCATGACGCACACTTGAACTCCTGAGAGATCAGGACAGTGAGAACCTGCCCAAAGATTATGTTTCACTTTTTTATTTTTTCTTTTCTTTTATTGAGACGGAGTCTAGCTGTGTTGCCCGGGCTGGAGTGCAGTGGCGCGATCTCAGCTAACTGCAACCTCCGCCTCCCAGGTTCAAGGGATTCTTCTGCCTCAGCCTCCCGAGTAGCTGGGACTACAGGCGTGCACCACCGCGCCTGGCTAATTTTTTGTATTTTTAGTAGAGACAGCGTTTCACTGTCTTAGCCAGGATGGTCTTGATCTCCTGGCCTCGTGATCCACCCACCTTGGCCTCCCAAAGTGCCAGGATTACAGGCGTGAGCCTGAGCCACAGTGCCTGGCTGTAGCTAACATTTTAAAAGTGCTTTCGTCATGCACAGTGTAAGCACTTAATTTCACTTTCGCAGCAACCCTGTGAGGTTTTACACATAAGGATAGTGAGGCTCGGAGAGGTTAAATAACCTGAGCTAGGATTTGAACCCAGGTATACCTGTCTCCAGAACCTAGATCCGTCAGTCTGTGCTGAATGGGGAATTGAGGAAGAGGTTATTTGATTTATCAAAGGTATATAGATGTTTCTCTTCCTTGCACCCACCTTTGGAAACTGTAAGTACTCACCAGGTAATTACTCTGGGCAAATTGCTGCTAAGCGTTGATGAGAATACCAAGGCATGGGAGATCTGACCTAGACCTAGACGGGTTTAATACAGTTGGAGAAGATGGACTTGGTGCCTGCCTGTGGTCAAGTCCCAGATGAGGGTTACAGAAGGCAAAGACCACAGCTCTTACGGGGGAGAGTGTGACTGGGGTCTGAGGAGGCTTCCTTCCCTGAGAGGGTGACCAGAATTAGCTGCTTTGGATGGTTGGTGTTGTAGAACTTTAACAGTTGTTGTTGGGAGGGGTTGTGGTCTTGAAGTGACTTGTAACTCTGTTGTATGTCTGTCGGTGCTGGGGAACGTTGAGAGGCTAAGGTTGCAGAGGCTGAAGGTCACTAACCAGGTGCTTTGTTGATCCTGGAAGGCTGGGATCAAATGCTCATACCCAGGTGGTTCAACCCTGACATAGAAGTACTGTGTTTGGTCTGCACAGAGTTTTGTTTGTTTGTTTGTTTGTTTGTTTATTGTTTAAATATAAAGGATTTGTCTCCAGGTTGTCAGAGTCCTTCCCATGCCTGTTACTAACCCTCTTGGCTCATTGACATTATCAGGCCTCCCTGAAAGTGTTTGCATTTGGAGCCCTTTGTAAGTACGAAAACTGGAGCCACATGGGTTTATCAGGCTATGGGAAAAACAGTGTATCTGCACAGACTACCTTGTGGTATTCGTATCCTTGGGAGATCTGCAAAGATTCTACATTCTTAAGTCGTCCTGGAGAAATTTAATTGATTTTAGTCCAAAGCAGTGCTGTCCAATGAAAAAGTAAAAGGTGAGTCAGAAGTGTGAGCTACCTGATTTACACTGTCTAGTAGCTACACTAAAATGAATATAAAAGAAACAGGTAAAATTAATTTTATCAATACATCATCTAATATGTAAAAAATAATACTCTAGCATATAATCAAATATAAATGATTATCAATGAGCTGTTGTACATTTCAAGACTCTGTTACATCTTTGAAATCAGGTGTGTGTGTGATACTTGTAGCTCATCTCAGTGGCACTGGTCAAGTTTAAGTGTTTATCTAGACACATGTGGTTGATGGCTACTGTGGCCAGTGCAGGCCTGAAACACTGACTTGGGCTTCTTAGGTTATAACTGTTGCTTTACTTCAAGATAAGGTTCTAAGAGTGACCTTAATTACTAGCCACAGATTTTTTTTTTTTTTTTTTGTCTTTCGGAGATGGAGTCTTGCTCTGTCACACAGACTGGAGTGCAGTGGTGTGAGCTCGGCTCACTGCAACCTCTGCCTCTCAGGTTCAAGCGATACTCCTGTCCCAGCCTCCCAAGTAGCTGGGATTACAGGTGCTTGCCTCCACGCCCAGCTAATTTTTGTATTCTTTTTTTTTTTTTTTGAGACGGAGTCTCGCTCTGTCACCCAGGCTGGAGTGCTGTGGCTGGATCTCAGCTCACTGCAAGCTCCGCCTCCCGGGTTCACACCATTCTCCTGCCTCAGCCTCCTGAGTAGCTGGGACTACAGGTGCCTGCCACCTCACCCGGCTAGTTTTTTTGTATTTTTTAGTAGAGACAGGGTTTCACCGTGTTAGCCAGGATGGTCTCGATCTCCTGACCTCGTGATCTGCCCGTCTCGGCCTCCCAAAGTGCTGGGATTACAGGCTTGAGCCACCGCGCCTGGCCTAATTTTTGTATTCTTAATAGAGACAGGGTTTCACCATGTTGGCCAGGCCGGTCTCGAGCTTCTGACCTCAGGTGATATGCCCTTGTTGGCCTCCCAAGGTGCTGGGATTACAGATGGGAGCCACTGCACCTGGCCAAGCCACAGATTTTTAATAACCTCATTAATACAAACTTAAAAGGAGTGCCACATGAAAGCCAGTGTCTTAGTATATATTTTTGAGTGATTTAGTGTTTATTATGTGTGTATAGTTTATGAGCAATATCATGGACAAATGCTACTTTGGCCTTTATAGGTGGGACCCAGAAGGCTGGGTATCTGGTTTGGCCTTGATAATTTGTTGGACAGAGAAGGTTTTAAAGGGTTTGAGAGGGTAGCACTAGTGAAACGTTGGTGTATAGGTGGTTACCAAGCTAGCATTCCTTTTTTTTTTTTTTTTTTTTTTCGTGGTGTGATCTGGGCTCACTGCAACCTCCGCCTCCCAGGTTCAAGTGATTCCCCTGCCTCAACTTCCTGAGTAGCTGGGACTACAGGTGCGCACCACCACGCCCAGCTAATTTTTATATTTTTATAGAGATAGGGATTCACCATGTTGGCCAGGATGGTCTCAATCTCTTGACCTCCTGATCCGCCTGCCTTGGCCTCCTAAAGTGCTGAGATTACAGGCGTGAGCCACTGTGCTTGGCCAGCATTCCTTTTCATAAACTCTTTTGACTTCCTTTCCTCCTTGGTCATTAATGCCACCAGGCATGTGATTATAGAAGACCCCTTCCCTGCCTTTTGGATTGTGGAGCTGTAGCTCTGAGTCTGCTTCCTGCTGGGGCTGATCAACTGCTCTTTGGGACTGTTGGTTTCAGGAAAGGCAACAAACTGCAGCAAAAGCAGAGGCGGGGACAGTGAGGGAAAATGGATGATTTCGCTTTGCTGGCCACCAGGCAGTAGCTGTACTGTATGTATGTATGTATGTATGTATGTATGTATGTATGAATGAGTGAGTGAATGAATGAATGAATGAGACAGGGTCTTGCTGTGTCTCCCAGACTAGAGTGTAATGGTGCATTTATAGCTCACTGCAGCCTTGAACTCCTGGGCTCAAATGATTTTCCCGCCTCAACCTCTTAAATAGCTGGTACTATTGGCATACACCACCCTACCTGGCTAATTTTTTAGATTTTTTTTTGTAGAGACAGGTTTTGCCATGTTGCCCAGGCTGGTCTCGAGTTCCTGGCCTCAAGGGATCCTCTCACCTCGACCTCCCAAAGCTTTGAGATTACAGATGTGAGCCACTGCACCTGGCCCCTCTAGTACTTTATTGAAACTTTCAGTTATTTTTGATTTCTGTGGCTGGTAAAGGAATCGTGAAAGGCTGTCTAGAACTGTGATTCTGGTTTGGTCTGACAAGACTTTGATGATGAACTTTGAAGTTCGCTTTGATAAAATTGTCCTGGTGGTGTCGCCTGCTCCTCATATCTGGATGCCTTTTGACTGTAGGTTATAAAGAGGGTCCTGTCTTCCTGGGTTGAGACTTGGTCTCCT
Source organism: Macaca fascicularis (assembly GCF_037993035.2). NCBI lineage: Eukaryota > Metazoa > Chordata > Mammalia > Primates > Cercopithecidae > Macaca > Macaca fascicularis. Next base: position 88,930,421 of record NC_088384.1, read on the forward strand.
CTGTTGTGTTTGGTGTCTTCATCAGGCTGTGGGGAAGCTAGATAAGCTGTTTATTTCTGTTCTTAAATTTTTATTATTTATTTTTTAAAAAGATGGAGTCTTGCTATGTTGTCACAACTGGCTTTTAACTCAAGCAATCCTCTTGACTCAGCCTCCAGAGTAGCTGAGACTAGGTGTGCACCACTCCACCTGACATGCTTCTATTTTTGTGGCTGTAAGTTCGGAAGGCTGGACTAGATGACTTCTCTGGTCCCTTCTGGCTTGTAGAATTCCCTTCTGCCGAGGTTGTTCTCAGTAGCTGTACCTTTGATTTCATTGCTTTACTTTCCATGCTGCTCTGTGGCCATGACCTGTAAATACAGGTTTTTATGAGGGTTTTTTTTTGTTTTTTTGTTTTTTTTTGAAACGGAGTCTCGCTACGTTGCCCAGGCTGGAGTGCAGTGGCCGGATCTCAGCTCACTGCAAGCTCCGCCTCCCGAGTTTACACCATTCTCCTGCCTCAGCCTCCCTAGTAGCTGGGACCACAGGCGCCTGCCACCTCGCCTGGCTAGTTTTTTTTTGTATTTTTTAGTAGAGACGGGGTTTCACCGTGTTAGCCAGGATGGTCTCGATCTCCTGACCTCGTGATCTGCCCGTCTTGGCCTCCCGAAGTGCTGGGATTACAGGCTTGAGCCACTGCACCCAGCCTTTATGAGGGTTTTATGCTGAAGGATATGCCAGGCAACTTGCATTCGTTGAGAGTTAAATGGAATTCATTTGTCATAGATGTGAATACAGTACACTGGAATGAAGATGCACCATGGTTAAAGTACACACGGGACTGTGAGTGTTATAACTTTTATTAGTCTTGACTATATAGAGTCCTGGCCTAAGCACTGAGACTGATTTCTTCATAGCCTCTTAATGGGAATCAGAGACCCTCAGTGGGGCTAATGGAGGGTCAGAGCACTTTCCATTGGGCTTCCAAAGAGTTCCATTGAGCCCTTTCCAGGGTCCTTTCTATTGATCCCCTTGTGCAGTCAGACCTGGACTCGATTGTCCAGTCCTTTTGTAAGGACTCAGTTTATGATTGTCAGCTACCTTGCCAGGCTGTAATTGTCTCAAACTTCCCTAGTTCTTTCTCCTTAATCCTTTTTTAGTCCCTGAGAAGCTTCTGCATGTTTCAAGGTGTAGTCTGCCCTTTCTGGGAGCTGTTATCGTCAAGGTTGCCATAAACAAATCCATGTTGTTTATCTGAGGCTGAAGAAAATTGACGTTAAACTGATGTGGTTTTTGTCAATGTTGGGGTTTGATCAAAGACCACATCTCCTTTTGGGTTAGAAGTCTGCCTGATATTTTATTGCCATACTAATGCCAGGCATCTCACCCTTTTTTAATGTCTTGTGCAGGTCAACGTATTGAAACTTACTGTTGAAGACTTGGAGAAAGAGAGGGATTTCTACTTCGGAAAGCTACGGAACATTGAATTGATTTGCCAGGAGAATGAGGGGGAAAACGACCCTGTATTGCAGAGGATTGTAGACATTCTGTATGCCACAGATGTATGTGTTGACATGAGGATATTTTCTTTCCATTTTACATAGTTTGGTTGGTGAACTCTGTGCTGACGCTTGTCGTATTCCAGTGTTGCAGTCATCAAAAGACTTCATCTTTGACCCCTCAAAGTCAGCCAGAGGGCACCTCTACCCAGCTTTAGCTTCTGCCTGAGATCTATGAGCTTTTGAAGAAGGAATAGGGCAAGGAGGTGGCTGGCTTGTCCAGCCTCTGTAGTATGCGGCCACTGATAGGTGATGAGTGCCACAAACTGCTCTTAGCCAGAAGCAACCCCTGTCCCCACCCCACCCCACCTCATATTGCTTGGATCCTTCAGCTTCAGGTGCTGCCTCCATTTTATCAGCGCCTGGGGCATGCCCGGAGAAGCAGGCACATGCTCCCTTTTTCACAGCGTGCCCTCATATCACATCATGTCTGGGCATGCCTTTGTCCTCCCTCCTAGGAATTTGCCTGGTTCCCACTCCCTCAAAGTACTCTATGATCAAGTTTCTTTGGATCCATGTTTATTGCACAGTCAAATCTGTTGATATTAATCACGACATGTTAGTTGATCAGGGAAGACTCTTTTTTTTTTCTAGATTTAGGATTTGTTATCTGGCTGTGTCCACTGTTTAGTGGTCATGTTTGTAATTCTGTGTGCCTGGCAAGGTCTGTAGGATCAAACTACAAACTATTGGTAGTATGTGTAGCACTATGCAAATACAAGGTGGTAATAATGCTGTTACTATCACTGTCCTTGAGACGTATCTTGTGAAATTTCAGGGGATTAAGACAGATGACTGAAAAGTTGATAATCTGCTGAATAAATCTTTAATTTAGAGCTTGCTCTGTGCTATGTAATGAAAAAAAGACAATGAAGATATAGGGGTCCTTGGTTTAGTCTGAGTATTATTTTAGTGGAGCCACATCTTAAGCAAGTTCAGCTATAGAGATTTAGTTAATAGAAATAAGGTAATGGTTGAAAGAGAAGTCTGATTTTACAGCAGAATAGTATAATAATTTCCTGCTCTGAGTCCATGCCAGAATGCCCTGGAGTGAGAATGAGGTGGGAGCCATGAATCTCCTCTTTCCTTGTGCACTCAATTTTTCTGCCACTGATGTTGAGTCAGTCTTGCTGTTGTGAATATTTTGGGTAAAGCATGACTCCTAAGTACAACAAAAGGAAGGCATAAAAGGAAAGCTGGCTGTATAGACAGTGTATTGAGAGAAGATGTTAGAGTACTGAACTTTACAGGGGACTTCAGGGATATTTGAGGGTAAATTTTATTTTTTTTTTTTAGAAATGGGGGTCTCACTTTATTGCCCAGGCTGGAGTGCCTGGTGGTGCGATCATGGCTCAGTACAGCTTTGACCTGGGTCAAGCAATCCTTTTGCCTTGGCCACCTGCGTAGCTGGGACTACAGGCATGGCCCACCAGGCCTGGCTAGTTTTTTTTTTTTTTTTTTTGAGACATTGTCTCACTGTGTTACCCAGGCTGGTCTTGAATTCCTGGGCTCAAGCCTTGGCCTTCCAAAGTGCTGGGATTACAGGCATGAGCCATCACACCTGGCCTTCTTTTTTAAAAAACTGTTTGTTTGTTTGTTTGTTTGTTTTTGAGACGGAGTCTTGTTCTGTTGCCCAGGCTGGAGTGCAGTGACGCGATCTCGGCTCACTGCAAGCTCTGCCTCCTGGGTTCACGTCATTCTCCTATCTCCTCCTGTCTCAGCCTCCGGAGTAGCTGGGACTACAGGGGCCGGCCACCATGCCTGGCTAATTTTTTGTATTTTTAGTAGAGATGGGGTTTCACTGTGTTAGCCAGGATGGTCTCGATCTCCTGACCTCGTGATCCGCCCGCCTCGGCCTCCCAAAGTGCTGGGATTATAGGCGTGAGCCACCGTGCCCGACAAAAAACAGTTCTATTGAAGTATAACTGACATAATAAATTGCACATATTTAAAATGTACCTTTGATGACATAGGTAAAATTACCACCATAATGAAGACAATGTACATATCCATCACTTTCAAAAGTTTGAGGGTAAATTTGATGGTGCTCAGTTTTTGTCTTTGGTGAGATGCAATTCTACTACTCAAGAAATAAAATAGCAGTCACCTGGCCTGTGTAGAACCAGGAAGAACCATTGTCTTTGAGAGGCTTTAAGTATGAGGAAAGTGAACTCACAGTAGAAATGGATCTTTCAGTGGCTTTCCCCTCTCATTTTCCTATTTCAGGAAGGCTTTGTGATACCTGATGAAGGGGGCCCACAGGAGGAGCAAGAAGAGTATTAACAGCCTGGACCAGCAGAGCAACATCAGAATTCTTCACTCCAAATCATGTGCTTAACTGTAAAATACTCCCTTTTGTTATCCTTAGAGGACTCACTGGTTTCTTTTCATAAGCAAAAAGTACCTCTTCTTAAAGTGCACTTTGCAGACGTTTCACTCCTTTTCCAATAAGTTTGAGTTAGGAGCTTTTACCTTGTAGCAGAGCAGTATTAACATCTAGTTGGTTCACCTGGGAAACAAAGAGGCTGACCATGGGGCTGACCGTGTGGATGCGTGTCACACTGAGTGCGGGAGAAGGTGTTGTGTAATATGCTGAGGCGGTGACCTCAGTGGAGAAATGGAAAGACTGAATTGAATTTTAAGCTAATGTGAAATCAGAGAATGTTGTAATAAATAAATGCCTTAAGAGTATTTAAAATATGCTTCCATATTTCAAAATATAAAATGTAACACGACAGGAGACTTTGCGTTTGACATTGTGTCTGGGAAGGAAGGGCCAGACCTTGGAACCTTTGGAACCTGCTGTCACAGGTCTTACAGGGCTGCTTGAATCCTCATAGGCCTAGGCTTTGGTCTAAAAGGAACATTTAAAAAGTTGCCCTGTAAAGTTATTTGGTGTCATTGACCAATTGCATCCCTGCTAAAAAGCAAGAGGCATCGTTGCCTGGATAATAGAGGATGTGTTTCAACCCTGAGATGTTCGAGTTGAAGAGCTCGGTTTTCATTGAGAATTTCTCTATTTTTCCAGTTATCCCCGAAATTTCTATGTATTATGTTTTTGGGGAAGTGAGGTGTGCCCAGTTTTTTAATCTAACAACTACTTTTGGGGACTTACCCACATCTCTGGGATTTGAATGGGGATTGTATCCCATTTTACTGTCTTTTAGGTTTACATTTACCACATTTCTCTTCTCTGCTCCCCTTGTCCACTGGGGACTCCTCTTTGGCTCCTTAAAGTTTGCTGCTTAGAGTTGGAAGTGCAGCAGGCAGGTGGTCATGCTGCAAGTTCTTTCTGGACCTCTGGCAAAGGGAGTGGTCAATGAAGGCCATCTCGTTACCTTGGGATCTGCCAGGCTGGGGTGTTTTCGGTATCTGCTGTCCACAGCTCTCCACTGTAATCCGAATACTTTGCCAGTGCACTAATCTCTTTGGAGATAAAATTCATTAGTGTGTTACTAAATGTTAATTTTCTTTTGCAGAAAGTACAGTACCGTGTCTGAATTAATTATTAATATTTAAAATATTTCATTCCTTAACTCTCCCTCATTTGCCCACAGCCTACTCAGTTCCTTTGTTTGGCAGGATTCTGCAAAATGTGTCTCACCCACTACTGAGATTGTTCAGCCCCTGATGTATTTGTATTGATTTGTTTCTGGTGGTAGCTTGTCCTGAAATGTGTGTAGAAAGCAAGTATGTTCTGATAAAATTGTTGTGTAGTGCATGCTGTGTGGAGTTCAGAGGAAACCCAGATTCAGTGATTAACAATGCCAAAAAATGCGAGTAACTAGCCATGGTTCAGATGGCAGTGGTGCTGTTTCTCTTTTGTGGCCTTTTAGACTTTTGTTGCCCTAAAATTCCATTTTATTAGGAACCCATTTTCCACCTGGTCTTTCTTGACAGGGTTTTTTTCTACTTTAAACAGTTTCTAAATAAAATTCTGTATTTCAAGAGTATCATGTCTTCTGAAATTTGTCTTGCCCTGGGTATATGCTGTTAGGTTCAAGTCATGAGAAACTAGTGCTTCTTTCTTCAGTGAGGACTGATCTTTTCACATCCTTTACTGATTTTTCAGATGTGCTTATTTCTTCTTCTTTTTTTTTTTTTGAGATGGAGTCTTGCTCTGTCACCCAGGCTGGAGTGCAGTGGCATGATCTCGGCTCATTGCAGCCTCCACCTCCTGAGTTCAAACAGTTCTCTGCCTCAGCCTCCCAAGTAGCTGGGATTATAGGCACCCGCCACCATGCCCGGCTAATTTTTTTGTATTTTTAGTAGAGACGGGGTTTCACCATCTTGGCCAGGCTGGTCTTGAACTCCTGACCTCATGATCCACCCACCTTGGCCTCCCAAAGTGCTGGGATTACAGGCGTAAGCCATTGTGCTTGGCCAGATGTGCTTATTTCTAAGCTGACTTATTTTCTCTTCATTTACATTATGTTGCAGAGCCTCCTGCTTTTTAAATTCCCATTGCTATAAGAGGTTTTTTCTCTCGGAAGTCCAAGGCCTGGCCTATCTGCTGTGAAGCCTTTTCAGGGCATTTCCTCCTAAGAAATATAGCAGGACAGTGCTTGGCAGATGACTGTGGGGTGATTTTTTTGTGTGTGTTTTTTCTGAAGGTGTAGTTCTTTCTTCCTTTCTTTTTTGAGACAGGGTCTTCCTCTGTTGCCCAGTCTGGAGTACAGTGGCATGATCTTGGCTCACTGCAGCCTTGACCTCTTGGGTTCAAGCAATTCTCCCACCTCAGCCTTGTGAGTAGTGGGGCCAGAGGCGCGCACCACCATGCCCAGCTAAACTTTGTGTTTTTTGTAGGATGGGGTCCCCTTATGTTGCCCAAGCTGGTCTTGAACTCCTGGGCTCAAGTGATCCTCCCACTTTGGCCTCCTAAAGTGCTGGGATTACAGGTGTGAGCCATTGCACCCAGCCCTGAAATTGTTTCAAAGGCAGTTAACATGATCTCAATCTATAAAATAATCTAAAATTGTCACTATTTTTTTTCTCCCTTGTAAAATTCTGTGCCATTAGAAATGAGTTCAAAAGGAGACTTGCCATTTTCAGTCAGAAATAAAGTTAAATGGGCAGAGGTAGTGTGTTGTAGGATATGTAGAGTCATGGTTATGGATGCTCTATAAACCTAACCTGCTGATCTTGACAAGGGCTGCACCCATAGTTAATGCTGTGATACCTTCCTTAAAGTGTTAAGTACCTTCAGAAGGAATTTGACATCATATGTATTGGTCATCTACAAGAAGATACCTTCCAGGAGTGCAAGGAGTTTGTGAAGATACTGTTGGCTACTGTCAACTGAGAAGTTACCTTGGTAAGGAGAGAAGCCGATACTGTGGGTATCTGACCAAGTGCATTGACCTGGCTCTTGAATTTGAAGCACATACAGTCTTTGCTGCTTGGTTTGCTGGGCAGGTTCTGTGTTTCATGAAGGATAGGTAAACACATGGGTTCTCTGGCTGGATTTGGATCATTGTTCGTTCTGGTGATTCTCAAACTGATGGGCTTCAGAATCACATGGGGAACTTGTTTGACATAATGTATTTATAAAAGTTCATCACCTTAGATTCTTAGTTGGGAGGTTGAAAACCTGCATTTTAAGGCCGGGCGCGGTGGCTCAATCCTGTAATCCCAGCACTTTGGGAGGCCGAGGCGGGTGGATTACGAGGGCAGGAGATCGAGACTATCCTGGCTAACATGGTGAAACCCCGTCTCTACTAAAAATACAAAAAACTAGCCGGGCGTGGTGGCAGGCGCCTGTAGTCTCAGCTACTTGGGAGGCTGAGGCGGGAGAATGGCGTGAACCCGGGAGGCGGAGCTTGCAGTGAGCCGAGATCATGCCACTGCACTCCAGCCTGGGCGACAGAGCGAGACTCCATCTCAAAAAAAAAAAAAAAAAAGAAAACCTGCATTTTAATTTGGGCCTTATCTATATGTCTGCAATTTTAAATAATAATTCTGGCAAGGGGAACATCAGACTTGAGTCCTCTTGCAGGTCTCTCCTGCTTTGTGAGTGTTGAGCTGTTTGACTTCTCTTGTTCTTACCTACAAGACAGAGATGATGATTTTGGCTGAAGCGCCTCCCTCACTGGGTACTTGTTGGAATTAGAAGGAGCTGATGGACAGAAGAAGAAAAAAAAGAAAAAACAACTACAAAGCTAGAAAGCTCTGTACAGACAAGAGACATTATTTATGGCACAAGTTCTTCGGATCCAGTCTGAAATTCTGTTTATAGATTAGAAAAAGCTTAGGACAGGGCTTTTGTATCCTGAGAATTCGGAAGGGCATTCCTTCAGACAGGTTTTGGGTATTTTATAAAATAAGTAACATGTTCTTTTAGTATTTCCTTTTCAGCATGGTAGTATGGACAAGTAGAACTCTCTTCTGTCTTCAGGCGGTTACATTTATCCTGTTTTTGTTTTCTTTTAAATGAAGATTCAGTGTCTCAGATTCATTGATTAAAAAACCCATATTTTCTTCAAGGTTTGCTCTCTAGAATGTGAAGCGTTTTGAAAAGGAAACATTTTTCTTTTGCTCTAGCCAAGGTGATCCTCTATAGTTTTTCTTTTAAGGATTGTTTCAGAAGATTGAGTATAAAGGACTCCTTTTGCGACGTTGACCATAGTTCATTGCAAAGTCCGCAAATAAAAATCCAAGCTTTAGGCCTGATCAGCCTAATCAGATTAGCTTGCAAGCATGTGGGTGACCCAAATATGACTTTTGACAACAGAGAACATTGCTTTGAAACAAGCTGAACCTCAGTCTGTGATCAGGGTTATGAACCACCCGTCATTTTTCTGGTCTGGCACCGTTGTAATATGCCTTTTTTTTTTTTTTTTTTTGAGACAGAATCTTGCTCTGTCACCCAGGCTGGAGTGCAGTGGCATGATCTTGGCTCACTGCAACCTCCACCTCCCGGGATGAAGCAGTTCCCATGCCTCAGCCTCCCGAGTAGCTGGAATTACAGGCCTGTGCCACCACATCTGACTAATTGTTGTATTTTCAGTAGAGGTGAGGTTTTGCCAAGCTAGTCTCGAACTCTTGGCCTCAAGTGATCCACCTGTCTTGGCCTCCCAGCACTTTGCTGGGATTACAGGTGTGAGCCACCACTCCTGGCTTGATATCGTACTTTTGAATTCACACATTTAGTTTGTAAAATGTCAAAACCAGATGAATTCATATTTATTTCTGTATCTTCATGACGCTTGCTGCTTTTTTTCTCTTCATTTTCACATGCAAGGGTATAACAGAATGTTCAGTTTTCTCTAAAAGCCTGAAGGGATTCTGTACTTTTACATTGAACTTGACTTTAGTTAGAACCATTAACCTAGATGACTTCAGCCAAATTATGTATCGTTTTTTTTGTTTTGTTTTTTGAGACAGGGTCTCCTGTCACCAAGGCTGGAGTGCAGTGGCACAGTCATGGCTCATGGCAGCCTCAACTTCCTGGGCTCAAGCTATCCTCCCACCCCAGCCTCCCTAGTAGCTGAGACTGTAGTGCACACCATGCCTGGCTGTCTAATTTTTTTGTGTTTTTGTATTTTTTTTTTTTGAGACATAGAGTTTCGTTCTTGTTGCCAGGGTTGGAGTACAGTGGCGCCATTTTGGCTCACTGCAACCTCCGCCTCCTGGGTTCAAGCGAGTCTCCTGCCTCCGCCCTGAGAGTAGCTGGGATTACAGGCGCCCACCACCACGCCCAGGTAATTTTTGTATTTTTAGTAGAGACGGGGTTTTGCCATGTTAGCCAGGCTGGTCTGGAACTCCTGACCTCAGGTGATCCACCTGCCTCGGCCTCCCAAAGTGCTGGGATTACAGGTGTGAGCCACCACGCCTGGCCAGTATTTTTGTATTTTTTTGTAAAGACGGGGTTTGCTATATTGCAGGCTGGTCTTGAACCTCGGGCTCAAACAATTCATCCATCTCTGCCTCCTAAAATGCTGGGATTACAGGTGTGAGTCACTGTGCCTGGCTCAAATTGTTATGTAGCTGTAACTTGTGAAGGTCTATCTGTTTCCCCTTTGGCTTAATCTGATTTGGAAAGTAATGTTACCTTAGTCCCTGGAGTACAGAAGCTTTCTCTGTACTCTACTGAGGTTGTATCCGGCAGCTTCATTAATTTGGTTATCTAGGTGAGCAGGTCAAGCCTTAGAGTCAAATTTCTAGGCTCCTCAATCTAGAACCTTAAATCTTGAGAGGGATGTGTGTGTGTGTGTGTGTGTATCAAAATTTAACTCTCGTTTCCTTGTATTAGAGGCTCTCAGGTTCTGAAATGTGAAATGGAAATAGCCTTCATAGACATGTTTCTGAGTGTGAGGAGAGGCAGTTCTTTGTCCTGTGACCATTTGAAAGCAAACCAGGTTACCCACCAATGCCTAGAACTTTGTAAGTGGCATTAAGAGATAATTTATAATTGTAAAATGACCTATCAGCAGTTTGGGGCTGGGTGTCGGGGCTCATGCCTGTAATCCCAGCACTTTGGGAGGCCAGTGCAGGAGGACTGCTTGAGCCCAGGAGTTTAAAACTAGCCTGGGCAACATAGCAAGAGACCCTGTCTGTATTTAAAAGATAAAATATATATATATATATAAAGGCAGTTTGGAATTCTATTTGTCTTGCCTTATTTACTTTTTAAAAATTTCTACCTTAGGTTTTTCCTGGTTTACTTTGAGTGTCTTTTTGCAGTCTGAGGAGATTGTTGGTGAGGCTGGGTGTAGGTATGAGGCAGAGGAGGAAGAGCAATTTATTCCATCTACTGAGCCTTTCATTTACTTTCTGTTTTGGTGGTAGAGTGGGATGTGGGAAGCTTTTGTTGGGTGAGAGTCGGTCTATCAGGGTAAATCTTAAAAAGCTGGATTTGTGGCTCTTACTAGTTACTATGTCTCCAGTGGAGACAGAGATTAGTTTTTAAGATTTAGCCTTAATGGATGATTCACAAATTGCAATGCAGAGTATCGAAGTGAAGTCCAAGGTCAAGCATACAAGTGGGTAGACTGAACATATGAAGGGGGTGTGGGGTTGGCACCCACCTCTGACCTTTGCTGAAATAAATGAGGGAGACAGTGCTGTAAGTGGAATGCCATGGACCAGGAGTTAAGACCAGAGTCCTCTGCTAGGCCCTGCGTCTGAAGTCTGCAGAGCATGGCTTTTCATTGGCTCAGTGAAGAGTTGAGTCCTGGTTCAGAAAAAGTTACTGAGGTCTGTAAAAATCAGTAGGATACTGGAACAAGAAAGAGTGGGAGAGTGCCTAGTTCCCAGCAAATGTTGCCAGTGGAAGCTAATTTTCACCAGTGAAGGGTGATTTTGATAGAAAAGCACAGTGTCTCAACTACTTTTGGTTTTGACTCTGAAAGAGGAGGCTTTGACCGGAGGGATAATACAAGTGGCCTACCACCTGTCTGGCTTTTTCCCCACAGGTTGCAAGCTGCAGGGAGGGCCTTGCTAATTCTAGTACCTCCATCCCCGAATCATCTAAATGTATTTTACCCAGGACCTGTCATGGTTTATCTCAGTGACGAGTTTTCCTTTTCTCTCGCTTATTTATCGTGTTCATATTCATATTTTTCATAATGGGGCCTGTTTATATATTTTGAAGTCGTTCTAGTGATTTTAAGATCCAGCAAAACTTCAAGGTCATCTGGATTTTGGCATTCAACTTAAGTTTTGGCATTCAACTTAAGTTTTGGCATTCAACTTAAGTTTTCTAACCTGATACATTCTTGTTTTTGTTTTTGGGTGTTTTGTGTGTTTTTCTACAAAATGTGAGAGAGTTAAGCATGTATAATTATATATGACTGCTGTTTTCACTTTGAAATTTTAAATCCTGCTTGGGAGAATGGAATAAGCTATTGTATTTTTTGCAGGCAGCTATGGGATACCCCAATTTGTCCCTCCCTCCTCAATTTTGAAGGCTGAGAGAGGAAGTAATTTCTTTTTTTTTTGGTGGGGATGGGGTTTCACTATGCTGTCCAGGCTGGTCTCCAACTCCTGAGCTCAAGTGATCTGCCCTCCTTGGCCTCCCAAAGTGCTGGGATTACAGGCCTGAGCCACCGTTCCTGGTCCGAAGAAGTAATAATTTTAAGATTCAGTGTTGAGTGAAATACATTTATTCTTTAAAATTTCTAAGAGTCTTTAACTCTCTAACCTAATATTTAATATTTTCCCCAGTCATTAAGAAGTGCTTTTTGTTGTTGTTGTTTTCCAGGCAGGGTCTCGCTCTGTCATCCAGGCTGGAGTGCAGTGGCATGATCACGGCTCACTGCAGCCTCGACTTCCCGGGCTCAAGTGATTCTCCCACCTCAGCCTCCCAAGCAGCTGGAACTGCTCAGCTATTTTTTTTATTTTTGTAGAGACAAGGTCTGGCTATGTTCCCTAGGCTGGTCTCAAACTCCTGGACTCAAGCAGTCCTCCACCGTTCCTGGCCAAGAAGTGCCTTTTTTTTTTTTTTTTTAAAGTAGGTGCTGAACACATGAGAATCTGCCTTTTTGTTGAATCTTTTTTTTTTTTTTTTTCTTTTTGAGACGGAGTGTTGCTGTTGTCGCCCAGGCTGGAGTGCAGTGGTGCTATCTCGGCTTACTGCAGCCACCGTCTCCCAAGTTCAAGTGACTCTCCTGCCTCAGCCTCCTGAGTAACTGGGATTACAGGTGCATGCCACCACCATGCCCGGCTAATTTTTGTATTTTTAGTAGAAACGGGGTTTCACCATGTTGGTCAGGCTGGTCTCAAACTCCTACCTCGTGATCCACCTGCCTCGGCCTCCCAAAGTGCTGGGATTACAGGCATGAACCACCACGCCCAGCCTGAATCATGTTTTTTTGAAACCATTGGCATCTGAACCTGTAATTCTGTCGGGTAGTGTTGTGTGGTTTTAAATGTCATGTGAGCTGAGTTACTGACCTCAACCTACTGCCAGGTGAAGGTGTGATCCTGTGATACCAATCTTGAGGGTCCCTGCTAGTTTTAGCAGTCAGTGACTTCTCTCGTGTTTATTTTTGTTTGAAAAAGAAAAAGGCTCTCTTTTTGGCTATAGAGTTGCATCTTGAAATTTTTGACTAATTACATAGAGCTGAAGAAGGATACAAGTTTTGATATCTTAAAATCGTAGGATTGAGGCTTGAAAGGACGGTATTGGCATTGCAGCTAAGTGGGAGTGTGAGGAAGCACCTTCTCTAGGGCAGGTGATTGCATTTGTTAGTGTGGCTCTTGGCCCCCTGAGTTGCTCCTTTCCAGTCAGAATTTCTTTAGCATTAGCAAGTGATGCCTGAAGTAATCTCAGGTAGGACTTCTAACTTTTTTCCAAATTATTTTTGTGCAGAGGTTTATCGAGGAGATTTTTCTTCTAAATGTCCTCCTTCCCACTTATTTTATTGTTACTGCTTTTTTCTCTTTTTAATTTTTTTTTTTTTAATAGTGACATGGTCTCACTATGTTGCCCAGACTGATCTCAAACTCCTGGGCTCAAGTGATCATCCTGCCTCAGCCTCCGAAAGTACTGGGATTATAGGCATTTGTGCCTGGCCCTGTTACTGTTTTTCTAACCCGAGTTACTTAGGATCATATTTTCATTCTTTTGTAAAAAGGTGGGAGTTTTCTGAACTTTTCCTTAACTAAAAAGTGGAATGCATCTTTGTATTTTCCTTTTTTTACTCATATTTCTCACCAGGGAGGGAAAAACATTTATTGTGACAGAATTTAGCATATTTTAGGCCATATTAAAATACTGATAAATGTGTTAATCAGTGAAGATTGGTTATAGTGAAAAATATATACCATTTGATTAATGTGTGTTATTAGAAAAATGGCAGGAACTGCTGTAAGAATTGCTAACATTGTATTGGAAAATGAATATACTAAGCTAAGAAACAATGGGAAACTCATATTTAGGGCCATCAGCCTTTTTTTTTTTTAAAAAAATCCCTTCTAATTTATTAATATCTAGTCTAATAAACCCTGATTTATAGGACCTTTGCACCTTTTTTTGACTTTTTAATTCATCCACTCTTAAAATTCTACTCTTGACAAAATCCTTTGTCTCCATTATTGATGAAATGAGAACAGACTTTTGTTTTTGTATGTTGGTGTTCTCTGAGAGGTGAAGGCCCAGGGAGAATGTTTTGTTTGGTGGTCATGTAGCATTTGAAAACGTCCACTTCCACGTGAAATGTGACTTAGCTGGGTGTCTTTTAACATCTGGAATCCACATCCCTGGTTGAAATCTCTGGAGACAATTACCTTTCACCAACTTGTCTGCTGAATTGCGCCATGGATCAAGATTGCAGTGGCTGCATCAAGTCTTGGCCTGCCCTGAAGTCTGGATTTGTAAGTCCCCCATTTCACGCATAACGCTCTTGTCTCCTTCTTATTTTCAAAGAATTGGAGCTTACGCAGAGGGCAGAGGAGGCACTGTGCCTTTCACTGTCCTGGAGCCAGTTGGTCTTTTGGTTTTGGTGAACCCTGCTTTTTAAGAGGACTCCCTGGCATCTTCCAGTTTCCTGCTACTTGTTTTATGTATTATTTTGTATCTGTGTTTGTCCTGTTTGTGCTGTAGCTCCTTTCACTGTCTTCTGTAAGTTCAACTTCTTCAATAAAAGAAATTGGATGAAAAATGGTTCTGTGATTATGGTTTGTGGGCTGGGTTCTGATGCTTCATTTATGTTCTTCATATGGAATTCTGTCTCATTTCCCTGGTTCTAAATGTGACCAGCAGACCCAGAGTTCCATCTCGACTTCATAAAGGAGCTGTCTTGGACTGGGAACAGCTGCCGATGTCTTTGTTGAGATGGGAGTTGGAAAGTGATAGCACTTTGCCAGCAAGATTAACCGGGGAGATCAAATTGAGTCAGGGTGAGTGAGGGTGTTGGGTCAAAGTTGCACTCCAAAAGATTGGATACCTCTGCTGAAGACCTCTGCCTGAGCTCCAAGGCTGGAGAGCAGCTCTTACCTGTGTCCTGACCGGCTTTCAATGCGCGTATCCTTAAGTCATCTGCCTCTACAAATTCCTACAAACCACTCATTCCCCTTTAATCCCTAGCATGTTCCCCTAGTGGCTGCTCTGAATTCTCATCCCTGTTCCAGGTGATACTCTCCCCACTTGCCTTGCCCTGCCCCTCTTCCATAAGCT